>NC_136834.1:0-450000 GCF_951394365.1 Tetrao urogallus
AAGTAACTCTTACTGATCAGAAACATCAGTCTACAAAAAGTAGCAAGAAAAATGGACTTGCAACTTAGGAGTTTCAATTTAATTCAACACTGTATAAAAAACAGCACACACTGCTCTAGCCGTGGAGAAGTGCTAGACTCAAAGAAGTAGCTAAGGTCACAGAGTCATTTATGCACAGACAGTCATGCTCTAATTATGTGAAGAGGAAGTAATTCTACAATTATTGAAATGGTGCAAACATTTCTGGTGCACTGGTATGGATTCTGAGGCAGGATGTAGGCTTTAATCACACATATTTTCAATGCCCTTCTAACTTCTTGTTAGAACTGAGCAGTGGAGGATAGTTCTGTATTCATTCAACCTCCCTTTTTTACGTTTTGAGATAATCAGCATGACTTGACTCAAAATTGTTTACAGTATGCTGACATCCAGTTCCAGTCAAAGATATCTGTATCCGTATTTTCTCAAATTCTCTTTTCCTTAAAAAAATTTGTTGTTTTTGTTTTGTCTCAGCTGATTTTCCTTTCTCTTAACAAAATGGAATTGCAGGACCAGTTGTGCTTGGCATTGATTCTCTCTCATCTGATCTGCTTCTTGCTATTGAGTTGGATCTCACAAGAGTTCTGTTCTGCCACAAGCAAATGACAAAGGATCATGCCTTTGAACTAGAAGAAAAGTTCCTGTATATTGAAATTCAATAAAGAAATCTTCCTAATTTTTCTGTTCAAGAACGCTGCTAGTGTTTTCATATTTAACTGTTGTAGTGGAATTTCAAGGTCTCAGCCTGAACCAGTGGGTGAGCTTCACTAGTACATGAGTGTCTGGAGTGAGCACGGGGGGTTTAGAGCCACCCCTCTGTCTCCATGATATTTTACGTCCATCTGAGTCTGCACAGGTCCCCATTCCCCCTGCCATTCTCTGCTGCAGCCCAATGGTACGAACAAGATAGGGTCACATTCCTCTGCTCACCCTTTTCTCTAAACTGTTACCAGGAGGGGTGAGTTAATTCTCTAGTACATCTTTTCCTAGGGCACCTATTTCTCAAATAAAGGCTCTGTCATAACTTTCGTTTGCTCTACAACTGGTTGAGACTTTGACTGTAGTTCAGAATACACAGGATTCAAAGATAAAGCTAGAGATTACCATATGTGCAAAAACTGTGACACAGGTGAGCAGCACAATTACGATATGTGGGACAGAGACTTTTCATGCTTTTTTCCCTTTGCAAAAGACAATTATTATTTTTTTTTTCTTTAGTTTATCCTCTGGGAAGTTCTTTTCATGTTTCAGATGAGTTCCCACGTGGTACATGCAAGGTTCTATTCCCTTTGGCCAGTAATTAGATACACACTGTAAACTGCTTTTTTACTGTATATGTAAAAAGAAAAAAATACCAAAGAAAAAAAATGTACTGTTTCCATACTTTACAACAATATTTGTTCATTCTAATATCAGGGTTTTCTCATTGTCCTTCATTAACCTAGAGCATGGTTGTCCAACATTTTGGCTTACCTGGGCTGCACAGAGTAACAAGAATTGCCACGGGCTGCATATAAATCTATAATAAAATGCAAGTTTTACATATTTTTGTAAAAACATGAAAAACAGGGAGCAACAAAAAATAGTGGGATGGTTGACCTTGCTTTTGTGAAATTGATACATCATTTTTGTTCAATAGCAGCGGTTGCCACACTAGTGAGTTCTCAAGGTGTTCATTGGCGATTTCTGATGAAAAATTACTCTTCCGTTGCTTCACCTTTGACATTAATTTTTCACAAATGTACCTATGTACAATCAACGAAAGTACAGATGCTATAGTTATGAAATGTACCAAAGGGCATGGCTACGCAGTTATTACACCAAAGCAGAAAAGATAGAAGTCTTACCGACATCCTGGGCTTGCTTATGAAACTCCAATGGAATGGATCTCGAGAAGAGATCTTTCCCCACTGCCAGTCAGCTGTTAAATGGGCCTAGGAGAGGTGGAGACAGGCTCCATCCCTTCGGGCAGCACAGCTGAATTGCCTTCACCTGTGTTCCCGTGGCTGACTCATTGCTCACGTCAGATGATCAACCAGAGGTTCAGGCCGTGATTCAGCAGTTCCCATACAATGTATAACCAAAAAAGTGATATGAATTACAACTTTTCTGGGCAGCCTGTTCCAGCAGCTCACCACTCTCTCCATGAAATAGTTGCCTGACATCTAATATGAACCTCCCTTCTTTCAGTTTAAAACGGTTCCCCATTGCTCTATCACTGTTCATCCATGTGAAATTTGACTTCCACTCCTGCTAATAAGCTCCATGTAAGTAATGGAAGGCCACAACGAAGTCTGTCCTCAGGCTTTTCTTATCTGCGTTGAACAAGCCAAGCTCCCTCAGCCTTTCTTTGTAGGAGTGGTGATCCATCCCTCTGATTGCCTTCCAGGGCCCTCCTCTGGACCCATTTCAAAATCTCTACATCTTCTCTTTGTGAAGGGTCTCAGGCCTGAAGACAATACTGCAGACGGGACTTCACAAGGACAAAATGGGGGAACAATCACCTTCC
Organism: Tetrao urogallus; assembly: GCF_951394365.1. NCBI lineage: Eukaryota > Metazoa > Chordata > Aves > Galliformes > Phasianidae > Tetrao > Tetrao urogallus. The sequence continues at coordinate 2,549 of NC_136834.1, forward strand.
TTGCACTGCTGGCCATCTCTCTTTTGATGCAGCCCAGGATACTTTTGGCCTTGCAGGCCAAGTACGAATTGCTGGCTCAGGTTTTCTTTTCCATCTACCAGGACCCCTAAGTCCTTCTCAGTAGGGTTGCTCTCAAGGAGTTCTCACAGTCGGTATGTGCGTCTGGGACTGCAACAGAACTAGTGCAACACTTAGCTCTTGATCTTGCTGAGCATCATTACTTTCTTGTGGGAAAAATTTTCAAGCCATTTTCAAATCCTTCTAGGTGGCATCCCTTTCTTCTGTTATATCACCTGTACCACTTAACTTGATGTTGTCTGCAAACTTGCTGAGGATGCACTTGATCCCATAGGTGGACGGTTGGTTTGGATGATCTTGAAGGTCTTTTCCAACCATGGTGATTCTGTGACTCTGTGGTTCCTGCACTTCGGCCACAAAAGCCCCAGGCTTGGGGTGGAGTGGCTGGAAGACTGTGTAGAGGAAAGAGACTTGGAAAAGACAATGAAGCTCTGTAGCAGGTTCAAAGAAAGGCAACAAAGAAGGTGAGGGGTCTGGAGCACAGGCCTAATCGGAGTGGCTGAAGGAGCTGGGATTGTTCAGTCTGGAGAAGAGGAGGCTCAGGAGAGACCTCATTGCTCTCTATAGCTACCTGAAGGGAGGTGGCAGTTAGCTGGGGGTTAGATTTTTCTATCGTGTAACTGGTGATAGAACTAGAGGGAATGGCTTCAAGCTGCACCAGAGATTCAGACTGGTTGTTAGGAAATACTGCTTCCCTGTAAGAGTGGTCAGGCACTGGAATGGGCTGTTCAGAAAGGTGATGGTGTCACTGACCTGGAGGCGTTCAAGGAATGTTTCACGGATTTTGTGTAGAGGGACATGGTTTTGCGAGAACTACTGGTGATAGGTGGATGGTTGGATTGGATGATCTTGTATGGTCTTTTCAAACTTCGGTGTTTGTGTGCTTCTGTGAAATTGTGAAAGCAGTTCTGTGAGCAATATTTTTTGATGTCAGAATTGAATCTGCAGCTAACCTTCTTTGTATTGGTCATTTGGTATTTCCAGACCTGTATAAATTTCATTGCAGTTATCTGTTTATTTTCCAGGGGCTTTTTTTTTTTTTTTTTTTTTTTATTTTGTTTGTTCAATTATTTATTTTATGTGGCACGGTCATCTTTTCAGTGTAGTTTGTAATTTGTTGTGCAACATTTCACTTTATTCTATTATTAAAGCCTCATCACTATATTGCTGTTTTTAGAATGCTGACTGCACTCTTTTTCAGTGAAAGAAAAGCTATGGATTTTAGTAAAATTTTCTCTTTTTTTCTTTTCCTTTTTTTTTAACGTGTATGATAGTCTATCTAGAAAGCTGCTAAATCTAAGAACTTTTTGCATAACAAATTCAGTATATTGTTCAGCAATATGTTCTTGAAAGTGCAGCTAAACATAATTCGTATTCTTCGTTTCAGCAAGTTTTCAAAAGAACGTTTTGAGTTCAAGATAAGTGAGTGTTTGTACAGCAAGGTAAAGGTGATTTTCTTACTGCTTTCTCGTGCACATATCTAATTTGGAAGTATGCAAAATTGTTTTAGAGGCAGAATTTTCTTGCTTCACAGTATTGCATATATGCAATCCTGCATTCAAAATGGAGGAAACCTGCCTAGGTATTTTTATTACTTGAAGAACTGTAGGAAATAAATATTGTAAGTTCTGTTTGCAAAACAAATCCTGTTATTTCAGTCTGATTTCACTCACTTTATAGTAGGCAGCTTCGTTAGTACCTGGCGAATTAAAACAATGGATAGACTGAAGTTGCTATCCATATTTTTGCCATTAATCATAATAAGAATTGAAATTGTGAAGTCCTGATTATTTTGATTTATTTTCTGTTGTAGTGAAACCCCCGCTGAAATCAAAGATTTGACTAAGGCTTTCAACTTTTTTCTATTTTAATCATCCACTCCTGCACTCTTTCTTACCACACCTTCCATTTTTTCGACTTCATAACCTTCATTATTTTAATATTAAGCTTTAACATGTATGCTTTTTTCTAACTCTTAGCTTGCTTAGTTTATAATTAGGAAAAAATCATGCTGAACAATAGCAAATGTGTTTATATTGTCATTTATAGAAACTGATAGATCCTAAGCCTTTTCACATGTACTGTTCTCATTAATTCTTACAATTTTGGAAAAAAATATATAGAAGCCTTGTAATGACAACATATTCTCATGGCAACTGGGCTTATTAGCATCTTAGTGGATATTCTTTTTCATGTATTTTATTATTTTATTTGCCTGAAGTATGCCAGCCATTTGAATCTCAGAGGCCATGCATTAACCTACAGCTACCATCTAAACTATCACAAACTGCTGTTCTGAATACGGATTACTAAACAGCGTTAAGCTCAACGAGCAGATCAATGCAAAGAATAGATTACTTTGTATTATATTTAGTTATGTCAATATGTGATATCTAGCATTCACTGTGCACTGCTGTAACTTTCTGAAATATCTGTAACATTGCAGTTATTTACAGTGACTTTGGAGTCTTATTACAAATAGTGAGGAAATATTATCATGAAAATTCCCCAAATATCTCTTCTGCATTCATCTGTCATGCTTTTGCTTGCTATCAAAAAATCACATGGAATGTTTATAAAGGATGTTATGTGCTGAAGACGTATAAATTGTTTCCTTCCATGTAACAGACATGCACGCTGACAATTGATTCCTGAGAAGACTATTGACAATAAAATAAGTATTTCACTGAAATAAAACCCAATGCATGTTCAATGTTTATAGACATTCTATTAGATATAATTCCATATAAAAATGAATTCACACTGTTAAATTTTCAGATGCAGGAAAAAAATAACTGAATGTTTGTGGAGATTTTAAATGGTAGCAAAATACAGGTAGAAGCGCAAAAATTACATCCTAAGCAATTCCACATTATCTTTAAATCCCTTACAATCTTTCATTCTTATTCTTAGAAAGACAAGTAGTACATTTTTCAGTCAAATTAACTTAATTGGTTAGGTATTGTTAAACTCAAATTCAGTGCACTGAAATGTTACAGTCTGCAATAACTTAAAACAGAACACTATTTTAACCGTATCTAAATAACGTTATTGAACAAAAAAAATTGGTCAAATTGTTGCTCCACCATCAGGGATTAGATAATAACACATGACTATTTATAATAACAGTAACAATAGTTGTAATAAAATTCTACAATCTGCACTACTTCTGGGCTATGAAGACAATCTCTGTATCCAGTACAAGAATTTAGGATCAGCCTATTATTTTTATACCATGATTTATAGTACCGTCATTCAAATACTCAGCAAAATAAAACTTAACTTCTTACTTTGGCCTCTACCATCTGAAGAAAATAATTTATTTTGCTCTCAGACGTGGTATAGGCAATGACACCGAGCGCATTACTGCTGTTCTTTGCTCAGTTCATACACACAAACAGAAAGAGCTTACAGTACATTTTAGACATAATGGCAGCGCAACACCAGCAGAGATTGTACTTGTGGTACCTAACAAAATCATTCACTTAAATTAAAATATTTAGCTCTTTTATCCAAGACTGGAGGAGACCATACCATATGAATTACACAGTTACTAGTAGTGCTGTAAAAATACTACATTGTCAATGATCTTTGCGTAGATATTCAATAGGACTTTGGTTTACAACCTCATTCATGTAGGAGAGTAAGACACTATGCTGCTGTTAGAGAAAATAAATTTATTGATCACAAAGAGCTACTGCTGAGGAATGTTAAAGTCACCTTTAAATCAGTAGTATTAGAGAAATGTAAATCAAAATCTTGTGGCAAAAGTTATTCCAGGTAATCATAATAAAATAAATGAGCTATCAATTCCAAATAATGTGCTCTTTCTTTTCACTAGTAAAACATTCCTGACTGCTTACACACTGAATAGAAATAAAATATCATCCTTAAAAAAAAAAACCAAACCAACAATCTTTCCAATAATGACCTAGTTCAAGGAAAAGGCAAAGGCAAAGAAAAAGGAAAAGGAAAAAGATGGACACTGCTCTTCAAACGTGGGCACTCACAACTCCTTGGTGCCAGATGGATTGCATCCTGGAGTGTTAAGGGAGTTGGTGGATGTGGTTGCCAAACCACACTCCATCATCCTTCAACAGTCCTGGCTTACGGGGAATGTCCGGGTGGACTGGAGACTGGCAGATATGAAGACCATCTTAAGAAAGGGCCAGGAAGATGATTCTGGTAGCTACAGACCTATCAGTCTCACCTTGGTGCCATGGAAGGTCGTGAAACGGATAATCTTGGGAGCCACCATGGATCAATTAAAGGTCAGCCATGGGATCAGGCCCAGGCAGTATGGGTCTATGAATGGAAGATCCTGTCTGACAAACCTGATTTCGTTCTATGACAGGGTGACCTGCTTAGTGGATGAAGGTAAGGCTGTTGATGTGGTCTTCAGTCAAGTCTTTGACACTGCGCCCCACAGCATCCTCGTGGAGAAGCTGGCTGCCCATGGTTTGGATGGGCATTCGCTCTGCTGGATGAAACACTGGCTGGATGGCCGAACTCAAAGTGTTGTAGTCAGTGGAGTTAAATCCAGTTGGAGGCCAGTCACGAGCATTGTCCCCCAGGGCTCTGTTCTTGGGCCACTTCTATTTAACATCCTTATTAATGATCTTGATGAGGGGAAGAGATGACTTACCCTCAGTAAGATTGCCGATAACACCAAGTTGGTAGGGAGTGTTGTTCTGCCAGAGGGAGGAAAGGCATTACAGAGGGACCTGAATCTATGAGCCAAGGTAAACTGTATGAGTTTCAATAGAATCAAGTGTCAGGTCCGGCATTTTGGTCACAACAACCCCAGGCAACCCCATGCTTAGGGAGGAGTGGCTGGAAAGCCGCCTGACAGAAAGGGACCTTGGTGTGCTGATGGACAGTTGGCTGAATATGAGCCAGCAGTGTGCCCAGGTAGCCAAGAGAGCCAATGGCTTGTATCAGGAATGGGGAGCATTTGAAATCTGTAAGTAAACCAGGAGATGATTAGACAAGCTGTCTGGAATTTGAGGACAGTCAGTTACTGATAAACCATGATGACAGATAGCCAACAATGCTTTCAAAATATCAGTGTGCTTTCAGCATTGTTTTCAGGCACAATGTTTCTAAAGACCTATTCTTATGTTTCTTATCTGTCACACTGGTACTTGTAAAATGCTATTGAGATTGTGGTTTGCAGCCTTTAACACATCAGCTAACATAATTGCGTACTATATAACTAATATGCATTTAATTTCTGGTTAATGCCTTTCAATTACAGTAATAGCACTGAGGACCATTACTGCTGATGGGCACAGAGGCAGGACACATGGGCAGCATGAAAGAAATATGATAGATGTATGGGCTTACTTAGCTACTGTCAAGTGCAGAGACACTACGATAAACATTAAACTTTACATGAGTACCAATCTAATGTTTTAGTCCACGTTATTGTAGATACTGCAAAGCAGGTTATGTAAAAGATCTGTGCTTCAGCTTTTTCGCATTTCTCTAGCTGCATGGATAATTACACTTCATGCAGGTTGAACACTGGACGGTAGAATGATCTTGGTAGAACTCAATTGGCCATTTGTCCTCTGAATAATGGAAGTAGGCTTTTAAAACAGTTCAATGAAAGGTATGAACTCACATTTCTACATCCACTAATACAGCATAATAGACAATTTCTATTTAAATTTTTTTTTTCAATGGCTGTCATAGAAAATGTGCCTCAAAGTACAGTTAGTAAATCTTCAGGCAGGCTTGGAGAAGTTTAATACATATGCAATACATGATGCATACAAAACAACACAACGTCTTCTGAGGTGTTAAAACTGGACATTGACTTCCATTCATTTCAATACTGTTCAAAGAAACATTAAAAAACAATTAAAGAATGACAGTAAACATGAAAATGAGGGGATGACTTCAGGAATGTAAGTAAGTATCTTTTCTAATCACAGCTAGATAATTCGTATGACTTCTTCATGCTCACTTTTCTCCTGTTATCTCAGTTCTATTTAAGCTAGCTAAATATCAAGGAGTCATTGAATATGAGCAAGCCCTCCACTGGACTCCTTCCAGGAGATCCCTGTCTTACTTACCTGTTTCACTTTGTCTTTGCTAAAACAAGCAACCTAATAATAACAACAGTAACAATCACAACAGCAACAACAGTAAATATAGTAATTACAACAATAATAAATCAGCATAGCAAATGTTGCACTTACCATATATAAGGCCTGGATGCAGTTCTGCATATACTGGAAATCTCACTTGCATCTTGCCTTCACAAGATTTCCAGAATTTTAGAATAAATATGGCAGCATAAACTCAGTTGAAGAATTCAGGAGGAATTTCTGATGCTACAGTAATATTCCCAAAAGACAGTCAGGATATCATCATTATTTTTAATGAATATTCACATTGAACTTCCAGCTCACAAACGATGCTATCATTATTACTTGAAAGGTGGTGGGTTTTTAAATTTATTATGACACTTTTTTCCTTTCAAAAGATGTTCTTATAAAAATATCTGCATTATTCATTTCTGATCAGATCCATATGAATACTGTATGCATAATTCCACTCTAAAATAGAAGTTTTCCTGTAGTATAAACATATCATTCTGAAGAGTAATTAGATACAGAAAATGAAATACAATCAATGTTGAGAACTTACAGAAGTGTAGATAAACAAGTGCTCATGACGTTTTTCAACAGATGGTTAGAAAAATTCAGAATATTCTTCTAGATTTTCTCTTCTAGTTTAAGAATATACAGTTACAGTTTTTGTAATTCAAACTGAGAAAAATGGAGAATCAAGAAGGCTTCAGCAGATCAACAATCATCGTTTACAATAATTTTGTAAACAAATAAAAGCATTTTATTCAAACTTAGACACAGTTAGAAAAATCATTTTTTTTCCCTCTCTGTAATCACATATACGTCTTTATTTGCTAAAAATCTAACAGTGGATTTTTTATTTTTTTTTCCCAGTGAATGACATAATATTATTGTTTCTTCTTTGGCTTTGAACTACTATTCAGAATTGTAGCCAGTGTCAACAGATCCTCAAATTTCAGGTCGGAGGTTTCTTATTCTCTGGTCATCACTCACAGCTATAATTTGAAAATACTTCCCTGTCCCTCATTAAGTCCTTTTAAAGCACTTCAGGTAAGTGCAGCAAAGGAAGACAGAGTTAGTACAGTTCAACCATAAATAGTTTCTCATTCTTGTAACACACTTGGGATTAGAGAGCAGAAGATGATAGTGACCCAAGTAGCAATCACTAACTGGCATTAATTTACAGAAGAAAAAAAAAAAAGAGTAATAACAAAAAAAGAGAGAGATCAGTACAGGAGCTTAACCAAAAAGTTATCTTACGCAGACCTTGGAAGTTGGAAATCAATAAATAACAAGAAATCCAGTAAACTTGAGAGTAGGAAGAGAGTTGCAGGGATGGTGGAGATGCAACTGGATATCTTATATTGTGATGAATGCTGAGCCTCAGGAAAATCTAAAATAATTCCTTCTTTTATCCATAGGACTTCAGGTTGATTCAGTGATATCAGTATGGATATAAAAGGTAGCAGGACTAAGATTCCAACGGGAACAATAGATCTTGTATGTACTACTTTTCCAGTTCAACTTCAAGTATCTTCAATTAATAGAGTGTCAGGAGAGGAGAGTCAGTTAATTCATTTTTATGTCATTAAATATATTGTCCTGAAAAACAACTGAAAATAGTGTGTAAGCAGACTTACCTTCATTCTGTCTTCAGATTATAGAAACCAGATTCAGTAACTAAGACCAAGGAACATTTATATGGCCTCTAATGCTTCTGCTTAGGTCAGCGTAGGATAGATTTGTACAGGCAGGTTCTGTCCTTCCATCTGCAATATAAAGGAGTTCATTCTTCTCTCAAACAAATACCATTGTATGTACTTTGATGAAGCAGGTAAAATAAAATTTGTCTATTTTTACTTCCAGCTCTCTGAGGTAGTATATTAAAAGGTGTTGCTTCTCCACACAGACACTGAATCGATTACACGGATTTCTCTATTTTGCTGCTGAGAGGTTACAGATCAGTAGCACTATGTTGTTTACTGATGTCTATCAAACCCTCATTTCAGAAGACTTCTGACAACACAGCATTATTATACAGATCCCAGAAAGCTGAAATAACTCAGTACTCAGTAAAGTATCACGCATGCTTGTCTTTCCAAGACAAAGAAATAATGTGTGTGCATCTTAAAGCCAAGTAGAAGCTTAGTTACATATGTTTTCTTGGGACAAATCGACTTTCAGTTATTTTAACATGCTTAATAGAACTGTTTCATGTATATATATGTTTCATGCTTAATGCCATGTTTCCATAGAATAATCAGGCTATAATTGCTGCACCTGGAGTGTTTGCTGATTTTATCATGAAATGTCTTGCATTTTACTCACGTTTTTACCTCTTACTCCTGTTAACATGCAACATCATCTAGTAACAACATTCATGTAGACAAGTGATTTCATTATGGGTTAAACAACCGTTGGATAAAAAGCTATCAGACATTCCCATTACTATGTGCTCCAAATACTTTGAGAATAACTGAAAATTCACGAAGAAAAAAAATGGCTGGTGGCTGAGAAAGGTGAAAGATACATGGTGCTGTATGTCCCCTAATGACACTACATTCTGAATACAAAGAAAGATACTGAGCAGGCTCCCACCTAGTATCTTCACAGTAAGCTACACAGTAAAAAGCCAATCAACATTTTCATGCCACTCTCTGGTAAGAAGAATAACCTCCAAAACAACTTCATGGAAAATCTTATAACTTGCACTAAGATAAACCTTTTATTAAACTGTCTTGAGAGAAAGATTATGTGCTCATCCACTAGAGAAAGTGGATAAGCCCCTTTTTGCATAAGAGGCTTCTCAAATAAAGCTTATCTACAGTTCAATGAGTGCTTTGAAAATTCAGGCTGTTTACAATGATTCTGATTTTGTAAGAATCAAATATTATGGAGTCTACATTTGCTGATCAATCGAACTAACATTGTGTTCCTAATAAACAGAAATGTAATTTTAATCAATACTCGTGTTGTATGTTTACACAACCCCAACTCACCTTTCTGAAACATTCTTTTGACCTTTCTGATCAAAAGGGTATTGCACTGAGTGCAGGTGTCCAGTTGTGGAAAGGCCTGCCATAATGCTGATGTGTGGTGTGAAACTGGGGTGCTAGACACAACTAGTTCCAGCCCACTGCTACTCCCTCCTACTGCCCCACAGGACCCATTAGCCAATGGGCAGGCAGCTCAGAGGGAGTGGAGCTCAGAAGAAAGATCCCAGAAAAGAGTGGGAACACCTTGGAAGAAGGTCATGGAGAAGGTGCTATGTGCCCCCAGCAACGCTCACTCTGCAGCTCCTGAAGAGCGTATGCTGGATCAGGGAGAGGTGTGAGGAGGAAGGGAGAGCGGAGAGGAGCTACTCTGCGACAGATGAAGGAGTCAGAAACGGAGGGGTGAGGAAGACCTGCTGAGCAGGGAATGGGATGAATAAATGAAATTTATTTTCCCTAAGCTAAATTTGTTTGACTTCTGAGGTAATATTCCCATGGGCTTTCCCCTCTCTCTCTGGCTTTCTGTGCAGGGGGAGTGAGAGAGAGGCTGAGTGAGTGTCTGGTGGCCATAAAATTAACACACCAAATACACTGTGGCAAAAGCAATATAAAATCAATATACATTGACTAAGTTAGCAAGTTACATTCTCATCACCTCGATTACTAGGAAGACAGGTAGATCTTGGTGCATTATACAATAGATGTTCTTACTGATGGTTGATTGCCTAAGCAAATCATGCCTTTGAAGAGAAAATTGTACAGGTGATTCAATGCGTATGTATGAGGTCTGCTTCAACAGTAACGTCTCCTATTTGATTATATTCGTCCACAATATCAGAGGCCGATGCTGGTGGTGTGACAAAAGAGGATGAACCTTCTGAACAGTATTCCATTACATTTTTTTGCCACCCAACAGATAACAGGAGTGAAGCCGTCTGACAAAATGGCATTTGACATGGAATTGCAGATGACAGAAAGCTGAGGAACTGACTTCCTCTGTATGGAAAAAATTGCACCCAACATTCACCGACACTTGCTGAATGGAGTCCAGACAACGGACAGGAGCTCAGTGAGGTGGTGGATGCTGGAGTTCAGCAGTGTGACAGCAGCAGTAGTATACCTCTGCTGGTGCAGATTTTTACAAATGCAGCATGCAGGCTCATGTTCATTGCTAAATCACATCAAAAATGCATAGCTAGGGGTGATGTCTATGCTAAAAAATAGTATTTTGAAGCTGAGAGTTTTCTCTATCAAGTTATGTTATCGTTGTATGGGAACTGTTGATCATAGCCTGAACCTCTGATTGACCACCTGAGGCAAGGAATGAGTCAGCCATGGGAGCACAGGTGAAAGCAATTTGCCAGTGCTTCCAGGAAGGGGTGGAGCCTGGCTCCCTGTCTCCTGAATCCCATTTAAGGGCTGAGTACCACTGAGGAGGGATCTCTATCTGAAAGTTGCTCCTTGTGGTGTTTACTGTGAGCCTATGAATCCGATTAGCATTTCCTTTTTTTTTTGTTTTGATTTGTTTTGTTTTGTTTTGTTAAATATCTTTCCATCATGATAATCTTTTGCAGCCTTACCTTTGTGCATCTGTTGATTGTAAAAGCCCATAGCCTGCAATATTACCATGATAGTAAGAATGATATAGTTTTCTGAGAAAGTAACAAAAAGGAGTAATGAAATTTCTCGTTTTGAGAAATATTGATTTCTCCAGCCTTTTTGAAGAAACGTTAGACTAGAGAAGCTGCAATTATGTTGTAAAGTCATTCTTAATGCTTCTTATCTGCAACATCCTATTTTTTTTAAAATCTTTTTATAATGAATATATGGCAAAATACCTTACCCATGAGCAGATAACAATCTTCTTAAAAGCGTAACTTTTTACACTCTTGACAGCAATACTTGAAATGCAGTTTGTGAGACTTGGAAAAGGAAGGCAGACGGAAAAAAGGCACTATTTAGTCTGGAGTTGATTAACATTACTCTGTTGCTCTCAGTTTTTTACAGAATTTAACTTCTACAATGACGTACAGTGCAGACCATACGAAGGCTTTGGCAGAAGTTTTTAGTTATTAAAGACTGGGATAATTTTTCTGCCTTTAAAATAATGTTCAGATCCAAGAGTATTAGAGATTTTGGCCATATGAACAGGCATGACCACTGTGGTGGAAACGCTAAGTCATGGCTTGAAACAGTGATAGAGCACCTGGTAGTTAGGCAGGGCCAATCCAGGGGAGCTCAAGTGCATGCAGTGCACATGAAAGACCAGTATGGGTAATGACAGGATCTACCTCTTCCCAGACCTCATTTAAGTGTTGGCAGTGGAGGTGAGTGTATCTCAATCTGGAGATCCCTGTATAGCGGAGGCCTTCCAAGGATAAGTAGGTTTTTTTCCTTATTTCTGTGTCCATGACTGCTCTGTTTAGCAAGTTTTCACTCACTGCAGCCTGGGATCTTGCTACTCTGCTATCACTGTCATGCTTTTCATTGTGTTACAACCACTAATTAAAGCGACTTGCTAAAACTTACAGGGCAAGGACAGTGTTTAAGTGAGCCCGGATATATTTTGCCTTGTATTTAATCTTTTTCTTCCTACAAAGTACCCGTGTGCTTGTGAGGAACATTTGTGTTGTAGAAGCTGATTCAGGAGAACTTAATTTTTAACATTCCAAAGGGAAATCTCTCTGGAGTTATGACTACAAGCAGGCAAGCAAAAACTGAATATATTGTAGAAATTTAGGACCATATGAAAAGACAGCTATATTAGTGAATTGGACTGCCTGCATGAGTATACTCCCTGGGATTCAACAAAATCTAAATTTTCACTTTATTTCTTTGATTACCATTCACTCACTACATCAAAGTCTGTATTTTAACTCTATACAAATTTTCATTTTTCATCGCATTTTTCAAAATGTTTAATACTGTATGTACTTTATATTATGTATACTTATAATGGTTTAATACCTCCGTAACGGATACATTTTGATTAGAATTCACAATGTTTTTTGAAGATCTGTGCAGGTTATTTGACAAATTCAAGGGAAACTTACGGCACTTTACTTGTTATTGGAACAGATGGATGTGTTTCGCCCATTCATCTTGTTCCATGTACTTCTAAATTATTAGTAAATTTATCAGACAAACAAGATGGTGAGACTAGTTTTTTATTGCATTTAAAGATTATGTTTATGCAATATAATATATTTCGCATCTATTATCTGTATGTTTGAATTTATCAGTAATATCAGTGTGGCTCATAATTTCAGGAAATTGATCAGTCTCATCCATGAAAACAATTCTGTGAAAATTCATTTATCATAAATACTACATTTCAAAACAGTGTGCAAACAGTACAGTGGATATTATTTTTGTAATTTTATAATACAGTTATGGAGTCAAAAAAGTTAGTTACAAAAAAGTAGGCATAATATCAAGAAGGAGAATTTTTTTATATATATATTTCAGTGTCTGGTGAAGTGAAACAGGGAATTTCTTTCCACTTTTATTGTTTTTGGATTAAGGTTCTGCAAAAAGAAGCTCGTTAGCCAAGCGGAATGTGTGATACTGATATACTGATTCAGGTAGGTGCTATAAAACTATTACAGAATTGCTGTTAATAGAACAGAGAGAAAGTTGTGATCCTTTGGTTAAGGACATGTGTACCTTGGAATCAGCTACCTATTAGTGTCTGCGAAGATGAAAACATCTCTGTATGTTTATAAATAATATATACATTACACACTTTTCTTTTTTTTTTTTAGAGAGAGAAAGTGTATGGCAACTGGAGTGAGGAAGATATTATCAGAAAAAAAAACACCCAAGCATTGATCTCTGATTCTAAGTATAGATATGGATCCTTAAATTTATACTTTAAGAACTGTGACCAATGTTTTAAAGTGCCTAAACTCTAGAAATATTTCGGTGATCTTCGCTTAGGTCAGTGTTAACTGGTTCATACCAAAAGTAAATGCAAGAAATAAATATCTTTGCTGGGTAACTTATATTACTTGAGTTTAGTATTGTCATAAAATTACAGAATCTTCTGAGTTAGAAAGACATCTAATCCAACTCCCTTGAAATGAATATGAACAGGTTGCTCATAGCCTGGGCCAGCCTGATCTTGAATGTCTGCAAGGTCAGGTGATCCACCCACCACCTCTCTGGGTGATTTCTTTCAGTGCCTCACCACCTTCATAGTAAAAAAGAACTTCTTTGTATCTAATGTGAATTTATCCTTTTATATTTTAAAACCATTTACATTTGTCCTATCGCAACAGACCTTGCTGAAGAGTCTGTCCTCTTCCTCCTTTAGATACTGAAAGGCTACTATCACATCTCCCCAGAGCCTTCTCTTTTCCAGGCTGAGCAGTCCCAGGTTTTCCAGCCTGTCCTCACAGGGGAGATATTCCATTTCTGCTCATGCTCTAACAGATCCATGCATCTCCTGTACAAGAGAACTCCACGTCGTGATGGAGTGCTCCAGATGTGGTCTCACCAATGCAGAGCAGGGGGGCAGGATCATCTACCTTGACCTGCTGACCACCATTCTTTTGGTGCAGTCCAGCACAGGAGTGGCTTTCTGGGCTGTGAGGGTACACACTGCTAGTTCGTGTCCACTTGCTATTGACTAGTATGCCCTATGCCCACTGTGGCAGGGCTTTTCTCTGTCCTTACATCCTTCAACTTGTTTAGATACAAGGGGTTGGTTGCCATTACCCATGTGCAGTACCTTGCACTTGGAGTTTTTGAACCTCATGAGCTTCTCCTTGTCCCACTGACAAAGGCTGTCTAAGTCTCTCTGAGTGGCATCCCATCCCTCAGTCATCTTGACCTTATCACATAGCTTGTTGTCATCCACAAACTTGATGAGAATGTACTTGATCCCAATGTCAATGTCACTGCTGAAGATATTAAAGAGCATTGGTCCCAGCACTGACCCCTGAGGAGCACCACTTGTTACTTTCTCTAGCCAGACATTGAGCCAATGACCACCACTCTCAAGGTATGACTAGACTAAACTTTGTTCATCAGTCCACCTTTCAAATCTACACATTTTGAATTTGAAAAGAAGGATACTATGGGGACTATATCAAAGTCTCTACTGACATTAAGATAGATGACATCAAGCATTTTCCTCATCCGCTGATGTAGTTATGCCATCATGAAATCCACTGATTATCTTTTCAAAATTAGTTCTTATTTGTAACACTGAACATTATAAATTGTATTTTCTTTTCATAGCAGTATCTAATAGCTTTTACTGAAATTAGCTTGTTTCTGAAGAAACAAAAATTGGATTCGCTACTTTTGAACATTTTATATTTTTTCTTTGTCAAATCCTAACCATTTTAAATGCATAGGTTTTCTTCAGTTTTGTTTATTTTGCGGGGTAATTTGAAAAATTAATGCATATTTTGTAAAGCAAACAAGTGTTTGGCAGTAACTACATAGCATGTTATCAGAATTGCTCGTTGATTTGCGTAGTAGTGTTCCTGTTAAAAATTCTGCTTGCCAGTCTTTGAGATTGAATTCTTTTATATAGAATGAGTGTGTTAAGTCAAATGATGTGAATCTGCCTAAACCACTTTCTTCTTGTATCAAGCAGTCTCAGAATTCTATAATAATCCTTCTTTCCTAAAACTTGGGAATTGTTTTTTAGACAGTCTTTGTTTCTGTGTTTAGTTGTTACAATATCAATATGTCTTATGTACTTTGATACACTCAATAAAGTGCACTTGCACAGCAAAATATCATGGCTCAGTATTAACTGATTCATAGCAAGCAAAGAAATATATTTCCAAGAATAAATAAGAATTGTAAATTTTTTTTTTTCTTTTCATTCTAAATTGTTGATTTCTTCTTCTAAAACTCAAGATTGGAAATGTAATAGTCCATGACTTTTTTCCACAGAAACTTAGACAACAAAAGCTTATGGAGCCAAAACAATACATCTGAGATAAGGACAACAGTACTCAAAAATCTTGTTTCTGGTCAGTTCAAAAATCAGTTCAACATAATCTTTCTTGTTCTTCTTTGTATTTAAGTTCTGAAATACTTTGGCTTATGACTTGATTGTCCAGCCTCTTGGCTTGCCTGGGTCATAGATCTTCCCATGACAATTCCTGTTTACTCATATAAAATATATATTAGTCCTAATGCATAGAAGTAACAAAATTTATTTTTATGTGTTTTTATAAAAACATAAAGAGCATGAAGCAACAAAAGCATAAAATTAGTTTGACCTTGTTTTGGTGAAACTAATGCATCAATTTGATTTGATGACAGTGGTTGCTATTCCTAGTCAGTTCTCAAGGTGCTTATCAGATTTTTGATGAAGTATGACTTTTCCTGTGTTTGAACCATGGTAATAATTACTCATGAATGTATGTACTGCCAAGAATTGATGACATGAATAAGGTGTGACTCTGAAGAGACGGATATTTTTCTCTGGTAAGATAGAGCTTATGAAAGAATGGTAAAGAGACAGGACTAATTTTTTTCTTTAAGTTGAGTGTCTGATTGCATTTCTAGTATTCCATTCGAAATTTTCAAGTAAAGAATTTATGTTGACTGAAAATATTTAAAATTTATAAATACATTCAAAATATGCTGCCATGAGCCAGCGGTGTGCCCTTCTAGCCAAAAAGGCCAATGGCTTACTGGCGTGCATTAAAAAGAGCGTGGCCAGCAGGTCGAGGGAGGTGATCCTCCCCCTTTACTCTGCCCTGGTGAGGCCTCATCTGGAGTACTGCGTCCAGTTCTGGGCTCCCCAGTACAGAAAAGACAAGGATCTCTTGGAAAGTGTCCAGCGGAGGGCCACGAAGATGGTGAAGGGCCTGGAGCATCTCTCCTATGAGGAAAGGCTGAGTGAACTGGGTCTGTTCAGCCTTGGGAAGAGAAGACTGAGAGGGGACCTGATCCAGGTCTATAAATATCTAAGGTGTGGGGAGCAGAATGGCGAGGCCAGACTGTTTTCAGTGGTGAGTGGAGACAGGACAAGGGGTAACGGCTGGAAACTGCAGCATAGGAAGTTTCGCACAAACATGCGCAAGAACTTCTTTACAGTGAGGGTGACGGAGCACTGGAACAGGCTGCCCAGGGAGGTGGTGGAGTCTCCTTCTCTGGAGATGTTCAAGACCTGCCTGGATGCCTACCTGTGCGACCTGGTGTAGGGAACCTGCTTTGGCAGGGGGGTTGGACTCGATGATCTCTGGAGGACCCTTCTAACCCCTACAATTCTGTGATTCTGTGATTCTGTGATATAAAATTAATAAATACATATAAAATATATAAATATATATAAAATATATATAAATTATGATATTTTGGGGAGCAATGAAGCCTATTTTCATATTTCTTTCTCAAAATGGAAAATACAGGTGCTTATTTTTCACTGTTCACAGAACTGTGTTTAGCCACTGTATCAAAAAGCATGAAATTACTTGCTATAACTTGAGCTTGTTAGTTCTTGAAATGCTACTACTGTCTAAGACATAACACAAATAAGATGATTTTTCATCTTGGGGACGCATGTCTCTCATTGAATTGAGTGGTCAAATCAAATGGAAATGCCAAATCTGTGAACCATTTTTAATGTTCTCATTCTGGCACAAATTTTTCTTTTGATTGTAAAAAGTATCTGATTGGACATTGTAAAATCTTTTTAGCATTATACCCCAACTTAGCCATCTTCCTTCTTCTGAAGGAAGTATAATCAGCATCCACACTTTTAAGGAATTCCTAGAATTGGCTGTGATTCAATCCTTTGAACTTTATGAAGTTCTTTGATGAAGTTTTGCATGACATTATCAATTTTTAAAGCTTTTGCACATACATTTCTTGATGTATAATGCAGTGAAATGAGTTACCAGATGTAATTGCTTCATCTTCTATTAGATATTTAGATAAGATATTACTATTTATTACAGTTATTAGATAAGATATTATTAGATATTTATTATTATATTATATATTATATATATTATATTATATTATATTATAATATATATTATATTATATTATATTATATTATATTATATTATATTATATTATATTATATTATATTATATTATATTATATATATTATTATTAGATATTTATATTTATTATTTTACTTTTAGCTGTTTTAAAAGAGTTTGGCAACATTGAATGTTTTCTGGTACTAAATTCAGTTCTTTGATCTTCCTCCAACATTACCTAATTCTGTTTATAAGTTGTTGTGTTTAAGTGGAAAGAACTGACTAGTGGAAAAGACAAAGCAGTACTCCCCTAGCATCTGATTCACCAACTGCTCTTGCATGCATGCAGTTTCTCCAATGGCGATAAAGGATTACATATTTTCTATGGATATTTTCTATGAAAATTATTTTTTTGCCTTCGAATATACAAAATCTGAACGTCCATGCTGCTTGTGATTTCATGCTCCTTCTGAAAATTCTTGCTTTTTTCCAGACAAGAAAACGTATGTTTTTGTTATCTGTGTTCTATTATTTTTAGATAAATTGATGACCCTTAGTCTTCACAGTAAGACTGACATTCACTACCTAATTTTTCCTTAAGAGCGCAATCCTTATTCTTGAGATGTAGTTAATATATCGAGGCTACAAATGATGGAAGCCACACCGAGCTTGGTCACTACTTCAAAGGTATCATTTTAAATCATATCTCTTGAAAGTGAAAATTCCTGGTCATTTTTGTAAGCTAGTTGAACTTATTTTGATAGCATACGTTTAAAGCGTTGATCTGAATGATCTTTTGTAAATCTGGTGATATTCAGAAGGCAGACCCCTTTGAAGTCTATAGAATAATATCACTTAGTTATACCAGTTATTAATCCACATTTGCTCATGTGACTCATTCTTTTAACTGAAGGTTGGGTTTCATTATATTATTGAACTTAAGGGAAATAAAGCAAACTTGATTTTCAAATGGATTCTAAGATTTCATTTGTGTTTTTAATCCCTCTTTAGAGGAAGACAGCATGTCAAGTTACGCAGTTTTACACAGTAGATTGAGGCCATGATCTTGGCTTTGTAAACAAATACAGCAACAGGGGTAGTGAGAATCCATGATTTTATTTTATGCAGCTTGAATGGTCTTTTTTTATTTTTATTTAATTATTATTACTATTTTTTGTATCATTTTTATTTATTTACTTTTTTAATTTATGCAAGTTCTAAAAATAATCAACTGGTTTTCCTTGGCCAAAACAAAACACCATGAGGTTCACACTCAGGTGGCCATGGCCTCTTAATTGTTTGTTACTTCTAGTGGCTTCTTCTCTACTAATCAGTTTGTAGATTAACTGTTGAATAATAATGAGGTATTCTTAGTTGAGTGAAGTATCAGAATATCAGTGAAAAGATGTCTGTATTAAATATTTTTCATATTTGCATTAAAGATCATAATAAAAAAACAGATTTCTGAGATGGACATATACTGAAGTCACTTGGAAGGAGACAGAAAAACAGAACAACCAAGCTAAAACAACCAACTCAGCCCTCCCAAACCCCTGACGTCCCCCCTCCCCCCCAAAAAAAACCAACCAACAAACTAAAACAACAGCCATACAGATAGACAGACAAAAGAAAGAAAGAAAGAAAGAAAGAAAGAAAGAAAGAAAGAAAGAAAAGAAAGAAAGAAAGAAAGAAAGAAAGAAAGAAAGAGAGAAAGAAAGAAAGAAAGAAGAAATGAAGAACAAGAAAAAAAATACAATGAAAACTATTAAAAAGACAATGAGAGATACAGAGTGATGGGGAAGAAAATTGTCAGCAATACCTGTAGACAGTATCTTCAAGAACTAACAGTGCAAAGGCTGATATATGTATGCAATAATAACACCAAAAACAAGGTCAGTACTGTATTGTAATTAATAAGTCATTCTCTTCTAGGAGGCAGTTCTTATGTTTATTTCGTAATCCTAGAATGCAATGAAATAGCAAGTATCAACTAGCAACAGTGTTACACTATCTCCAGCTCTAAAATGAGACTCCTTATCTGGTTTGGACTAACGGGCTTACAGCAGGTCAGAAAAAGACTTGTGTAAATACACAGACGGAAGACGGACAGAGAACTGTCTAAAAAGTAAGCAACTAATCAGCAGTATTTAACCTGTAGGAAAAAAAAAAATTACTGTGCTTTGACTAATTATAGAAATATTTATAAGGCCCCATCCGTACAGAATTCAGAGATTTACAGTACAAGGTAATAAGAATCCCAAATGAATTTTTGTCCTTTTCTCAGAGCTGAAGTTAGAAAAGCACTGGACTGGGCTCCCCAGGGAAGTGGTTGAGTCACCATCCCTGGATGTTTTAAAATCCGTTTGGATGCGGTGCTCAGGAACATGATTTAGCAGAGGGTTGTTAGAGCAAAAGTATTGTGGTTAGGTTATGGTTGGCTTCGATGATTTTTAAGGTCTTTTCCAACCTGAGTGATTCGATGAGTGTAAGTGAGAAAACGACCTGCCAGAAATCACAGAACATACATAGAAATTGTCTGTAGCTCTGTCAAGGGTTGAAGCCTAGCAAGAAACCTTTTTTAACGTCTTTGAACTATTTCTGAAAACTTTCTGAATTCTGCCTCTCCTCCATTCTTTACATAGCTACAATGTATTAGCCAGCTATGATTATCTCAAATTTCTTTTTGTACTGTTTGTAATTGCTACAGTTTTCCCGAGCACTTTGTGTATAAAACCTAACTAGATAATCCTCACTGTAAGGGGCTATGAGTCATTTGGGCCATTTTGATTGGAGAAGGTAAAGCCATGGAGATCTTTTATTTAATTTATGATTATCAATTTATGATCAGATATGATACAAACTATGGAACACTTACAAAGCTGTTGTATTAGGCGCTTGCGCCATCTTCGGGTTGTAACGCGTTAGGCCCTCCCCCTTTCCATATATAAGCACGTGTTAGTTCCATTAAAGCGCCATTTTGCTGTTCACCATATTGGTGTCACCTCGGGTAATTGGCCAAACTGCGGTCTCCCAGGGAAAACGAACGGGTGAAGGTTACAACACAAAGCTTTGTAACCCCCCTTTAGGGGGAAGTTCTTTACAGAGAGAGTGGTTAGGTGCTGGAACAGCTGCCCAAAGAGGCTGTGGGTGCCCTGTCCCTGGAGGTGTTCAAGGCCAGCCTGAGCAGTCTGGTCTAGAACCAGATATAGAGGTTGTCAACTCTGCCTGTGGCACGGGGTTGGAGATTCGTGATCCTTGTGGTCCTTTCCAACCCGAGCCATTCTGTGATTCTATGGTTCTGTGATAAAGCTGGTGGATTACTCTGTATAATTATAGATGTTCATTTGACCCCAAACCAACAAGAAAGGTCAAGTGTCTTGCATAAGCAGAACTGGATGCGTTTACAGTATTGCTACCCTAATACTATGTCTTACATGCCACCTGGTGGACAAATTCTCTATTTTATTTTCTTATACTACTCCTGGGAAGCAATTGAAATGATTGCTCAGAGCTGGGAGAAATGTCTCTGATTTTCTTTTTTTTTTTTTTTTTTTGGACTACATACATTAGTTCTCTCTTGTTTTAATAGCCTTAGAGAAAAAAGGTGCTATAAAGGGTTGAGAACATGTCAAACATTTTGATTCATTGGTCCCACAGTATCTTTGATGTAGTGATGTATATGCCCACTTAACAAGTGCCAGTGTTTGTCCTGTCAGAACCGCTCTCATTACTACTGTGTGCAGAAATAGTGACAAAGGGAGAATTTAATTTGAAAATCTGTAGATTTCATTAGCAGCATATCTTCACTGTATCACCTTTTCAACAAAACTTCTTAATAAATAAAGATTTTGGGTTTTTTTTTTCTTTTTTCTAAGAGTAAAACTAGTTGTGAGTCACATGCTATGATTGTTGAGATCCAGTGACAGTACTGTTATTGAAAGCCTGCCCCACATCCAAGAACTAAGCAAAGTGAGCAGTGCTACTTGAAGGTGGGCACTGTGCATTACACATAGCATTTTATCTTTAGCCCAAGACAATGACTCTTCAGCTAATGCCACCCAGGCAAGCCAGATGATTGGTGATGCTGAAAAGGCTCAGTAACATTCTTTAGGGAGTACTGTATTTGCAAACTTCAAAAATTATCTTTTATCCTTCTACAGTCACATATCCTCAAAGGGCACTGCTTTACCCTGCCTGGGCTAACTCTTGCTTTTAACTGAACTTCTGTTCAGGGCTGCATTATTGGGTGTGCTAGGTATCCCTGATACCCACACTCTTAAGCATATCTTATTCAAGATTTCTGAAACTTCTGGGGCTATAACCTTGTTTTTCCCTGTTTGTGTTAAAGGCAGATTTACAATTCTCGATCAGTTAATATTGTTTGATCCTTAGTTTCAGTTTCATTTAATTTCTTGCCAGAGTAACCTGGCATATACAAGACTTTATGTATTCCTACTTGTTTCCTCAGTCTATATTCAATTAATCCCAAAAAGTAAGCCTTTTGTTTTTTTGTTTGTTTGTTTAATTGTTTATTTATTTATTTATTGGGCATCAGATGCTTCTGTTGTTACAAAATCATCTACGGGCAGTAAGAGGCACCCGTATCCACAAAAGATAAGCTTCTTTATCCTGCTCCCCTAGCTGTAATTTAATCAATGGAACTGCTAGGGTAGGCTTCCCATATTCCCGTCCTTCGTCTATGCAACCAGAAATTGTTCCCTCTTTCTCAGTAATTTAAGATTACTTTCATTCCAATGGGGCAGAGCCCTCTCTGGGCTCTTCCAGTGTCCCTCCCCCCCCCCCCCATGTCTCTCTAAGTGGATCCCTGGGTCCTACGGCCCTACTCCAGTGCCGTGACACTAGCAGCTGCTGTTATTCCCAGTTTACCTGCTCCTCTCCAGAGGCTCCCAGTACCAACACTGGGATTCTCTCTGCAGAGGCTAGTCTCACTTCCAGTGCCCTGTCCTCTCCACCTCCTCCTTTGCAAGTCATGCTGTTTACAGCAGAAGTCTCCGTCTGCAGCTCACTCTCTCACACCAAGTTCTGCTTACGGGGAAATGGTGTGGGGGGGTTGCTCTCACACCAGCATAGATTAACTCACTTTCTCTTTAACCCTTTTTCCTTTATTGTACCCTCAGTTACACTTCCACATACACTCCATTCTACTTCTGTATATCAGTAACATTTACCTTTCTTATACCATCAAAACAGTTTGTCTCATTCCTTTCAAAATCCACAAATCAAACCGTACAATTCTTCCACTTCCACAAACACCCAGCACTTGGTCTCTCATGATTAGGGCATTCAATTAGAGAACTGGTCCCATTATTCCATTTATGTTCCTAGTTTCTTATTTAATATTCCCCCTGGCCCTCCTGCAACTTCCTTCCAATGTGCCAACATACACCTGAGAGATGTTTTGTTTGTTTTTTTGTTTGTCTGTTTGGTTTGGTTTTTATTCTGGTGTGAGAGCAACCCCCCCACACCGACTAACTAACAAACTCACTAACTAAACTAACTAACTAACTATCTAAATAAATAAAAATGGAAAGCAAGTGCTATAGTTTCGGGCAAGATTTGAGGGTAAGCAGTAGAACAGTTGCATGTATTCAGTAAGTGGTGAACACTTTATTAACCATGTTAAGGAATTAGTTAAGGAATTACAAGCATACCCCCCCTTTCTTGGGAGTTCCAGGAAATCAATTTGCCACTGTTGCTCTTTCTTCTAAATCATTAATTAGATTCCTATCCTCTCTAGAATATTTTACCGGTTCTGACTCAGAACCTGCTCTACCAGTACGGCGTGGGATTTCAGGAACCTTTGGAGTGAGAGCCAATGCCTCCCTTTTTACCTCAAATACAGCAGACACTGTATGAGATGTAAAAACTGCTATTCTTTGGCCTTCCAACACTTGAGTACTGGTGGAGCCACTGCCTTCAAGCATCCCGGCCAGCCCTTACTCACTTCATCAAGCTGTTTGGAGAAGTGTGCCACTGCCCAAGGTTCTGGGCAAGGACTCCCAAGGCCATTCCTTGTTTTATTATGTGAGCATTTCTGGTAGCCCCAGAGCAGAGGGCCTTCATGAGTTCTTATTTCAGTTTAGGGAATGCCCACCTTGCCTCTCCATTTCTTCTAATATTTGGGCTTTAGCAACAGTCCGTAGCTGTGTACCCATGGTTGGCTCCATCCTGTCATTCTGACGGATTTCCTTGGCAGGAACCCTCTTACTGAGAAAGAGGGAACAATTTCTGGTTGCATAGACGAAGGATGGGAATTTGGGAAGCCTACCCTAGCAGTTCCATTGGTTAAATTACAGCTATCTCTCTGCCCTGCTTCCCCATTGGCTGAATACTTCAGGCTCACAATTTTCCCAACATTCAACTAAACATACGGCTACTGGCTAAAGAAGAATTGTTGCTAGCTAAGCATATAGTGCTAATGAACTTCTCACGTTTGCTCATGAATGAGCACTAGGCCATTATTCCTGGTCACCTGCTGTCCTGGAATAGAGGTAAGTTTGAAGGAAAAACGTAAGGGAGCATCAGTTGCATTCCTCCTAATTCAAAAGAGGGACGGTTTGACCTCATGTCAGAGGCCCCTTAAGTTGTTCTTTTGCTGAGGGCCTCTTGGCAAAACAGAGTAGTCTATCATACACAAGTTACAATTTTGGTACTTATTAATTATTTCATCGTATCTACTAAGCGTGCATAAATGTGGAAGGATTACCTACAGACAAGTGATAGGGATTAGTAAAGACCCCCAGTTATTGGTATGAAGAGAATCCCCAAAAGAATTGTTAGTACCACGAAATGAAAATAGATGGCAGCAGAGACCGTAAAATACTCATCTTGATGAGTCTAACTGCAGAAGCAGCTTCTCATTCCCGGAGTAAGTCAGATACTTTTACAGAACTACTTAAAGAGATGGTAGGCCTGTTGGATTCAGAATATGAGAATATAACCCCCAGAGTTTAGCCCTGTCTGCACTCCCATTGATATGGGCATTCTTCATGCATATTTATGATTAGGATTACCTAAAGAACAAAGGGTAGGGATTGTTAAAGACACCCCTTTACGGGAATGAAGAGAATCCCAAAAAGCATTGTTAGTACCAAAAAATGACAATAGAGGGCAGCAGAGACCATAAAATACTCATCTTGGTGTTTCTAACTGCAGGAACAGCATTTCATTCCCACAGTAAGTGAGGTACTTTTATAGAACTACTTAAAGAGATGGTAGGCCTGTTGGATTCATTCAGTTTAAGTCAGCTGTCCCAATTCCATTCCTTCCCAGCATCTTGGGCCCTTCTCTGAGAATGGCCTTGGCTCTGTAGAACAGTGCTTGTGAGCAACTATAAAAATCATTGTGTTATCAACATTGTTTTTCTCCTTGAATCAAAAGGACAGCATCATACTAGAAACTCTGAAAACAACAGTTCTATCCCAGCTGAAACTAAGACATTTTCCGATATAAAGAATGATGAAAGGCGTCAAAAAGCAGAAGGAGCAAGTTTTTTTTTTTTTTGCATTCTTCAACAAAGTGGATCACACTGCTCCCTGTGAGCAGCAATCTATCTTGCAGTTCAGAAATACTTGGTAACCTTTCTGGAGACTGCAGCTCTCTGTAGATTTTTGAGAATTTCTCTTTCTCAGTCAAAATTCTCATCCATAGGGCCTGTTCAGTCAGGAATGAACAAAAGGCTGAATACCAAAATCAAGCAAGCTCCTCCTGTTTCTCACCTTGTGAATTCAGCATCACTGCAACTTGAACTGTGCATTGGACAGAAACCTTCCAGTGCTGCCGGCATGAAAAGGGTGAAGAATTAGCTTCAGGATATTTCATAGGCAAAAGAATTCACAGAATCTGATTCAAAATCCCTAAGTATCAAATAAGCAGGACAAAAAATGGCTTCTAAACAAATCATTACAATGATATCTTAATGGATGAGTAGAAAGGAGGCAAATAATCTCATGTTCACTGTCAGCATCTGTTTAAAGTGACTAATTGTTGCTGTTAGCAATGCTTTGGTGTTTGTTGTTGTTGTTGTTGTGAAATAAAGCCATATATTGTATGTATATAAAGAAAATCCACAAATACCTTATTAACTATATTAACTGACGTGAAAAAGTATTTTGGTATGATATTAAAGCTTATTTATATAGCTTTACTGTGATGGCCAAATGTTTTGGTTTGGTTTTTAAAACAAAATTGAATATCTCATTAAAAAAATCAATTCTTAATCAAGTGCCTTATGTCAAGGGTCATTTGTTACATTCCCATCCCTCTCACTCACCAATAAAGGAGTGAAATTCTTATTTTCCTCTTATGGTATCACCAAGGCAAAGCAGCCACCAGAAGCCGCTGCTCAAAGGTATTGCTGCTGCTGTTGCCATAGCAGTGAACATCTCTTTGTGGTGGACTATTGGAGAATCTTTCAAAATGGTCTTTTGCTTTCTATTACTTCATTTTGTTAGTGAATACAACTCTCCAGTGGGTGTACTGGAGCTGACAAAGAGCTGATAAGTCCGCTGTGTTTCCCTTGTCACTTGAGAAGGAGTAGGGTTATGAAGATGGGACGAGTTTTCACTCAACATAGATCACAAATCTTTTCTAATATGGTTTCCGTCCATCTAGGATCCACTGACTCACCACTGAACACTCGGGAGGATGTTTATTTTGTGACTGGTATGAGATGCTCGCATCTCTAGTTTATTTTCCCTTGATATTACATTTATTGCTGGTAAAAATTAATACACTGGAAGCTGCATTGACACTGAGTGATCTTTTTTCAAACTGGATGGCTATGGTAAGTGTAGTGGCTATTGAAGAGGACAATTACGAGATTAATGAGACAACAGAAATATAATTGCAACATGCAGTCAAAGGAGGTCACTGCTAAATATTCAGGTTGAAAAAACCCACTTATCTCCTTGAATTTTTTACATTCTTCAGAAGTAGGTGAATATACTCAGTTTCCTTTAGCAAATCATGGTGAAAATCACATCAATATCTCATTAGATACAGAAATTTATCATGATGATCTGTCACCCAGCACTTTCCCTTTTGCTAGAAAACACATACAGCTTACTGAGGAAATAAACTAATGGGAAGGAATGACAGTGAGGGGGTGGTGTTGGGCCACCCTCTATTTGAGGTGAGCATTTGTACAGCTATGCCTAATAGCATAACTCTGGTGTCCTCACGGTCCTCTTCAGTGTGTTACTGGGGCTGGTGAATTCCATCAGCCCACAAACAGCATTTATCGCTGCTTTTCAAGAAAGAGGGGAACAAAAGCAGTCAGTCACTGCTCATTCAGTCTGAACAACCTTGTAGATGTGCGTTCTACTTTACATATCTGCTTTTTTATGAAACAGTTCTTTAGAGAAGTTAAGAGACTTTTTTTAAATTTCATTTCTCTGGCTCCTTGGGAAGAAAGGCCAGGGAAAGATGCTTTTGTCCTTTTCCACTCTTGAAGCGAAACAGCAAGCCTTTCAGTAGTTAAATTTTGATCTGTGATTGAAAAAAGGCACTAGAAGGACAAAACTGAAAGGCTGTTGTTATTCTGTTTATGAACTGGAGTTCTGGTGAAAGATCTGGAGCTCAAGTGGTTGATTTTGAACAAGTCCATATATCTAAAGAGACTGAAATTGTAAAATGTTTGTTATTTAATTTTCAAGTGAAGTTTTCAAAATATTCCAAAGCATGAAAGGAAATGCATGGAAGAATTACTGCAATTAGTTGTCCTGTAGCTTTCCCTGGGAGCCTATCTAGGATCACAGTTTCAGGATATTAAACTGTGACGAGCATCCAGTGAACTAATACGTGCTTGGCAGTGTTTCTTTCAGCAAAGCGATTTCGATTATCTGAAACTTGTTCCACATCTCTTGTCAAGTATACATAAATAGCACTTACCTGGAAGCGTAACCAATTAAAAGTGGATTTAATATAATGTGGCTTACTTTTTGAACTGTTTTGTTGTGCAAACTGACTGGAGTCACTTGTCTTGAAAGCAGTTGCACACAAATTGTACCACTGCACAGAGAGGTCACCCATATTCAAGACTTTGCCTGTACTGGCAAATACAGACACATACTGCCACTTACAGACATTACACTGGCACTTGCAGACCCCCAAATCATTTTTGTTAAAACAGTGCATCATATCTAATCACCTCTAACGAAATTAGATATCAGCTTGATAGAAATACTGCCACTTAGATTCAGTTCACAAACTTTTTTTAAATTATAGAATGTAGTTATTTTTCTTCTATTATTTACAGCTGTCTGTTTACAAGAAAACTACTCCAAGAGGCTGCTGTGGCTTCTTTGAGCTATTACATCCAACTGGGTGGTGCAGGGATTTCTCTATGGGCTAGTCTCAGTAGCAATTCCCTCTCAGGTCGTAAGTATTTTGTTCATGTAGGAGGGGTTGATGGTAGGCCATCTTCTGTTCTTTGTCATACTGGTGTTAAGCCCAGGGCACCTCTCCCAAAACTGTGTCTACCATATGTATGTCTCTAGAGATGGTTCCTAGGTTTATAGTGTGAACTGCTCTTCTGTGGGGGGAGCAATGTAGATTTTGTATTGGACTTCTGAGGTCAGTGTAACATGGACTTCTCTTGTTGCAACTGGCTTCAGCCATTGCTCCCTTGCAGCTCCGTAAGAGCACAGCACACTGGAATATCATCAAAGCAGCAGCTGCTTTAATGGAGAAGTAAATTCTGCCATGTTGCCTCCCCCAGTGTCACTGGTGTCCCAGCTGATTTTGCTTTGTCTCTTCACAGTGACTTGGGAAGAAAAATTTTGAAAATTTTGAAAAATTTTGCTGCTAAAAAAGTTGGAAGTGGTGCTCAAAGTGACACGTACAGAAATTCAGCAGCATTTCTCGATGCCCAGAACTGTTCTGATAGGAGCAGCTAGAACCAATATCAAGGTCGAACCTATCTGTGTCTTTTCTTTTTAAATGTCTTTTTATTTTTTTTTTTCTTTAGAATGCTCCCAATGTGGAGTTTTGTCACAAGTTTATGCAACTTCTTCCAAAAAGCAGAGTGCGTTCTTTCCTCTTCATGATGTTGCGAGACTGTTATGAGCCCAGAAAAGGTGCGAGGAAGGGTTCTGCAAGATAAGGTGTCTAGCATCTAAACTGCAAGGAAGAGCAGAGTGAGCTCCTGCTCTGACACTGGAGAGATGCTCCCAAAGAGAATGGATGCACAGAATCTCACATGGTCTGTGATCAAGTGCAATGAGACAACTTCCAGTTCCAAAGCTGTAAATGTCTGGTGCTGTTGGGAGCTTGATACCCCTGTGAAACAGATGTCACTACTATAAACGAGTGCCTGTAATAGTTCTCCCACAGGACAGATGATATTTAGGGATTCAAGACTGAAATAAATGAGGGATTGAACAAGACCGCTAGACAATGTACTAGAATTGGCTTGCGTTCTATTACTCCACTATATATAGAACTACGTGGTAACACTCCTCTCAATCTTTTTTTTCCTTTTTCTGTCTCAATCATGTTCAGTCCGTGTTGTCTCAGAAATTCAAAATTCACATTCCTCCCTGTAAATGAGACTTTACAGTTCTATTTTTCTCATGTAACTTTAAAAATATTGAACAAAAAGTATATTAAAGTGTTGGACTGACAATCTGGGAACTTGCTGAGGCTTAGTCATAGAATCATTGAATGTTATGGATTTGAAGGGACCCTTAAGATCATTTGGTTTCAACTCCTCTGCTATAGGCAGGGACACCTCCCTCCAAACCAGGTTGCTCTCACCACCCTCACAGTAAAGAATTTGTTTCTAGTATCTAGTATAAACCTACTGTTTTCCGGTTTAAAACCACTTCCCCTTGTCCTGTCGCTATATGTCCTTATAATAAGTTCATTCCCAGCTTACCTGTAGTCTCCCTTCAAGTACTGGAAGGTCACTGTAAGGTCTCCTCAGAGGAGACCTCCTCCTCTTCTCCAGGCTGAAGAACCCCAACTCTCTCAGCCTGTCCTCATAGGGGAGGTGCTCCAGCCCTCTGATCAACTTCATGGCCCTCCTCTGGACCTGCTCCAACAACTCCATATCCTTCTTGGGTTGGGGGTTCTAGAACTGGACACAGTACTCCAGATAGTGTCTCACAAGAGCAGAGTAGAAGGGAAGAATCACACCCTCTGGCCTGCTGGTCACATTTCTTTCACTACTAAGAGGTTTCATGTCAATAGTTTCAACAAGTTTGCTGCAGAATGCATTAAAAGATGGATCTAACTATCACGTTTGCACACAGTAAAAATGTTAAATAGCTGTAATCTTTTCATTTGACTTCTACAGTTGCCTATACTAAATATTCTACATCATGCAGATAAAAATCTCTCTGTTACCTGCTTATGTGCTTATGATGAAAGCAGAAATACCCAAGAATATACTGAAACATTTGAAGATCAACCTTGGGATATTTTAATCAGAATAGACACTTTTCATAATTATCTAAGTGCAGAAGTCTAAAAGCAACTCCATTTTACCTCTTGGAAGATGTGGAGATAGGCTCATACTCCTCTTAGTACCATAATTTAAGGATTTTACCACTACATATCACTACAAAACATCCAGTAACATCAGAACACCCAGCATATCTCCAAGGAAACCCTCAAAAACCAAAGTTTGTCTCAGGCAAGCTTTGGGCACATCAGGCTTGGTGACCACTGGAAGTGATTTGGCTATTTTGTAACTGAAGGCACATTCACCTTCCAAAAGGCTCTGCTGCTATAGAATAAGCAGCACAGCTCTTCTAGTAAGAAGCAGGCTTATTTTAAGAATAATCAAAATTTCACATACAAGTCCACTGCAATGCAGACCTGATGAGACCAATGGCAATAATTTGCAGTGGTGCTGTACATCAAGTAGGAAGAAAGACTAGTAAGAGCTTGATTGGAGGGTAGGTTTGGAAAATACCAAGAGGAACATCAAGATTTCTAGGGGGAAATGGAGAATTTGTGCAAGCTCTGTATAGACATGACACAGAGAAGTTCTGCAGTGTAGAGGCCTGCATGTGACAAGATGTGTTGTGTCACAAGCAAAATAAGAGATCCTGATGATACAGATTTTGAAGTACAGGGCTCATCTACAGGTATGTAAGTAGAAAACAGATCAATAAAGTGTCAAGCCTAAAAGCTGTGAACCAAAATGCAGTTATATGACTTCTAATACCATCACTGTGGCCAGGCAGATAAATCCCTGCTCATTGCTTTGAAAAGGTACCCATAAGTAGTCATAGGGTTCTTGGTCAAAGCACAGAACAGCTGAGGAGGCAAAAAAGCTCTTATGTAATCTTGATGTCAGTCAGATACAAAAGGGCACCCTGCAGAGGCCACATATACACGGACATGCACGCTCTATGCTGGAAGCAGGATGAGGGCATACAAGCAGTGCTGTAGAACAGAAAAAGCCTCACTCTTCAACAGCTGAGTGAACCTGTCATTTTGAGAGAGAGAAGGGACACTTCTAGAGACCTAACATTAAAGAAAAATCCCTTGGAGATGCCTATCTCGCTACAACACTCTAAATTCACTGCAAGCAGTTCGCTGACTAATCACAGGCAAACTGTTTAGAATTTTTTTCCCTCCCTTGAATCATCGACTTCAAAAGGCATGGGATGATGAGTACTGTGCAGAGAAAGCCCTGTAACTTAGAGAAGACAGACAGGGCAATGTCACTGATGTAGAAATAAGCCACTTTCTTCCAGAAAGGCTGTGGATGCCCCATCCCTGGAGGTGTTCAAGGCCAGGTTGGATGGGGCCCTGGGCAGCCTGGTCTGGTATTAAATGTGGAGGTTAGTGGCCCTGCATGTGGCAAGGGGTTTGGAGATTCATGAACCTTGAGGTCCCTTCCAACCCTGGCCATTCTGTGATTCTGTGATTCCTCTGGCTGCTATTACTGGTGAGGAGAGCAGCTCTGTTTCCTGGGCTGACGGACGTGGTCCTGGCCCCAGAGGCATGCATTATACACAGCGCAAAGTTCAGCCAGGTTCGGCCTCGTGTCTGTGACAAGGAAGCAAAGAGACCCACAGATCCACGCCCTGGGAAGTGCAGGGAGAGAAAGGGAAAAGGTAGAGAGGTTCCAGAAGAGCTCCTTGCCTAACTGGTAGCCAGCTCTTCAATAGGTCTAGGAGGGGTGGAGCCAGGCAGCACAGGTGAATTGCCTTCTCCTGTGCTCCTCTGGCTGACTTGTTGCTTGCCTCAGTTGATCAATCAGAGGTTCAGGCTGCAACTCAGCAGTTCCCATACACAGTGCATGAACAGATAATATAATGAGAATATAACCCCCAGAGCCTAGCCCTGTCTGCAATCCCATTGATATGGGCACTCTTCATGCATATTTATTATGAGCCAGAACTCACCTTCTCTACTCTCCTGCACTGCTGAGCTAATTGTAATCTTAATTGAGTGATGTAGGTTGCAAAACACTAGGCAAAACCTGCTGCTGGTTTTGTGCTTTCTTATTTCAGGTCTGAAAAGAGAAGAGAAAGTTGTAATTGATTCCATCAGCCCTTCATGTACTAAAACAAAAGATAATATCCAGAGAAACCTCCTTCTGCTAGAAACATGAGGAACTCAAAAGTTTTGAGTCTCTTTTTCCTTCTGAAGGGAGTCATGCTCAACAGAGATGATCCACTTCAACCTATCTTCTGCACACTGTTAGGTTCTGGACCACTAGCATGGAAAACTGAAGTCCTGGGGGGGAAAACAAAACAAAACAAAACAAAACAAACAAACAAACAAAAAAACAACCACAGCAAAAAGGGGAACTATACCATCTTGAAGACACTTGTAACAAAACTGGAGTTGTTAAAATACATCAAGAAAGGAAGACCCCAGCTGGCTCCTACTCTTACTGTTGAGTAAAATGTCAGTTCTCAAGGCTTCAGCAGAAGTGCTGGAAACCTCTACTCGCTGCTGCTATTTGGAAATAAATTTTTACAAGCATCTCATAAGAATGTGCCATGCTTGCATTCAGCCTAAAGGAACTACTATAATCAGTAAACAGGTTATGTTGTTTTCCTTCTTTTGCCTGTGTACATGAAGCACAGTCATGAACAAAGTCATGGAAGTCAAGGTTTGGAAATTAGATGCACAGCAGTTGTCTGTCTCTCAATACAAAAACCTTCTCTTCCAGAATAGAACCCAAATGCTGGGCTTTTTGGGTTAAATTCTGATTTTACACAGATGTGAGTATCAGCATGGAATCATCGTCAACTAAAATAAAAAACCCTTTCCCAACAAATCCTTAATTGCTAATGGGAATTTCAGTCACTGCTCTCTTGAAAATCCTGGCACTCAAAACTTTAAATTTTTATTCAAGGTTATAATTAGGAGTGCACATTTGAATGATATTGAATGATACACTCAATATCATCCTCAGGGGCAGCTGTAGTTCTAAGACCCACACACACTCATCTTTAGAGTATGTACGTACATAATTTGGACCCTATGTAGTCAGACTAGTTAGCTGCCCCTTTCTGCAGGCTACAATTCAGAGAGATATTGAATACTGAGTTAACGAAGACATGTCACTGATACCATAAAAATCTCAGCACCAAACTTGTGTCGTACAGAATCAAAGTCCAAAGTGTTCCTTCTGAAGTGTCTGACCACAAAGTGCAAAGGTAAAATGACAGAGAAAATTGTAAACACTTATAACAATGTCTAGACTCACTGGTTCACTTAATGTTTGATTTCAAAGCAAAGAAAACAAGGCAAAACAAAGTCCAGCAAAGCCCTTCTACTTTTAAATTACTCTCTTTATATACTTAATATTTATATATATTTATTTACTAATGACAGTAAAACACATCAATAATAATGTGGTATGAAAACTCCTCTGTTTTAACCCAGCAGCAGTTTTTCCTAGAACAGTTATGCTAATTTGCCTTTTTTTGATTAAAGAAATGCAATTTGCTTCACTTAGATATGTCTTGTCTGCAGCAAACTGTCTGTACCTTTGGCATGCACACAGAACATCAAAACAAACAAACAAAAAGACTAAGAAAGATCTAGCACCAAAAACTGCTCAATCTGCCCAGGGACGAAGCCGCTCCCGGGTACCACGCTGGGCCCCGAACATCAACAGCCAGCCCCAATGATGTCGCAGGAGCAGCCATGTGCAAGCTCCAATTGTATCCAAAGTCATCATAGTCCATCACAATAAAACTGAGAGTTCCATCACGCCACTGTCAGTTTTGTTCCTCTCTGCCTTTCCCGAGGTGAGCAGCTGTAGAGGTTGCAACCACGGGGATCCCTTCCCCCCAGCACCCAACCCACTCCCTCCTCCCTGCGGCCCGGCTCAGGCTGAGCTGGGTTCTGGCCCCGACTCCGGCGGGGTGCAACGTTTCCAACACGGAATGGGAGGCCAGGCTGGCAGCTGCGGCCCCGTCCTGGGGGCGTTTCCATCCTCTTGGGCACGCCGCTGTGTTTGGGACATGCAGGCAGCCCTGGGGCTGCTGCCGGCTGTGGCATGGGCCAGGACCCGGCCTTTCCTCCTGCATTCAGGCAGTGCCACAGGGTTTGCTGACACTGCTCATGACATCCACCCTATATTTACTTGGTCCAACTGTCTAGAGAAATAGCCAGCTGTTCTCTTCCTGGATCCAGTGTGTTCTGCTAACTCTCCTAGTGCAAAGTGACATCTTTCACGCCCATACAATTCAAAAGGCTTTTCCAGACTGGGCAGTCCTAGAGCACAGGTAGACATCAGAGCTGCTCTCAGTGGAATGTCATGGTCATGGTGACACGCAGGTGTGAACATCCTGAGCAATCTGCTCACATAGCTTCAGCTTGTCCTGTCAGACAGTGACAGCGAAGACTATGTGTGACACTTTCCAGCTGTTGTCATTTTGGGACAGCACTGGGCCCTGTTTGGATAAAGCAAAGGAAGCAGCAGCAGGAAATGTGTCTGAGGGATCTGGGCAGAACCTTTTGGTTCTGGCAGCTGCATGGCCAAGGAGGCTCTAGTGCCCCTGATGCCGGCCCTACTCTGCCTGGTTTGCAACAGCAGCATGCTGTCTCTTAACCCCACAGCACTGGTGTCACTCAGCCCATTGGTGGCTGTGTCCATCACCGGTCTGCACCATAGTGGAAGTCCCTCACACTGTGTGGGAGATCAGCAGTGCAGTGACAACAGCAATGTGACAAGAATGGTGATGTGGTGACAACGGCTTAATGTGGGCCATGCACAACTTCACGCTGCAGCTACAGGTGGGTGTGCAGCCCATGAGCGAGGAGTGCCTGGAGGACACACAGTGCCTGTGACCTGGTACAGACATCACCACTTGTCCCTGCACGTCACTGTGTCCCTGTGGGCAGTGGCAGTGTGGTGATGGTGGCAGTGCCAAGAACACGTTACAGTGAAGAGCTACGAGCTGCTGGGCTGTCTGTACAACTTCTTCCCCCACCTCAAGCAGCTCGTGCTGGAGCAGCCGGCAGCCAACACGGGGCTGGCAGTGTGGGAGGAGCTGCAACCGGGTTTCTGACACAGGACAACAAGGAGACAATTGTAATGGCAACACAAGAGAACAGCATGAGAATGTACTGACTGCAGGCTGATAATAGTGATGTCATCATAAGGGACAACAGTAGGACCATGGGAAGACAATGATGATGGCAAAGTGGATGATGGGGTGACAAAGGCAAAGGCAATACGGGACAAATGGGATAAAGGCAAGAGTGCCATGGGACAACAGGGTGAAAATGGGGTGACAGTGATGACACAGGACAACAGGGGGCCAGTGACAATGGCAACATGAGACAATGGAGAGATAACACTGGGATAGCAGAGTGATGACAGTGGGATAAAAGGGATACAATGGCAACACAGTACAGCAGCATGACAACGGTGAAACAGAAACATGGTAACAGCAGGATGATTATGGTGACACGGGGCAATGATGACATCAGGAATAACAGGGTGACAGTAGAGTGACAACAGCGATGGTGCGACACAAGGCAATGATGGGGTGATGACAGGTTGACAACGGGACAAAAAACACAGGGATGACAGGGGACAACAGCAACACACAGCAGCAAGGTACCAACAGTGAGGGAGGTGTCGCTGTGTCATTCCCCACAGCCCTGAGCATGCTGCTGCACGGCTACACGGAAGCCATCAACAACGGGCATCTCCCCTGCCTGCAGGGAGCAGCAGCAGCGACGATGGCCAACGAGAACGCAGCTGTGGTGGCAGCAGGGCTGGAGGCCTATGCCAAGGGCATGCAGAGGCTGTCACTGACCACAGAGCCTGCACAGCTCTCAGCCTCGCATGGGCAGCACCTGCGTGAGGCACTCGTCTTCCAGCGTCGCAGCTTCTGGGATCGCAACCAGGAGCACCAGCGGCGCCTCATGGTGCGTGCGTCCCCTCCCTTTCTGCCACAGCGCTGTCCCTGTCCTCACGGCCTTGTTCCTATCCCTACAGGGCTGTCCCTGTTCCCATGACTTTGTCACCACTGTCACAGCACTTCCTATCCCCTGGCACCCTGCCTCCACCAGCCTGTCCACGCAGTCCAGTCCCCACCCCTATAAGGCTGCCCTTGTCTTCATGACCTTGTCCCTAATCCCCCCAGTGCTCTCCATCCCCGTGACCTTATCTTCATTTCCCCCCAACACTCTGCACCGGTGGTCCCACCAGCACTCTCCCCAGCCCCACAACCCTGTCCCTGTGACACTCTCCCCATCAACACCATGACCTTGCCCCCATCCCGACCTTCAGGAACAGATCAGCACGGAGTACAGCTGCCTGCAGGAGAAGAATGATGCAGCATCACGGTGGCACTGCAAGGCGCTGCTGGCTGAGCTGGCACGGGCACTGGATACCAGCCTGTCCCGTGGGGCCTACGCACTGCCTGGTGCCTACCGTACCTATGAAGCTGAGAGGCAGCAGCTGCTGGAGGCCTACTGGCAAGCAGAGGGCAACAACCCCAACGTAAGGGCAGCTCTAGGTAGGGGATTAAGGACAAGGAGCCAGGGGCTGTGCCTCAATCGTGTGGGGATGCACAGGCCGAGGAGGTGCTGGATGAGTTCTTGGCAGAGCGCCGGGCAGAGGCAGCGCTGAAGGCAGACAACGCACTGAGCGAGGCTGAGAAGCAGCTGGGGGGTGAGCAGTGCGTCCCAGTGCCGTCCCCTCTCTCCTTCCTCCGTCACCCATCCCCAGGTCCTCCAGGAACAAGAGACACCTTGTGTTATTCCTGGGGGACATCTGGCAGTATTCCCATATTCCATGGGCTGTGTCTGCTGGGGACAGCTCATGGTATCCCCACATACTTTGAGCATCCTATGCCTTCAGGGACATGATGGCCCCATCTCTTGAGGAGTCCCTTTATCCCCTGGGGACATCTCACAGAGTATCCACATCTCTTGGGGTGTCCCAGCGTGCCCAGGAGACACCTCAAATTGTCCCTTTTTTCTCCCTGAGGAATTCTCACCCCATCTCCACATCCCTGCACTCTGTCCTCACGCCCCTCCATTCCTTCCCTATCCCTCTGCACTGTCGCTTTCCCCCATCCCTCCGTATCCCGGGGACCCCAAACTCCGTTCTTTAACCAGAAGCAGAAGGCTCAGCTCCTGGTTACCCCTCTCCCCGTCCCTTTGTCCCCAGACCAGAAGCAGCAGGCACAGCTCCTGGAACAGCAGCAGAAGGCGGAACGCGAACGGCAGCTGGAGGCGTTGCTGGCGGACGAGCGCAGCAGCTACGTGCAGAACCTGCAAGCCCTGGAGGCCAAGATGCAGGCGGAGGCGGCGAGCGCGCAGAGGGAGCTGGACAGGGCGCTGGAAGTGAAGCTACAGGAGCACAGCGATCTGCTGCAGAGCGGCTTCAACGAGCTGGCGGCACTGCAGCGGGAGATCAACAACAACAAGAAGCAGGAGCTGGTGACCAAGGACGTCAACGCCGTGCACGCCGCCTGCGACCTCGCCAGGGTGCTAAAGCTGGCCAAGTTACGAGGTACAGCTGCGTAGGCAACTGCTCGCCGTAAAACTTCCGCCAGCACCTCTTTGGCGGCCAAATAAAGCGCTCCTCCCGCAACTCCGCTCCTCTCTCGCGGCGCTTCCGGCGTGGTGATGTCATAACCTGGGCGACCAGAACCAACTGGTCGTTGGTTCTTGCGGCCGCGACGCGGCGTGGCGCTGGGAGTGAAGGGATACGGGAAGGAGAGAAACCTTGCGGCAGCTGATTGGGTGGGACGATCTCGCGAGAGCGTGGGCTTTCCGGCTTCTTCCGGGCAGCGGCGGTGGGGGGGGCGGTGGGGGGGGGCGGTGGGGGGGGGGTGCTTGCTTTCACTTCCGGGTGCTACGCGCGGCTGGTAGCGGAGGGGGTTGGGGCACCTCTGGGCTCTGGGAGAGCGACTCGGTTTGGAGACGGAGGCCCAGATCGCCAGATCCAGAGCTGGGGAATGAGAATGAGGACCGGGAACCATGGCTAGGCCTAGGGCTCAGGACCGGGCCCAGGGATCAGGGCCCAAGATCTGACACCAGCCCCAACGACTGGGATTCGGTACAGAGGCTCAGGGGCTGAAAGCCGGAAACTGGTTGTAGGGCCCAGGAACGGAGCCCGGGGATGGGGAGCAGGCAGTCAGGCTGGGAAATGAGGACTGGCCCTGGAAACTACGCCCAGAACCCATGGTTGGGGAGCCAGACACAAGGGCCAGACTGAGACCCAAGTGCTTGGCCCAGTTTTTAGTCTCTGAATCAGAGGCTGAGGCTTAGAGTCCAGACCCTGTAACGGTAAAACCTTGTGAAAGAGCCAAAACGTGAAATCATCTCTGAATAGATAAATGATTAGCAACAGATTGGAGATGGAGGAGAATCACAGTCCCTCACCTGCTGTTTCTGATTCTGTGTAGCAGGACTTTAAAAGCCTATTTTGGGAGTCCTCCCCATTTCTGTTGGTGGCGTTTTATTTTAAGTAATTTTGACTGTGGGGCCTAGAAGCTTGTGCAAATTTGGGAGATTCCGTAGCCAAAGAAACTAAAAGAGATAATCACTCAGTGAGGTAACTGCTTTTACTAACATCTTTCTCTCTCCTCCCTCTCCACCTTCTCTGCGACCCCTGAGCAACAGGGGAAGAACAGAACAAAGATCAAAGAAAGTCTGGTGGCTTTTACTACTGCACTGTAAATGAGATTGAAGAAAGCATACAAGGGTACATATGAGTTGCTTTTAAGAAAGAGCAGTTTGAGATTGGAGTCTAGAAAGAAATGATCTTAAGGTGTTTTTTTTTTTTTTTTTTTTTTTTTTTTTCTTTGTACAGATTGCTGCTTTTGTGCACTCTGGAAATTGAGTGATGCTTG
This sequence comes from Tetrao urogallus, assembly GCF_951394365.1. Taxonomy (NCBI): domain Eukaryota; kingdom Metazoa; phylum Chordata; class Aves; order Galliformes; family Phasianidae; genus Tetrao; species Tetrao urogallus. The sequence continues at coordinate 41,002 of NC_136834.1, forward strand.
AGGCCATTGGTGATGTCTGTCAGAGTTCTTAGAAAAAAAGGGACTGAGACCTGACTCTGCTCAGCACATCTCCGCTGTCCCCACCACACGCCATAATGAGCTTGGAGCAGAGAATAAAAGCAAGAAAAATCAGAACAGGAGTTCAGAAAAAAAAGTTTCTAACTAAACACTCAGGACAGAGCCTGCAATTAGCAGAAGATAAATTAGTATCCCAGTTGGGGATATAAAGAGTAAGCTGTTAACTTAAAGGATACTCCACCCCAGAGGGATGCTGCCTTCTCTAGAATAATTTTCATCTCATTAAAATTCAAGTCTCCTCTCCTTACATTTAATCACATTTCATTACCCACAGCTCCCTCGCTGGGACGTCTCTTGGTTGAACTTCAGTCAGGACCTGTGGTAAAGCTGCTGGAAGTGAGAGCGCTTACCTTTCAGAATCTTCTTGAGATGAGAAGGAAGACCTCTGAGTCACTGAAGGTCAAAATAATCCACCTTTCCATTATAGAAGAGTTGGGCAGGGACATATGCCTCTAAAGCAGAGAAGAAAATTTGTTTGCCCCATCCATCCCATACATAGGATGCAGATACTAGCACTAACAGGTAAGCCCTAAAAGAGAGCCGAGGGCCCAGGCTGGTGCTACACCAAGAGCATGAGTTAATGTGGCAGAGGTAATTTTCATAACAAGGCAAGCACTATATGCACACCAAAGCAGGAGGCAGCAGGATTCCCAGCCCTTCCTCAGCCAGAGCAGGGGCTGCAGCCACCACAGGCACTGCTAGCATGGGCACTGCCAGCCAGGGGTGGAAAGGTCAGGCAGGGCATCCCAGAGAGCCTGCAAGGCTGGCACGGGTGAGCACCACCAGGATCAAACCACAGTGAGTAGCGGTGGTGGTGGGCACGGAAATGCCAGAGAGGCAGGTGCGATGCAGGTGGTGGGTGGCATGAGCAGGCAGGGTGCCAGGGGCTGCCATGTGTCACTGTCTGCTGCTGCAGCAGGGGGCAGCAGGGCAGCAGCAGCTATTTGAGGCATTGAATGGATATAGACAGCCATGGCTCCCCGCTTCAGCCCAGTTATTCACCGGCTATCTTAGCATAGGCAGGCATCATTGCTTTTCAAGTCGGTGTTATGGGAGAAGAGGAACTAAAACAAATGCAAAGAGAAGAGTTAGTTGCCACCAGGTTGAGGGAAAACCATAAAGAGAAGTGTGCATAGTAAAAGGTCTGTGGCTTGCTTTGAAACTTCAACACAGACTAAAGCATTTTGAAACTGTCAGCTCCGCTGGTGTTTTCACCTGAGCAGTGCTCTGAATGAGAAATGAAGATGCAAAATGTTTCCAGCCATCATCACCTCCTCTCCTGCCTGGGCTTATTTCACAGTAACACTCCTCCCTGCCAGGAGAACATTCTGGGCTCTGGGCCACATGCAGGCATGGATGTACCCTACTCTGAGCAGAAGGCATGTCTTCTCACCAGCTAGCCTGAGGCTTTCCCAGAGCTCAGACCTCTGCTGGATGCTCTCTGCAGTCCAGCATTTGCTGGGCATGCTGTATAATCAATGGATATCAAGATGTTACAATCACAATATAATCAAGAGAGGTAGGCAAAGTGGACAATGATAACAAAAGAGAATAAATGGAAAGCTTACCCTTATGCTGGGCTCACCTACAAAACACCAGAAGAGGCAATCTCCAGAAGAGATCCTTCCCTACTGGTAGCCAGCTCTTCAATAGGTCTAGGAGGGGTGCAGCCTGGCTTCCGGCAGCACAGGTGAATTGCCTTCACCTGTGCTCCTCTGGCTGACTCATGGCTCGCCTCAGGTGATCAATCAGAGGTTCAGGCCATGACTCAGCAGTTCCCATACAGCACACTAAAGGTCAAGCAGTCATCAGCTTTGTCCTGGCTCTCCCTGGGTCAAAGGTGAGTGTCCGTCAGCCCTCAGTCCTGCCTCAGCAGTCCTGCAGTTGTTTGGCTGTTGTTCAGCTAACCCTTGCACAGCAGGGCTTACCTAGGAACATGGTCCTTTCTGTTTCCGAAGCTCCCTGCTAGCAGTAGGCTGGTGGTGCTCTGAAGCCTTCAAATCTAGCTCTGAGTCTCCCAGATTGGGTTTTGCTCTCAGATGGGGCTTCAGACACGGGAAAGAGGTTTCAAGCTCTGGTACTTGGGTTTGGAACTGAAAAGGATGTTTCTGATCTGAAATGAGGCTCTGGGCCCTCCAGCCAAGGCTCTGAGCCTTGAAAGGAAAAACCAAAAAAAGACTACAGAGAAAACTTGCACCCTGAGGTGAGGCTCAGTGCCTCTGTAATGTGGAAAGGAGTCTTTATTTTGAAGCCTCACACCCCAGTGTGAGGAGCCCAAAGCTTCATGTCAGCGTACAAAGCCTCCTCCTGCAGCCCAGACTTCTGATTTAAAGACTCCAAGCATTTTATCCTTAAGAGAGGATAAAAAAGGGTCCAAAGCTTCTTGCCATGGGCCTCATGGCCCTTTTGGTTTTGTTCCCAGACTTTCATTTATTGGAATGTAGCTTCATTTAAGGGCTCTGTTCAACCTCCCATTTTTGGGGTTCTAAACTATTTCACCATTAACATTCATTTTACCACACTGTAGCAATGTCATAACTGCAGATAGACACGCGCCTCAGAGATGGCAGTTCAGTGTGCAGAGAGGAGCCACTGTTCAGGTGATGCCAACGTCTGCCAGGTTTTAGGGCTCCCTTGCATTATTATTATCCTTTGCATTATTATAATTATCCCTTGCATTATTATAATTATCCCGTGCATTATTATTGCAAGGCAGCTACATTATCAAGCTGTGAATAATGCTCATTGAGTAGTAATCTTTAAATGCTCAGCATAAAATCTGTTATTTTCTTTTTGTTGTATGTTGTGTCTTTGCAGGAGTAGTGTAAACTTTAGAAATGTGTCTTTCTCAGCCTGACAAAGGGAGTACCCAGCTGGGGTGCGGTTGTGGTGCTGCCCAGCACCCACAAAGCAAAGTCTCTTTGCAGTTGCTCACAACAAAACTGTGAGGCAATGGCATTTTTCTCCATTGTAGGTTGGCATCTGTTGGAATCCCTTAAAATTCAGCAGTTTTCCCTTGCCCTCCAGCCTGATCTTCATGCATTCATTGTTTTGTTTGTTCAAATAAATATATGAAGCTTTGTTCTTGCTATAGTCCCTTCTCACAGACTGAGACTATGAAGCAGAAAGAGAGAAGACAACATAGTCTGCACAAAAGGATGAATGAAAGAGGAAAGGAAAGCTCCCTAGGGCCTGGGCCACTGTTCTGCCTCAACAGTGTGGGGTCAGCAGCAGAACTGGCACTCTCTGACGTCACCCAGGATCAGGGGAATCTGGGGCTGTGGCCATTAACATCCTGCGCTGGGTCTGCCTGCATCTTCAAGGTACGCAGACTTGGTGGTGCTCAGTGCTTCAGCAAGCTGCCCTGAGACATCTCCATTGCACTGGGAGCATTTCTGGAGCCATCTGGTCAGGGCAGCACAAAGCGAAGTATTACCAGAGGAAGTCATTCATTTTGGCTGAAGAAACATGGGCTGCTTCATGGGAGAGGGAAACATAAGTCAAGTGTCATGGGTAAATCCTAGCACAAATTCAGGCAGCCCGTCTCTCTTTGCAGCTTTAAATTACATCCCTTCAGCTGATAATTTCTCAGACTTTGAGGTCTGTTAAACGCTTTTCACTGCTACAGCAGCTTCAGGGTTTCTTTCTAGGTGTGGCTGAGTTCAGGCTCAACCCAACTGATTTATGTTCAGTCTGTACAGTGGTCTGGTTCCAAATGTGTCAGCAGTCACAGACATGCCCTGTACATGTGGCTGCTTGGATCTGAGATTCTGTTGAGCACTGAGAGCTGCAGAGACCACTGCTGTAAAATACAGATTAGAATTATCAGATATTGGAGACCATCATGTAGCTATTACTAAGACCCTTGATGGAATTCCTTGGCAATCTAAAATGAGCGTGTTTACTTATGCTTGTAATTACCACAACCCACCTTCACCTTTAGGACAGAGGAGAGGTCTCAGTACCTCCCTGAAGCTTCTAGATGACTGTGAGAAGCTGAGGATAAAGCCCTGAGCTTTATCTGCCCAATGCCAGCTACCAGACAGCATTCCTGTGGCATGGTCAGGATTCAAGAAAACCGTGGGTTTGTACCAAAGCATGAAGGGCTGCTTTGCAAAACAGAATGGTCAGCCTATATTATTTAACTTTCCTGTTGACTTTTGGCTTGAGAATGCAGAATTACTGTAATTCACATGCTCAACTAGGCTCTGCTGCCCTCTGCATCTCCTCTGCACGCTCCTTCCGTGAACTGAGCTCCCTGAATTATTCCTGTCATTCTTGGAAATGGCAACAGATCAGGCAGAACTCGAGTGGACAATTTTTTTTTCTGAACTTTTGCATTTTATTTCTCCATCCAGATGTTGGACGGTTTTGCTGTGTGTGTGTGCACACTAGTGGCTCTTTCCAAGCATATTCACATTAGCCCCACGTGATTGTTTGTAAATTTGTGCTTATTTTGCTTTTCTTCCCTGTCCTCCCTAGAGGATGTCGGTCTGGTGCGGTGATCCTGGAGTGCCACCAGGTGACCAGACTGCCTCTTGCAGCACAACATCCGGCACGAACCGAGCACGCCATAGCCTCTTCGCTGAGAGGAGAGGGCTATAGGATCCGGCTGCTCTGCTTTTCCCTGCCTACTCCCACTTTCTGTCTTTTTTTATCCTGTCTATGGCAAGGAAGATAGGTAGAGCATTTGGTGACATGCTGCTTGCTAGACTGCAGTTACCTAATGGCCATAATCTCAATAATCTTCAAGCGTATTCTTTTTTGCACAGCATGAACGTTCTTACACAGATGGTCAGCAAGTGTTGCTGGGGAGACTGGATGGTGTGTGAAGTCCCTGTGAATATCTCTGCAGATACAGACTGATAATGATTTCTGCATAAAACAGTCTCTGAGCTGGCACTTCAAGCTGAAAATAAGATAGGTGCTACCAGATCTGGAGCTGAGAGAGAACTGTAGTTGCTGCTCACTCACTATGTGCCCATGGGCACTGCAGGTCAGGGTGGAAGGGAGGAGAGCGCTCAGCAGAGGAGCGCACTGTAGCCAAACCAACCTCCACAGCCATCCTGTGGTACGTTCTCCATTCCTAGGTGCACCTGCCCAGACACTGACCTTCCACCCCATCCCTAATGTCTCCTGGGGCATGGAATTTGCAGAGGAACACCCTTTTGTTTACAAACATCTTAGCAGGGCAGGGCCAGACCGTCCCAAAAATTTAATTTCTGACATTGTAGGAATCCCTGAGTGCTGCCAGGGGATGATATGGGTGCTGTGGGTGTTTACAGCATCAGCGTGGTATGCACAAGTGCTGTGGGAGGACTGAACTCTGTTACTGATCTTATGCACCTCTGTGAGTCATGCAGCAAACTTACGCTGCAGAGCTTGGTGGCCTTATTACTCTCTATCGACTCCCTGAAAGGAGGTTGTAGCAAGGTGGGGATTATATATAAGAGAATGGCTTAGGTTAGAAGGGACCTAAAAGATCATGTAGTTTGAACCCCGGCCATGGGCAGGGCTGCCAACCACCAGATCAGGCTGCCCAAGTTCCCTCCCAATCTGGCCTTGAATGCATCCAGACATGGAGCATTCACAACTTCTCTAGACAACTTCTTCCACTCCTCTTTTAGTTTAAAGCCATTCCCTCTTTATCAGACCATGTAAAAAATTGATTCCCCTCCTGCTCATGAGCTCCCTTCAAGTACTGAAAGGCCATGATGAAGTCTCCCTGGAGTCTTCTCCAAGATAAACAAGCCCCACTACCTCAGCATTTCTTCATAGAGACGTGCTCCAGCCCTCTGATCATCTTAGTGGCCCTCTTCTGGACCCGCTCCAACAGCTCTGCATCCCTCGTGTACTGGGGGCTCCAGGAGTCGACCTCTTCTCCCTGATAACAGGGGTAGGACAAGAGGAAACAGCCTCAAGTTGCACCAGGGGAGGTTCCCACTGGGTATTAGCAGAAATTTATTCTCTGAAAGGGTGGCCAAGCCCTGGGGACATGGCACTGAGGGACACGGTTAGTGGACAGGTGGGGGTGGGTCGATGGCTGGGCTCGATGATCTTAGTACTGACTTTTTGAAACGTAATGATTCTACGATGTGGGAAGGGAGCAGGCCCTGGGGGCCCGGGAGACCCTGAGAACAGCTTCAGCCCCGCTCTGAGCCGCCCTGGAGGCGGCCCCGTGCAGCTGTGGGTATTCGGGCACCGCTGCCCGCGATGCCGTCCCACGGCACCGGGCAGGAGCAGGGTGGCGTTTGGACCCCGTAGATAAGCGAAAGGAGGAGGCACAAAAGCGGGGAAATGGCGAGAGCCCAGCCCTGTCGCTCGGCCCCAGTGGGCGGGCAGGCGGGACGCGTATCACCGCCGTAGGGCCCGCCTATCGAGGTGACGCCCGGCCGCAGCCCGCCGACAGCCGGCAATCAGGGCCCGCAGCCGCGGCTCGGCGCCCGTCGTAGCAGCCCGCGGACAGCGACCGTGAGCACCGGGTCGCGCCGAGAGCAGCGCCGCCTCCCGAGAACTACGACTCCCCAGGCGCTCTTCGGCGCCGCTCCGGAGCAGCGCATGCGCAGACGTGCGACGTCCGCCGGAACTGCGTTTCCCGGCCGGCCGCGCGCGAGGCCTTAGCGGCTTCTCCTCCTGCGTTCCTCTCGTGCCGCTCCCTTCCTCTCGGACTCATCTATCTCTCACCCACCCCAGCACTGCTCCATCTCCCCCCCACCCACACCCTCCCGCCGCCACTTTCCGTGCCCCATGAACGCCTTCGTCCCCCATCCTGCTCTCACATTGTGCTGACGGCTCCGTCCCACAGCCCCGCCGTATGCCACCAGCTTACCAGAGGACAGCGCGGTGCACGCGGGCGACACGGTGCAGCTGCAGTGCCTGGCCCACGGCACCCCGCCGCTGCTCTACACTTGGGACAAGCTTAACAGCAGCCTGTCCCCCCGCGCCGTGCCCCGTGCCGGCCTCCTGCGCATCAGCCCCGTGCTGCCCACCGATGCTGGCACCTACCGCTGCATGGTCACCAACCGTGTGGGCAGAGCCGAGACCTTCGCCCGTGTCACCGTGCACGGTGAGTGCCGCTGCCCTGCACCGCACTGGGGCTGCCCGCCATGCCCGGTGTCACCTTCACATCCCACACAGGTGACGGCGGTGGTGACGGCGGTGCCCTGGCCGTGCGGGTGACGCCGGGAAGCCTGGTGAGAGGGGTGGGCAGCATGGCTGAGTTCGCCTGCAGCGCGTCAGACCCGCGGGCACGGCTGGAGTGGCTGAAGGACGGCAGGGAGCTGCCCCCCCGGCACAGTGTGCGGGACGGGGTGCTGCGGTAAGGCGGGCAGGGCGGTGTGGGGGGCGGGCAGCGTCCCGGGGGTCCCGCAACTGTGTGTGTCCCCTGTGTTCCTGCAGGATCCCAGAGCTGGCACAAGGGGCGCAGGGGGTGTACGTGTGCCGGGCCAGCGCTCCGGGTGGGCAGGCGGAGGACAGGGCCACGCTCACTGTGCAGGGTAGGAGCACGCTGATTGACACTGCAAACAGCAGCGCCTCACTGCCCCTGAGCTCTGCTGCACCCACAGGCATCTGCCGACCCCAGCCCCGTATACTCCTCCTCATTGCCTTCAACTCATGGGCGCTTGCTGAGCCTGCCTGCTCTTCCCACGGGCTCGCTGGTACCCTCATCACCCCATGCCCCTGGGTACCATGTTTTTCTCCCTGTAGGCACCCCAGTCCCTCCCCATGCCTCTGAGCATTTTGGTATCCCTTATTTTCCCCTCAGATATCCTGGTACACCCAATTTCTCCCCATGCTCTGCAGCAGCCTGGTTCCCCCATCTCTGCATGCCTACAGGCACCACAGTATTCCTGTTTCTTCCCATGCCTATAGTCACCCCAACACTCGCCTATTTCTTCCCATTCCCCTTAGTGCCCTGCTACCCTCTGATCTCTCACTGTTGCCCTCAGGCACCCCGGTGCTCCCCATCTCCTCCCATCCATGTGCACCTTGGTACCCCTTGTCTCTCCCGTGGACATCTATGGGCACCCCAATGCCCCCTGTTTCTCCCCATGCACTCTGGTACCTCCCCTATTTCCCCATATCCACGGGTACCCCAAAACTCCTCATCTCCCTATACCCATGGGCACTCTGTTTCTTCCCACCTCTCTCCATGGGCACCCCGGTACCCCCACTCTCTCACTTTGCTGGTTGCCTCCCCAAATCCCACAATGCCTCCTGTTGCCCGGGGTCACCCCTAAATCATCCCATCTCCCCCCCAAGCTCTGCCCAGGGCCCTGATTAACATCCGGACGGCAGTGCAGACGGTGCTGGCAGGCACGGAGGTGGAGTTGGAGTGCCTAGGGCTCGGCGAACCACAGCCACACGTCACCTGGAGCAAAGTGGGGGGCCGGATCCGCCCGGGGGTGCTGGTTCGTGCCGGCACCCTGACCATTGAGCGGGTGGAGCGGGCGGATGCAGGGCAGTACCGCTGCACTGCTACCAATTCTGTGGGCACCGTGCAGTCCCACGTCATCCTTCACGTGCAGGGTGAGTGCAGATGGGGACATGGTGTGGGGAGGGTGTCCCCGACCCCCACGTGAGGGGTGACAGCTCTGTTTGTCCACAGCCACCCCACACATCGCCAGGCAGCCGGAGGTGAAGGAGGTGTCGGTGGGCTCGGCAGCCGTCCTGCCCTGCTTGGCATCTGGCTTCCCCGTGCCGGAGATCAGCTGGAGCAAGGTGAGCAGGGATGCAGGGACACGAGGCTGTGCGAAGGCAGGGATGGGTGCCCTATGGGTGCTGACCCCTGCTGTCCTCACAGCTGGAGGGGGAGCTGCCAGAAGGCGCGCGGGTGGAGGGCACCGCTCTGACGCTGCCGGCTGTGCGCCTTGAGGATGCTGGCGTCTATGCCTGTGCTGCCAGCAACCGCTGCGGCCAGGAGACAGCCTTCTACGTGCTGAAGGTGCGAGGTGAGTACTGGACAGACGGGCCGGGGGGCTGGCATCCCTGTCCGTGCTGAGCCCCGTGTCCCCGCAGAGCGCCTGGTGCCCTACTTCACGCAGACGCCCCGCTCCTTCCTGCCGCTGCCCACCATCAAGGATGCCTACAAGACCTTTGAGATCCAGATCACCTTCCGGCCTGATGCTGCCGATGGTGAGCACCATGGGGTGGCCCCTCGGCCCCCTGAGCCCAACTGTGCCACACAGGCCTGCTCTCATTCCTTCTCTCTCCTCCTCCGTCTGTCCGTCCTCCTTTCCATCTCTCTCCTTCCTTTAGCTCTCATCCTGTACTCAGGTGAACGCCCACCCCGGGGACCTTTGCTCTCCCTGCTCCCTGGGGTGCGTCTGGGCTGCCCCGCGCTGCGGCCGTGCTCACCCCTCTGTGTCCCCATAGGGATGCTCCTCTACAATGGGCAGCGCAAGAGCAGCGGCGCCGATTTTATTTCCTTTGGGCTGGTGGGCGGGCGGCCCGAGTTCAGGTGAGAGCACGGGAAAGTACTGCCAGCTGGAGGGGCAGCCCCCCCCTCACCCTGTATATCTCCCCATTTGATGGTAGGTTCGATGCTGGCTCTGGCATGGCCACCATTTGGGACCGACACCGCTGCGCCTGGGCAAGTACCACACCGTGCGCCTCTTCCGTAACCTGATACGAGGCTCACTGCAGGTGGACGGGCAGCCCCCTGTTAACGGGACTTCACAGGTAGGGGTGTGGGCACCCCTCAGCTGTGGGAGGATTTGGGGCGGCTGTGCTCACCCCCCTGTGCCTGCAGGGCAAATTCCAAGGGCTGGACCTGAATGAGGAGCTGTACCTCGGTGGGTACCCTGATTACACCGTCGTGGCCAAGACAGGGCTGAGCCGTGGCTTTGTGGGTATGCAGTGGGACAGTGGGTGCTGGGGGCCGGCACTCAGGGTGGGGCTGAGTGTGTCGCCTTGCTGTGTCCCACAGGCTGCGTGCGCCAGCTGCGCATCCAGAACGAGGAGGTGGCCTTTGGGGAGCTGGACCTGCCGGCACACGGCGTCTCCAACTGTCCCACGTGCCAGGACCATCCCTGCCAGGTGAGGTCGGGGATGACGCGTGCTGTCCCCTTCCACTGGTCCCATTCCTGGTGCTTACGTGTGTCTCCAACCCACAGAATGGCGGCATCTGCGAGGACGCTGAGAGCAGCACCTACATCTGCCGTTGTCCCCAAGGCTTCACTGGCAGCAACTGCGAGTACTCACAGGCCCTGCATTGCCACCCAGGTGGGTGCCCTTGCCACAGGGGCGTCACCTGCTGCCCTCTGGGTGTGGGGATCCCCAGTGCTCATCTCCTGTCTCTGTCCCCTCTGTCCCTCTGCAGAGGCGTGCGGGCCTGACGCCACCTGCATCAGCCGGCCAGATGGGCAGGGCTACAGCTGCCGCTGCCACCTGGGCAAGATGGGGGAGAGGTGCACTGAAGGTGGGCACAGACAGGGGTGGAGCACCGGGTGGGGACAGTGCCAGGGACAGGGGTGCGGGGCTGGGACTCTCCTGGGGATGTGCATGGGCATGGGACCATCCTGGGGACAGGGGCACGGGGGGTAGGAGGACCTCTTTGAGGACACAGACATGGAAACGGGGATAACGATGATTCTGGGGACAAGGGCAATGGGCTGGAACCCCCTGGGAACACAGGTATAGAGGATGGGGATGACACTAGGGGCTCAAGCATTGGAGTGGGGATGACACAGCTCTGACTGCCCTGGGTACAGAGGCATGGGGCTGGGGGCAACCCTGGAGACAGGGATGTGGGATGGAGTGACCCTGGAGACGGGCATGGGGATGGGACAACCTTGAGGGCGCAGGCATGCATGGAGATGGCTCTGAGGACACAGGCATGGGGATGAGACCCCCCTGTGAGCATGGATGTGGGGCTGGGACCACTCTGGGGACATGAGCATGGATCTAGTCTGCAGCAGGAACATGGAGATGGAAAGGACCCTGGGGACACGGGCAGGGGGTTGGGACAAAACTGGGGAAACAGGCGGGATGGAGACAGAGAACTAGTTGCCGCTTGGGGATGTGGTCATCATGGATCCAGTGGGGATGGGGAATTGGAGACCACCTTGGGGACACAGAAATGGGGCTAGGTACCACCATGGGAGATGGGGATGGTGGAGTCAGGGCCTGAAGTACCAGCCAGGGGAGGGGGGCACCGTCGGGACAGGTGCTGAGATGTGAGTGCTGCAGGGGAGGCAGTGAGCGTGCCATCCTTCGATGAGGCGGGCGCCTTCGTCTCATACCCACCCCTGACCAACGTGCACCATGAGCTGCGAGTGGAGGCCGAGTTCCTGCCACGTGCACCGGACGGACTGCTGCTCTTCAGTGCTGGCAAAGCCTCCCCAGTTGAGGACTTTGTCGCCCTCGCCATGGTCAGCGGCCACCTCGAGTTCCATTATGAGCTGGGCTCAGGTAGGCTGGCATGGCACAGTGGGGCCTGGTGTCACCGAGAGAGCTCTGGTGTTACCATGTGGGTTGCTGACTTGGCCAGGGTGGCCTGGCATCACTGGGGTTCCCAAGCACTATGGGATCCCTGCATGTCAGTGGAGTCCCCAGACATCATTGGGGTCCCCAGGCATCATTGATGTCACTGAGGATCCCAAGCGTTGCTGCCCTCCCCCTCTTCCCCTAGCATCAGTTGGGGTTTCTTGGTGTCACTCAGGTCCCCAGGCACTGCCAGATTCTCCAAATGTCACAAAAGAACTTTAGCATATCCGGGGTGCCCCGGCATCTATCTGGCCCCTGGGAGCTGTCAGCATTTCTGGGCACTATTGGGTTTCCTGATGTCTGTCGGGTATCCTGACACAATTGGGGTCTCTGAGAACCACAAGGATCCCAGCATATTCTTGGAGTTCCCAAGCATCACCCAGGGCATCACTCAGGTCCCCAAGGAGTCCTGGTGCCCCCAGACTTCCCTGGGGGTGATGGCAGTGCTGAGTCATGGCATCACTGCAGGCACAGCGGTGCTGCGGAGCGTCGAGCCGGTGGCACTGGGCCGCTGGCACCGGGTGACAGCTGAGCGGTTGCACAAGGATGGGACAATGACGGTGGACGGCAGCGCCCCGGTGCAGCGCTCCTCACCTGGCAAGAGCCAGGGGCTCAACCTGCACAGCCCTCTCTACCTTGGAGGAGTGGAGCCCCCCCTGCGGCCCCCCACCAACGCCTCGTTCCAAGGGTGCATTGGCGAGGTGAGCCCCCCGCGCATTGGAGCGGGGTGCCCCAGGTGCAGGGTGCCCTGGCTTAAACCCCTGTGTCTGGCGCAGGTCTCTATCAATGGGAAGAAGGTGGATCTGTCGTACAGCTTCCTGCGCAGCCGGGGCGTGGGGCAGTGTGGGCAGAGCTCGCCCTGCCTGCACGCACCCTGCCTGCACGGGGGCCGCTGCCTGCCCCTGTCTGCTGGCAGCCCTCCCTTCCGCTGCCTCTGCACCCCTGGCTTCAGCGGTGAGTGCCGTGGGGCTGGCTGTGTGCGTGCTGCGTCGCCTGGTGTGTGCGCAGTGTGCTGTGCTGCGCGCGCAAGCGGGTGCAGGAGGTGCCGAGACCCTGCGTGCCCGTGTCACCATGTGCCACCACCGTGTCCCCAGGGCCGCGCTGCGAGCGGGTGGCCGACCGCTGCCTGGAGCACAACCCCTGCCTGCACGGCGGCACCTGCAAGGACAACGGCTGCGTCTGCCCCGAGGGCTATGGCGGCCCCTACTGCCAGCACGGTGAGCTGGGGGTGCGGGGACACGGGGACATGTGGGGATGAGCCACGGTCCCCATTGCCCTCTCGCCTGCAGGCGCGGAGCTGTCAGAGCTGGACCAGGACTGGCAGGAGGGCAGCGGTGGCAGCGGTACGCTCCCCTGGGGGCCATGCACCCGTTTTCCCCTTTTTGCACCCAAACCTGCTGCTGGGGATGTGCTCAGCGGTGCCTCCTCTCCCCATCTCCCTGCAGACACGCCTGGGCAGTTCAGCGCCGTGTTCAGTGACGGCTCCTACCTGGCCCTGCCCGGCCACCTCTTCCCCCGTGGGTGAGTGACAGCAGGAACCGGGACCCTCATGGCATTGCACCCATCATAGTGTTGCACCTCTTCACACTGCATTGCACCTTCCCCCTGGCACTGCGCCCCTTTCCTGCAGCACTGCACCCGTTGCTGCATTGGACCTTTCTCCTGGTGCTGCATCCACTGCAGCATTGCATCCTTTCCAGCATGCTTTGCCCTGGCCACCACGTTGCCACAGTCACAGCATTGCACCTTTCCCGTGGTGTTGCACCCTTCAAGGCTGCTGCACTTGCACCCATTATGGTGCTGCATCCCTTCCTGCAGCATCACAGCCATCATAACTTAGCACCCCTCCTGCTGTGTGGCACCCCTTGCATTCTTGCACCCACTGTGCTGTTGTATCTTACTGCATCCTTGTACCCAGCGCGTTCTTGTTTCCGTTGCATTCATGCGCCCATTGCATTCTACCTGCTGCATTCTTGAACCCATTGCATTTCTGCACCCATGGTGTTGCCCTGTCCCAGGCTCTGCACCTATGCCCTGCCCCTCTCGTTGCAGCGCACCTGATTTGCAAGACACCATTGAACTGGAGCCAGTGCTTTGGGTGGGGCACGGAGGTGTGGGTCTGGAAAGGGAGCACGGGGGGGTGCGGGCATGGGGTTGAATACGTGGGGGAGCCTGGAGCAGATGCTTACGGAGGGGGGATGTATGGATCCGCGGGACTGATACGGGGGGATCGCGGGTGCAGCTATGGGGACCCGGGACAAGTGGATGAAGGAGCACGGGGGGTCTGGAGGGGTGGGACGCAGGATCTCGGGGGGACCGGACGCGGATATGAAGGTGTGAGGGGTACGGATACAGGGCTGCGGAGGGATTGGGTGCGGAGGAGGTTGGGCATGGGGTCCGAGGAGGTATGGAGGCGGCTGCGGGGCCCTGAGGGCGGTGCGTGAGACGGCGCGGGGCGGAGCTGACGGCCGCGGGGATCAAACCAGTCCGACCCGAGCGCTGCAGGACGGCCGCGGCGTCGCGTAATGGCGGCTGGAAGCGGCCTCGCCAGAAGCAGGCTCCGCCGGAAGTAGGCCCCGCCCGCTCCGTCGCGGGCGTCAACTCGCGCCACGATCGGCGTTACCGCGTAGCCGTTAACGGTCCTGACGGCGGCGGGGGGGGCCGGGTTGGCCGGGGGCTGCGATGGCGCCGCGGGTGCAGTTGGAGAAGGAGGCCTGGCGCTGGACCGAGACGGTGCCGCCCGAGGCGGTGACGCAGGAGCACATCGAAGCGGCCTATCGCGTCAGGCTGGAGCCCTGCCAGCGCGGCGCCTGCCGGTACGGGCGGGTCCGGCCCGAGCTCCCGGCCCCGGGCCTCGCTTCCTTCCCCCGCCTCCTTCCGCGGTCCCCGCTCTCCGCCTCCCCCCGGGGCTGTGTGGCAGCGGCTCTCCTCCGCTCCTGGACCTTCAGGGCCGTGGTTCTCCCCCAGCTCCCTCCGTTGTCCCCCGCGCTCCCCGGAGCGCTTTCCCGCGTTATCCCCGGAGCTTGGGGGTCCCTCTCCCTGTCTGTCCCCGGATATGCGGCCTGGGCTCGTTGGGGCCCGCACCACTCCCTGCCCTCCCCCCCCCCCCCCTTTTGCTCCCTCCGGCTCTCAGCATGCCCCTGGGGCTCGCTTTCCATCCTCCCTCTGTGGGCTTCCCCAATTCTCTCACAGCCCTGTGTTTTGGGGAGGTGTGGGACGCTGCCAGTCCCCCTTGCTGTCCCCACCTTCCCCCCCGAGTTCCCAGACGAGGGGCTCTGTCCCTTCCATGGGTGACGGATGGTCCTGGTGCTGGTCCTGCAGGAGGAACTGCCGGGGAAACCCCAACTGCCTGGTGGGCATCGGGGAGCACGTCTGGCTGGGTGAGATTGATGAGAACAGCTTCCACAACATCGATGATCCCAACTGCGAGCGCCGCAAGGAGGTACAGCCTGCATCCTGACCCAGGACGAGGCGGGGGGCACCTCTGTGTCACACCTGTCCCAGCTGTTAGAGGGATGCACGGTGCCCCCGCTGCTCCCACCCCAACTGCTGCATTTCTGCTTGCTTCTCGGCAGTGGCAGATGATAACTGTTGCTTTCTTTCTCACACCAGGATGCATTTGTGGGCTTAAAGAACCTCAGCGCCACGTGCTATGTCAACACTTTCTTGCAGATGTGGTTTCTTAATCTGGAGCTCCGGCAAACCCTCTACTTGTGTTCCATCACTGAGCACACAGTCAGAGAGAGCATCCCCAAAGACGAAGGTCAGTAGAAACTTTTCACAGTAGGCTTTTTTTTTTTATTATTATTTTGCTGTGAGTGAAGAGGTCTTCCTCGTTTTCTTCTAAAACCTGGTGATGTAGAATTTGAGAGTGCATTTGTGGTATAATGCTACAGCTGTTGGTTCCATCTCTGTGTGACTCTTCAAGTCCCTCACTCAGCTTTTAAAAGCAAATGAAGCTAAACCATCCTTATCATTTTTTTCAAATCACAGTGATCTGTTTTGATTAAAAACTCACTTGGGATTTCTAGTTATGTTGCAAATAATCCAAGTAATTTTGTCAGGACGGTATCTCTGATAAAAGCAGAATTTATTCGCGATTGCAATGGCGGGCGTCCCACAAGTAGGAGCGCGCCTATGGACACAACATGACAGCCTTCATACCCTGTTTTCTCCCCCTTGCCTCCCCCCTCCCCTGTTTCCCCACTGGCTGGGTACTCCAGGTTCACAATCTTATCAGAAGGTTTACATTTGCTATTTACTTGTTCATTTATTTGTTATCTGGTGCCAGTCAGTAGTCATCCTGTTGTTTCCAAGATGTCTCGGTGCTCTCCTTGTCCTATTGATATGGTGATTTTCTTTAAAGTCCTTATCGTTAAACAAAGAGCACTGGGGGATGATGTCAGGCCTTCCCAATGTCTCTTCAGGCACTTCCTCGGGCATGCCATGGCTTATTCTCTGGTTTGCTCTCGTGCAGGATATTCTTGCAGTGTGTATGACAAAATATACATATATACACCTATATACAGAGTATGCGTTCCTGGGAAGGTTCGTCTATACGATAAGTGATGTAAACTATCAGAGATCTTCCCCAAGTTAATCTACTGGGACTCCCAGAAAGAACTATGATAGCGGAGATCATAAAATAAAAATAATATTATACAATTCTAATGCAGAAACAACACTTGATTCTCACAACACTGACATGAAAACAACAGGTCATTCACCTATTGATCGAGTTACATTGCTGAAAAGGATTATGAGATCTGAACACAGTGACGGCCATACAGATAAGCATTTTGAAGTGTGAAACGTGTCAGGTGAAAGAGAGATCTATTCGCGAAATCTGAAAGTCCACAGATGGTTTGGTTAGTTGGGAAACAAACTCAAAAATCTACATTTTAATTAAAATGGAAAATGAAACGGACACATAAAAACAAAGGTGTTATCTTACGGAGAAAAAAAATCCATTTTAACCAATATTGCAGAAAGTCACCCATAAATCAAAGCTGCAGTGGATGGTCGTGATGGAGGTATGAATATGCCATGAGTCACCATTAGAAAGGAGCAACAAGCACAGCCCTGGTGCATTTTTATCCCCTTCAGCAGCAACAGAACAGCTCGCTCTTGACAATCCTACCATGATAAAGGAATAAATCTCAGCTCCTCTGCTCCTGCTTTAAGGTGCTGCCCTGGGGACAGCGCTGCCCTCACTGCTGTCATAGCCTGAGTGGGGCAGTGCTGCTCAGAGCTGCTGCAGGCCCGTCCCTCAGGAGCTCTGCTTCTCCCTGCAGCTGTGCAGACACATTTTCCGCCAGCTTTGTAAAGCCTGCCTCAGGAAAAAGAAAAGCCCGTCCTTTCTGGGGGAGGCAGCTTTCATCCCTAACTAGCAAAGCCTTTCTGACAGTGCTGCAATTCTCCAGAGGTCACGGCTGTGCAGCTTGGCAGCACTGCGTAAGATGGAAACACTGCTGCTGGATCCTGCAGGAGAGAGGGTTTGACACCAGGCCTCGCAAAGCCCCAGTGCAAGTTTGGGGGCTGAGTATTTTGCTGGAGCTTCTCTGTTGCTCCTAGGTGTGAAATGATGGATGTGTGTTAATCTGAAATGGGCAGAAGCACTGAGATGAGCCGCTTGGCCATGCATGCGTAGCCTCAGCAAGCAGCTTCACAATTGTGAGAATCAAGTGTTGCTTCTGCATTAGAATTGTATAATATTATTTTTATTTTATGATCTCCGCTATCATAGTTCTTTCTGGGGAAGATCTCTGATAAGTTTACATCACTTATCGTATAGACGAACCTTCCCAGGAACGCACACTCTGTATATATGTATATATGTATATTTTGTCATTACACACGGCAAGAATATCCTGCAGGAGAGCAAACCAGAGAACAAGCCATGGCATGCCCGAGGAAGCGCCTGAAGAGACATTGGGAAGGCCTGACATCATCCCCCAGTGCTCTTTGTTTAACGATAAGGACTTTAAAGAAAATCACCATATCAATAGGACAAGGAGAGCACCGAGACATCTTGGAAACAACAGGATGACTACTGACTGGCACCAGATAACAAATAAATGAACAAGTAAATAGTAAATGTAAACCTTCTGATAAGATTGTGAACCTGGAGTACCCAGCCAGTGGGGAAACAGGGGAGGGGGGAGGCAAGGGGGAAGAAAACAAGGTATAAAGGCTGTCATGTTGTGTCCATAGGTGCGCTCCTGCTTGCGGGACGCCCGCCATTGCAATCGCGAATAAATTCTGCTTTTATCAGAGATACCGTCCTGACAAAATTACTTGGATATTTCCAACAATTTGGGGGCTCGTCCGGGAGTATTATCGCCTCTTTAGGAGTTTCCCTACTGCCCTGCACAGGATAGGTGCACCCTGCTGATTTCAGCGGTCCTGTCTGCGTGCTGAGGTGACTCCTTGGTACGGCCGATAAAAAGCTGAGACTGTTACAAAAAGGACGGACTCTGTGAAAGCCAAGGGGCAGGTAGGCACGGGCGTTGGCCATTGCGACCCGGTAACTTCGTGCACGGACCAAGGTAAAGGGATTTAACTCTTTCCTTGGGGGTCGGTTGAGACTCTTGAGTGTGTGTGACTGAGACGTGCTGTCAGTGCGAAGCGAGTGCGGAGTCCCGACCTGCGGTTCCACTGTGCCGCGAGGGGCAATGGCCAGGGACGGACGAAGCGGCTGTGTTGGTGAAAGGAAGAGTCTCGGTAGGGAACTGTTGGTGTGCGGTACCCTGTGCACTTGACGAAGTGCCAGCAGTACACCCCTATTAATCCGAGATAGGAGTATAGTACTCCTGAGGGATTGGGCCCAAAATCCGAGAATCAGAGTGTGGTAACCTGTGAGCTGGGCAGTTCACAGGAGTTCCCGAGAGCAGGGGAAAAAGGTCCCCGGAATGGTGCCTAGAGAGAGCCAGCCCCTTGGGAGAAGTGTTTCAAAATTGGAAAATAATCCCAAAACTAGGAAAAGAACAGGGAAAAGATATTTAAATACTGTATACAGTAGGGAGCCACTACAGGGAAAATCATTATTTTGACCGAAATAGGAGTCTGACGAAAATTGGGCCTATCAGACTTTGTATTTATATGTAAACAGTAAGACTCCTTTTCTGAAACAGAATTGGCTTAGGTCTCTTAATGAATGCAAGAAGTAAAGAAATGTGCCTCGCGAGGAGTCCAAGTTCAAAGGAAATAGGAAAGAGAAGTAGAAAGATCATAAATGGGATCCCTTAGATAACTTCCCCCCCTTTAATTTCTAAAGCAGTGCAATTTCTAAAGCGGCGGTGACCTCTCCAGAGGAGGAAAGTGGGTGCTGCTGATCTGTGCAGGGTCCTGGAGAGAGGATGCGCTCTCGATTACTGAGGGAGTTGTCATGCGAATGGGACCTGGATAGTTTTCCTTTCTCTAATACTAACCTTACTAATACTTCACTTTATCCTCTTAAGGCAGTCTTAGGTCAAAGGGAAAAAGGTGCGGTAATGCCTGCTGTTTGTACTAGAAGAGAAGTTAGGAGTTGCAAGAAGAATTCCTTAACTGAGGATCCTATAAGTGTAGCAGAACAATTAGATCAATTTCTAGGGCCTAATTTGTACTCATGGATGGAAATGATGTTTATCATTGATATGTTGTTTATTGGAGAAGGAGGTTGGCAGCTATGCAAGTGTGGGAAATGAATACAGAGGGAAGGTTGAGCTCTGGAGGAAGGCAGAGAGAGAGAAGAATCCTGAGGATAAATTGTACTGATTATTGTCACTGTCTTCGTGATTGTTAAATGTTTATGTCCTGAAAGTGTTGTGTTATGTTATGTCGTGTACGAGGCTGTTATGGAACAAGGGGTGTCTAAAGTGATATGAGTAGACCCCCTGGGTTGTATTTTGGCTCACTGGAGAAACACTGTTGGTGAGCCAGGGGGAATATTGAATAAGAAACCAGGAACGTAAATGGAGTAATGGGATCAGTTTTATAATTGAGTATCCTAATCATGAGACCAAGTGCTGGGTGTTTGTGGAAGTTGAGGAATTGTGTTGTTTGATTTGTGGATTTTGAAGGCACTGGGAGAGACTGTCTTAATGGTATGTGGAAATGCAATTGTTAATGGTATGTGGAATTGCAGTTTTAATGGTATGTGGAAATTATGTGGAAATGCAGTTGTTAATGTTATGTGGAAATTATGTGGAAATGCAGTTTTAATGATATACGGAAATGCAGAAATGCAATTTTAATGGTATGTGGAAATTGTGTGGAAATGCAAATTTTAATGGTATGTGGAAATTATGTGGAAATGCAATTTTTAATGGTATGGGGAAATGCAGTTGTTAACGGTATGTGGAAATGCAATTGTTAATGGTATGTGGAAATTATGTGGAAATGCAGTTTTTAATGGTATGTGGAATTGCAGTTGAGGGTACAAATAGTGGAATTGTGGAAAAACAAACAAACAAAAAAAAAAAATGGCAAAAAGGTTAAGGAAAACAGTGAGTTTGGAATATTAGAGTTGGGCCGGCACAAGAACACATCCCCGCACACCCCCCACTGCGGCTTGTAAGAACAACTTGGAGTGGGAGAAAGAGCTGGGGGCCGGAGCCTCCCTCTGTGATGTGAAGGGTGCAGTGCTTGTGAATGGGGATGGGACGAGACATTGGAAGTGAGAATAGCGGTCATCTGCAGAGCTGGGGAAACCCGGTATCCAGTGTGAGCACTGGAAGCCTGGGGAGAGGAGGGGGTGAAACTGAAATACAATGTTAGTAATGGCTGTGATGATGAGAGCTTGGAAAGTGAAAAGGGTTTGGGAAAAACAAACTGAGGAAGGCAAAGTTGAGCAAGGTTAACAGGGATGTCCTTACCTAGAAGAAGAGGTAAGGGGAGCCTGGAAGGACTCAGGGAGAGTTCCACCCTGCCAGGACTGAAAGCAGCAGGGGAAGCAGGGTGAAGAGGTTTATTTTCTGATACCTCTGGGTGCCTCTTATCTGTGCTACATCAAGAATTATTACCCATAGATGATTTTCATAATAGTTGTAGCAGCTACTGGAAAGAGAAGTTTACATTTTTTTGGACCAATTAAATACAGGCTAGGAGAACAAGTAGGAATATATAAATTCTTGTACATGCCAGGTTCTCCAAAATGATTAGTTGGGCATGACATGTTAGAATAGTTGAATGTAGAGATTAAATTCAGAAGAGACGATTGGAACTACTAGTCAAGCAAGAGCAATGGACTGAAAATTTTAAGTCTGACTTTAACACTAACTGGGAAAAGCAATGTCGTACTCCCAGAAGTTACGTAAATCCTAAATTGGGTATACACAGGATTGCAGGCATCAGGGATGCCTGGCAGAGCCAAAAATGCAGCCCAATGAAAGTTAAGTTAAAGATGGGAGCCAGCCCAACCAGGGTAAAGCAATGCCCTGTGAGGATACGAGATTGTAGGAGGATAAAAGAAATAAAAATAACTTATTGGATTTTGGATTACTAATTGGATAGAAATCCAAATACAACACCCGATCTTGCAAACAAAAAAAAATTTGGATGGCAAGAGCTATAGTTTGGTACAAGGTTTGAGGGTAATTAATAGAAAAGTTGAATGTATACAACTCATGGTGTATATCTTTATTAACCAAGCTAAGGAATAAGCAGGTGGGGTTTACCGTTCTGGACTTGAAGTGCACCTTTTTCTGCCTGGTTTTGCCAAAGAAAGTCTAAAATTATTTGCCTTTGAATAGGAAAACTCAAATATGGAGAGAAGAAAAAAATATATATATATATAATTAAAAGTAATAATAATAATAATTCAGTTAACCTGCACAGTGATACCCAGGGTTGTGAGAACAGCCCAGTGATTTTTGAGAACTGGTCAACTCGTGAGCCTGAGGTTTGGGCTCACCATCTCACAGTGGAACTTTACTGCAGTACATGGATGCTACCGTAACAAAGGACTGTGTGCAATGGACTGTGAGCTTGCTGAATTTCTTGATGGCTATCAAGTTTCTCAACAGAAAGCACAACTGATCAAAGAGAAGGAAGCAACTTGCTGAACACCCAGAACTCCAACGCAGAGCTGCCTCCAAGCCAGCAGTGTGCAACTGCATGGAGACTCTGTGCCAGTTGGTCAGACCTACAGGAGGAACCGTTGGGAGATGCTGAGGAGTCCTGGATTCATCGACGGAAGCAGTTTTGTGAAGACAAGGAAACCGTAAGGCAGGACATGCAGTAACTGCTACTGACAGGGTAATTGAAGCAAAACCATTACCTGTGGGGACTTCCACTCAGAAGGCTGAAATAATTGCCTTGACAAGAACCTTAAATATATGGAAATATGCTTTTGGGGTGGTACCCACTCATGGTACCATCTGGAAAGAGCAAGGATTGTTTACACACAAGGAAAACAAATTCAGCGTGATGTAAATCTACCAAAGAACATCATGGCTGTTATACATTGTAAAGGACATCAGAAGAGTGACACTGTACAGGAAACTGGGAATATGATGATGGATCAGGTGGCAAAACAGGCAGCTGAAGGAAAAGAAATTGGAGAACGGCTATAATTCCAGATGGTAAACTTGAAATACCTGAACCTTAGTCAGAACCTATAAGGTACTCTAGAAAGGATAGGAATCTAATTAATGAAGGGAAGAGAGCAAGCTGACAGATGGGTGCATACCCAGATGGACACACTGTTGTGCCCGTTAGTATTGTATAGAATTTGGTTCTAAGGGAACATAATAAAACATAGGGGGTACAGAAACCAGAAAGTAACTGTACAATCCTAATACCAGGAACAGGGTACAAGTGGGGCATGTTGGAAAGGGAGCCTTCCAGGACAACAATTGCAAATTGATTTTTTTAACTGCCAGGAAAAATGAGGGTTTTGATATATGCGAGTTCTAAAAAATACCCTTTCAGGGTGACCAGAAGCATTCCCTTGCAGGACCAATAGAGCCAAGAAAGTAACCAAGGTACTTTTGCAGGAGATTATTCCAAGGTTTGGGTGTCCTGCAACAATACCCTTCAACCAGGGAACTCATTTTATTGCAGAGATTGTCTAACAGGTCAGCAAGCATTGGGAATAAATTGGCAATTGCACACAGCACACAGACCACAGGCGAGTGGTCAGGGGGAAAAGATGAACTGTCTAATTAAATCACAGGTTGTAAAACTGGGACAGGAAGCTGGACTATCCTGATCACAGTTGTTGCCTTTGGCTCTCCTTAGTACCAGAACAAAACCTAGAGCCAAAGAGGGGTTAAGTCCTTTCACAATACTGTACAGAAGGCCTTATGTTGTACAAAAGGGAATTTCTACCCAAGTAGGGAGCAAAATACTAACTGAGCATGTGATAAGTCTACAGGAATAGCTCTGAGGAAAAAGAGAAACTGGTTCTAGGAGCTAGAGCCCAAGGCCTTGATATGGCTCGATAATATGTATGTAACAAATCTCTTTAAGATTCGCCCCTGGAACCAAGCTGGGTAGGTCTGTTCCAGGTGCTGCTAACATCCCACACAAGAGCATTGTGGATACATCATACTAGAGTTAAGAAGGTCCATCGAACACAATGAGAACTGAAATCAGCTGGACCCTTAAAATTGTGAATCTAAGGACAGAAATGTGGGCTCTTGTAACTGTTAGAAATGTTGATTTGATGAGTGCAGCATTTGATGTAAATACATGATGTAAATGATGATGTAAATGTATCTCTTGTGACAAACATTATTACATATCAATATTGTTTGGTATGCGGGCAAGCTAAGGATTTAAACTTTTCTCTTCTTGTTGTTCCTGATGATTTTAAGGCAAGAAATCAAACTGTTGCAGGGTTTGAGTCACTGTCCTGGTGGGTGATGATCAACAAGAATGTAGAGTGGGTTAACTACATCTGTTATAATCAATGGAGATTTACAAATTATACAAAGAGTGCAATAAAGAGAATTGCAGGACAGTTATATGCCACAAGTAGGGTGGCCTGAGAAAATAGGATCTGCTAAGATATGATAAAGGAATGTATATGTAACACTGAGTACCCGTTGTTGCACCTTCATCCCAATAACACAGCTCTGGATGACGTAATAACGAAGGCATTGCAAGGGCTTGGTGCCACCCTTGTCAATGAAGTGGCAGAAAAAAAATCAGGGATACTTCTGTCACTGGATGGTTGGAGTTCTGGTTTGGTAAATGGAAAGGGGTGACTGTATCCACATTTACTTCGTTGATAGTAGCAGCAGGAGCCTTGATGGCCACTGGTTGCTGTGTCATCCCCTTTGTGAGGGGACTAGTAGAGTGATTGATAGAGAAAGCACTATTGAAGCAAGCACTAATGGAGCCATTACATTTGGATAAAATTATGGTATTAGAGGAGATGGGAGTTAAAGAAAGTGAAGACGAGGGCGATGTCTATAAAAGTGAACCTTAAAAAAAGGGAATTGCAGAAATCAACAGTGTATAAAAAAAAGAAAAAGGGGGGAATTGTGAGAATCAAGTGTTGCTTCTGCATTAGAATTGTATAATATTATTTTTATTTTATGATCTCCGCTATCATAGTTCTTTCTGGGGAAGATCTCTGATAAGTTTACATCACTTATCGTATAGACGAACCTTCCCAGGAACGCACACTCTGTATATATGTATATATGTATATTTTGTCATTACACACGGCAAGAATATCCTGCAGGAGAGCAAACCAGAGAACAAGCCATGGCATGCCCGAGGAAGCGCCTGAAGAGACATTGGGAAGGCCTGACATCATCCCCCAGTGCTCTTTGTTTAACGATAAGGACTTTAAAGAAAATCACCATATCAATAGGACAAGGAGAGCACCGAGACATCTTGGAAACAACAGGATGACTACTGACTGGCACCAGATAACAAATAAATGAACAAGTAAATAGTAAATGTAAACCTTCTGATAAGATTGTGAACCTGGAGTACCCAGCCAGTGGGGAAACAGGGGAGGGGGGAGGCAAGGGGGAAGAAAACAAGGTATAAAGGCTGTCATGTTGTGTCCATAGGTGCGCTCCTGCTTGCGGGACGCCCGCCATTGCAATCGCGAATAAATTCTGCTTTTATCAGAGATACCGTCCTGACAAAATTACTTGGATATTTCCAACACAATGCACCACTCCTTCTCTCAGTGTAACCATATGTGTTCTGTGGGTGTGTGCATCGCTGTGGGTTGTGGGGTGGAGGTGCAGGGTTGTCATACGAAGCCATCTCACAGCTTGTACCGATCTGACCCACCACTGACCCGAACCCTGGCTCTGTGCTTCCCCTTGAGCAGACAGGAGCGAGCCTGCTGCTCAGCTTCAAGAACGAAAAGAAATCGTTTGGATTAAAAAAAAAAACGGACCAGGTTACCGTTTGCACTGTAAATCTCCTTGTCTGCCTGGGCCAGAGTGGTAGAGCAGCCCGTGGGGCTGGGCGGGAGCTGCGGCACGTGTTTGCCAACTTGTCCCACGGAGATGGAGCTGCCACGTTTGGTTGTGAAGGTGCCGTTGGATATCAGAGTGATTACAGAATGCCATCTGCTGTGTGGCTGACACGCACGGGCTTGTTTCTCTCCTTGTTTTTCTATACCAGGTTCCCCGTACGACTTCATCTCTCTGGAATGGCTGCAGAAGTGGCTGGATGAGTCCACCCCTCCCAAACCCATAGACAACACAGCCTGCCTGTGCTCGCACGGGAAGCTGCATCCTGACAAGATATGCATCATGAAGAGGATATCTGAGTACGTGGCTGACTTCTTCTATAGGAGATACGGCGGGGGACCCAGGCTGAACGGTGAGGCTTGCAGGTCCCCCTCCTGCTCCTGCTGTCTGAGCATGTGCTCAAGCCTTGTTCTGGGCCCGGCGCCTCGCTGGGCCATCCTTTATTACCATAACTTTATTTCTGTGCTGCCATTTCCGAGTGCTTCGTGGTGTTGTTTTTTGTTTTTTTTTTTAATCACTCAATTATGTTAGCATCCAAATAAATACAGTTAGTCTGATGCAGGGCTGGTTTCAGGCCTGAATCCTGCTCTGCCCTGGGAGAGCTGTGCACAGAGGAATTCCTGAGAAAGCAACAAAGTGAATTCTCTGAAATAGCATAACTTGCATGTGTCAACCCCCAGACTCTTCACAATGTTTTTTAAAGCCTGATAAGAAAATCTCTGTCCCCTCACCCCCACCCACCCCAGCCAGTCCTGGGCTGCCTCACCCGCTGGGAGCGCACACCCGTCAGTGAATATGCTGGTGCTGCACACATCTGCCATGCGTGTGATTTGTGGGCAGGGCTGGCTCTGCAGTCCCTGGGCATCTCTGAACCGAGCTCCAGGCTTGGTTCCCTTTGTAAAGGAGCTCAATAGCTCCCACTGAGACCAAATTAGCTCAGCTCCTGCTAGGCACTTATGGGGAAGAAATGCAGCCAGCAGAACATCCCATGATGCAGGAAGGCTTTCTGAAAACAGGGCAGCCGTTCTCAGTCAGCTGGAAAATCACCTGCATTTTCTTCATTGAGAATGACAGAGAGGGAAGGATGTGAGTGTGACCCCTGCTCCCATCCCGAGGAGTAAGACCATATGCAGGGCTGCTCCTGGTTCTGCGCAGTATCACAGGAGGTTTGGAGCTTTTCTGGGCTGTTAGCTGGTTGCTTGCAGGAGTTCCCTGAGCTGGGTGGCAGGGAGCCCTCTCTTCCCACGATGGCACCTCGGAGGTGTCTGCACGGCACCTCTGTGCCACAGAAGAGCAGTGACACAGCTTTGGGGTGCAAACCTCAGCCCCCCCTTCTGACTCCCACATTCACGTGTCAGTGCAAGCTCCCTCGCAGCTCTCTGCGTTCTGGTACCAACAAGCTGGTGGAACAGGCAGCACCTCAGCAAAGGAGTTGAACCATGGCAGTTCCCCTGCTTACATGCTGCCCCTCAGGTTGTGATGCAGGGTGACCGTGGTGTGCATGTCTTCCACGTGAGCTCTCAAACCAGCTAGATGCTCAGCTGCCTGTGCTGCAGTGTAACACAGTGTTTTTTTTCTCCCCCATCCCAGTCAAAGCACTTTGCAAGGACTGTGTGGTAGAAAGGTGTCGAATCCTGCGTCTGAAAAACCAGCTAAATGAAGACTACAAAACTGTCACCAACTTGCTGAAGATAACAGTCAAGGGGTACGTGAGTCCTGGTGCTTCTGACATCGCCAGAGATGTTTTTAGCTGTGCTAATCAATGCCCAAGTAGCTTTTTCTCGAGCTTTTTCCATTTGGGCTGTGACTGGCATTGCTGACGCTGCTGTCTCCCCGCAGGAGCGATGGGTTTTGGGTTGGAAAGGCGTCCTTGCGGAGCTGGCGTCACTTGGCTCTGGAGCAATTAAATGAGCAAGACGAAGACGCAGAGCACAGCAATGGAAAGCTGAATAGAAATGCACCAAACAAAGGTAGTTCTGCTGCCGTAGAGCTCCGCCAGCTCTGACTGATCCCCTGAACAAAAGACACGTCAGGTGTTCTGTGTGTTGTTTTACTTCCCTTTTATGAGCAGGGAGGGAAGGCACTTTGGGTGGTTTGATATCACACGGCCCTAATTTCAGGAGCCTTTTATTTGATAAGCTTCAAAACTGCTGGGTGATCTTCGTACCCAGAGAAGAAGATGAGGTAATGAGCAGCTTTACAGAGCTGTGTACGATTACCACCCCAGACACATGATCTTTTCATCTACTTTTATCTGAATGAGAGTGCGCAGGGGAGGAAGAAACATGAAAATTATCCTGAGGATGTTTACTGCGAAGGCCTACGGATGAAACAGCACAGCTGGTGGAGCAGCACTGGCAAAACACGGTTTAGAAAAAAAATATCATGAATTGGATTCTCTTCTATCCCTGTATCATATGTTTGTGATGACGTGGGGGGATTTTTATTTGCCTTCTGTTCTCTAAACCCTTAGAAATTGGGTTCCCTTTGAGCTTTTTTCCTTTCATAACGGAGGGCAAGGAGCTCATTTGAATGGAAGTAGAGACGATCAGCTAATTGCATTGATGTCAGGCTGGAAAGCTCCGAGAGCATCAGATACTGCAGTGATGCTATCTGCAAGGCTGCTGCTGGGGCTGGTGGCCTCCACTGAGAAAAGGGCACTTCTCTTCCCCGTGTCAGCAGCTGAGGGGCCATCCCACGTCCCGTTCCGTGGATCACCTTGATCTCAGAGCAGGCTGCACCTCCCAGAAGTCCACTGTAACTGCTCACAAGCCAGCTTCCTCCTTAGTCACACTGCTGCAAACTGTTACATTGCTGTTTTTAATGTTGCTCCTATTTGATGGCCAATGCTTCTGTCTGCAGAGCAGTTCTAAACTCCAGTGTAGCAATGCTCGTGCTGGATATCAGAGCATGGAGCAGAGCAGACCGTGCTGTGATGCTCCGCTCTCACCTAGAGGTTGGGGTTAGCTCTGAGCAGCAAAGCCCTGCGGTGCTGCAGCTGGAACAAATGCACCCTTTGTCATCTCACAAAGGATGCTCTTGTGCTCCACGCACTTCAAAGCACTCCTACGTGCCACTGCCTGGCCTGCAGGCACACAGGCCCATGTGTTGGAGATTAACAGAATAACGCTTCCCAGGTTTCTCCTGGGCTGAGAACTGCTGAAGGGAAACCAGGCTTCTTCCCCCAAACGTTTTCCCCTTTCTTTCAGAGAAAAATGGCGCAATCTTCTTATTTTTATTTTATTTTATTTTTTAATTAGATGAAGCAAATGAGGAGAAGAGAGAGGAGGAAGAAGAGTTAAATTTTAATGAAGACATTGTTTGCCCACATGGTAAGTCTCTGCGGGGGATGGAGCTGAACACTTCTGTTGTTGCCCACTGCTCCAGATGTTAACTTCCTAGCCTGGGACCAACACGAGCAGTTACCACAGAAGCGCATTTTTATTCTCATTTTCACATTTCCTGACATTTAAAAACATGGAGCAAGTGGTGCAAAGGGCACGAGCACAGCCCGGCCCCTCGGGAGGAATGCGGGTGCTGCATAGGGGTGCAGCATTACTCTGAGAGCAGGGGGAGATGCTGGAGAAAGCAGGCAGCATCAGATCGTTCTCCCTGTGTCAGAAGCTAGCCCAGGAGCACTTACGCACAACTGCAGAAACTGCTGTTTCTGTTTGCAGCCAGGGCACCGGGGCGAATTGATTCCCCCACCTGCTGTGCTTCGGTGTCCACTTACATCAGGCTGTGACCTGGTGTTGGCTGTTTTGCTTGGTGCTTTGCTTGGTTGGCCAAGCAAAGTGTTTGGGCCTCACTTCGTGCCCGACCTGCCTGCGTTCTGCTGGAGGCTCCTGTTGGCAGGCGTCCATCAATTAGCAGCACACCTCCTGCCGTTAGGGCTCATCAAGGCTGTAGGTTAATGGCGTTTGAACACCTTGTCACAGTGCTACCCGCTTTTCAGAGAGCGTAGTTCCCAGTGCAGCAAAGTTGCTGCTGGCAAACAGGAGCACTTAATGCAGGCATGCAGCATGGAAGCAGGCTGCTAGGGCTGTGGCAGTGTTGTGCTGCTCAGCTGCCCGCTGATCCGATGCTTTGGGCCATATGGAGCACAGGGGCTCCTGGCAGGCTGTGTTTCACCTGCTGGAGGTAAGCTTTGGCTCCTCATGGAGAACAGCCCTCCCACATCTGTGTACTTCACATGTTCCTCCACAGTGTATGGGCTGAGGTGTAGTTTGGGTAATTGGGCCTTAATTAATTGCTGGTTGTTGTGATGCATGGGGCAGCTGAGGTTACGCAGCAGTGATTGTGTTTGCTGAGGGTGCAGGAAGCACTCGGCTCCTGTTGCACAGGGCATGGGTTTGTCTGCAGCCTGCAAAACAGAGTCGCCCTGACATCTCAGCTTTATAGCCATGGTCAGAGAGCAGCAGCCCATTGCAGTCCTTGGTTCTCCAGGCATCTCCCCTCCCCGTGGTCTCTATTTATCCACTGCTTGAGGCTCTGAAACCTAAATGTGAATTCAGGCTTTTTGGCCGTCAGAGCAGAGAAACAATGAAGTTGAAGGTGACTTTGTGTATTAGTTGGGCTCTTTTTGCTGACACGAATGCCTTCCCCCACGCTGATACCCACTAATCTCCTCAATCTGGTTCGGTCGCTGAGCACGGTGGGGCAAAGCCCTTCTCCTGCCTGTCTCCCTGCAGGTGACCTGTGCATATCCGAGAACGAGAGGAGGGTGGTGTCGAAGGAAGCCTGGAAGAAGCTCAAGCAATATTTCCCAAAGGCCCCTGAGTTCCCAAATAACAAAGAGTGCTGTTCCCAATGCAAGGTATCTGAATAGCAGACAACACAGCCCCTCCGCTGGCTGTAAATACGTGGCCATGTTTCTGGTTTCCTCTTTGACGTTCTCCAGTACAGTGGGGAAAAACAATGTCACCTGTGAATAGCTGCTAGGAACTGAAGCACCAACCTGTTTTGTGCAGATTTTGGAGCGCGAAGGAGAAGAAAATGAAGCACTGCACAAGATGATGGCCAGTGAGCAGAAGACATCCCTCCAGAACTTGTTCCACGACAAATGCCGGCCTTGCCTGGGCAGCTGGCCACAGGTAGGGGCCAGGGGGAGGTTTTGGGTGGAAGCTGTACCCCTGCTGAGCTGCTCTGGCGCCGAGCCCTGCCTTTGGAACACGGGAGTCCTCGTGTGCCACCCAGCTGTCGCTGGCCTGGAGTCAGATAAGCGGAGTGGCATTTCTCGATGGTTACATCCATCCCTGGAAGTACCGACGCAGCGCAGCCCTACTGATAGTGTTCAGAAAGTGGGGGCAGGTGGGGTGGTGTCACCCCATGCTCGGGGTACACAGAGGGATCTGCTTCAGTGCCCCCCAGTCCCGAGGAGTGGTACTCAGCCAAAGGAGCCCCAGTGCCGGAGAGCTGCTCTGGGGAAATGGCCGTTTCCTGCTATGAATTACAGGTAATTGGATCTGAAGCTAAATTGACTTTGTAATAAACACAAGATTAGTAATGTAAGTGCTCGGTACTTGATCTCAAATTATTTTACTTGGCTTTCCCAGCGCGCTTGGATGGAGTTGTCATGGTAAAAATGCTGAGGTCTCAAAGAGAATGAGCGCTGCAGAAAAAGCTGAACAGTCATTGCCTCTCTGTTGTTGGGTTAATTAACAGAAGGCCGTGGGGTTTTTTTCCCTTCCAGGAGACAGACGAGCTGTATATTGTTTCACAGTTCTTCGTAGAAGAATGGAGGAAATTTGTCAGGTAACTGGGCTGAGCACTTTGGTACTTTCTGTTTGGTTTTGGGGCTTTGAGTTGGTGTTGCCCAGAGCTGTGTGCGTAGAAACAAGGAAGCTGGTTTGGAAGGACTTGGACCCTGCACTTGCAGCAATTGTAATACACTGCAAGAATCTGAATTTCCTTGTTCACCATGCCTTAACCAGATGGTCAGATTAGATAGTAACCTGATTAGTTTTTTCATCTGCCTGGAGCTGTATCCCAGGCAGAGGTCACCGTTGCCATGGGCTGCGTGTGGTGCGGGCTGTGCGGGACAGGAGCGCAGTTTTGCAGTGCTCAGGAGCACAGCTCTGATGCCGTGTCGGTGGCAGTGTCACATTCCCCATTGGAATGTCACCCGCACATACCCACCTGCGATTTCCTTTTCTTGCTGCCTGCAGACTTGTGCTTTCTTGCTCTCTGTGCCATAACTTCCCCCATTTCCCTTTGCCCGAGCAGGAGGCCGACGCGGTGCAGCCCCGTTTCCTCGCTGGGGAACAGTGCTCTGCTCTGCCCCCATGGGGGCCTCATGTTCACCTATGCTTCCATGACCAAAGAAGACTCCAAGCTGTGAGTTCCTTCTCCTCTCACCTCTGCCTTGCCCTGAGAGCCCCGGGGAGCTTCCCAAAGCTCACTGAGCTATGGGCGACCCAGGAGCACGCTCTCCCCCCCAAACAAAGGGAGCGCAGCTGCTTCCTCAGGCATATCTCACTATAAATTTCCATGCAGGGCGAGACCCAAATTGTCCAAGGATGCTGGCTCAGGAAAAAAGAGCTTACTTAAGCTTGGCTAGTTCCTAACAATAGCCTACCCGGAGCCTGACTGGGGCGTAGCAACATCTAGCTGCTGAAGCTTTGCTTTCCCTGAGACTTGCCCCCGGAGCGCCGGGCGCTGGGCTGGAGTTAATGCTCCGCAGCCTTGCTTCTGCAGCGAGGCAGAACTAACAGCAGCAGACCTTCCACTTCTCTCCTCCTCCCTCTGGCCATGCTGGGCATGGCTGGAGCTCAGCAGCGTCACTAAGGACACGCTGCTGTGCCTCCGTTACCTTGGGCACGCTGGGGCTGCAGACGGGTTCTGCTGCTCTCGCAGTAGCAGACTGGGAGGAAGAGGGGAGGCTGTTCTGGGCTCGGCGTTCCCATGTCATAAAGCACGTTCTCGTTTCTTTGCACAGTATAGCTCTAATATGGCCCAGCGAGTGGGAGAGGATTCAAAAGCTCTTTGTGGTGGATCACGTCATCAAAATCACCCGCACACGAGTAGCCGGGGAGCCCGAGAGCGCACTGTACAGCTCCGAGCCCCGTGAGTGAGCTTTCCTGCCGCGTTGCTCCGCGGTGCTGCGGGACCCGGCCCTGCTTGGGCACATCCCTGTGGATCCTGCTGAGCTGCGCTGTGGGTTGGCGAGGAACAGCGCCGGGCAGGTGCAGTGCTTGCTGTCTCCAAGGAGCTGAAGCAATTAAATGCCTTTTCCTTTGTGCCTCCCCAGAACTGTGTCCAGAGTGCAGAGAAGGGCTGTTGTGCCAGCAGCAGCGGGACTTACGCGAGTACACCCAAGCGACCATCTACATCCATAAAGTGGTGGATAATAAAAAGGTACAGATCTCTCCTTCGGCCCTCCCTCATCCCAGCACCATTTCACTGTTCAGAAGCTGCCCCAACTGTGAACCCACGTGGCCAGACGAGTGGCTGTCTGCAGGCAGGGCAAGGCAGCTCACAGGCTTCTGCTGATTTCTTTCTCCCTCCCAGCCCTGTTCTGAGGGATGAGGTGGAACCCGGAGATCTGCAACTAAGCTGTCAGAGCGGAGCACAGAATGTGGTCTGGAGCCACTGTTGTGGCTTTGCAGCCTGCCTAGGGGCTGAATCCCAGCGCGGTGCTTGGCTCCAGTGCGGAGGAGGGCTTTTTGTCGTGGTGCTGGACAGGGCTGTGAGAACAGGCTGCTATTCTTCACCCGGCAGCTGGGGCTGGCAAGAGGGGGCGAGAGCTGGCACGCTGATCCCTCGTTGGTGGGGCAGTGCCCACAACAGTGCTCAGAACCACTGCTCCCCTCCTGCCAGCTCTGCCTCACAGTCAGGGAGCGTTTCCCAGCGGGAAGCCACGGCCCCGTGCAGTCAGCAGTCAGCATAGGGCAGCACTGCTGGAATCCAGAAGGCTCTAGGGATGCTGCAGTTGGTGCCGGACAGCTGGGAGTTGCAGTCTTGAACTTCAGAGACCTGGATGGGGAAGGGAGCTGTTGGACAGCTGGGGTGCAGAGCGCAGCTGTGCTCCCTGCAGACTGCAGGCAGAGCGTGGCCGTGCAGCGCCCAGCAGAGCCGTGCAGCCTGCGGGAGGTGAACAGGGTGTTGCGTTCTGTACGTTGGTGTCAATTATTTAGATTTCATTTTACTTACAAACTGCAGACCCATAAATAACAGCGGTGAGTGCCTCTTTCGGGCTGCTGCAGGGATGGATAAGTGTATAATTTACAGATAATACTCCTTTCTCGGGGTTAGGGCTTTCGTAATACACTTAGTTGAGTGGAGGAGCAGCCAGCTAATGGGAAAGAAATCAGTGCAGGCCCCCAGAGACGTTCCCTTTGCCTGGAGAGGTCTGGAGCTGCAGGAAGCAGGATGTCCCCGCAGTGGGGTTTGCTTGGCCACCAGCAGCTGCAGTCCAACAGAGCAGCTCCAGAGCTGCATCTTCTCCCAGGCCTGGTCCCTATGGCTCAGTGCAGCTGGGGGGAGAGTGTTCCCCGAGCACGTGGAGCAGATCTCTGGGTTTCTCTAGCTCGGTTCATTTGATCAAGGTGGCATCCTTGAAGTCTTGAAAGCTGTTTGCCATGATGTGACAGTCTGGGTTATGGAGAATGATTTTTATGACTTCAGGTAATGAAGGATGCTGCTCCGGAGCTGAACGTGAGCAGCTCAGAAGCTGAAGAGGAAAGGGAGGAAAACAAGCCAGAGGGGGAGCAAGACCCAGATTTTAACCAGGTAGAGATCAAAACACTGCGAGGTTCCTCTGCTCTGCACCAGCCTCTTTGAATCAGTGTGATGGAACAGCTCTCCTCTGTTTGCATCTTATGGGGCAGAGGGAAAGCAGCAGTGCCCATGTGTCCCATCCTGGCAGTCATACTACACATTTTGTCTCCGTTTGCATTACTGGGGCTGGTTTTGTGCCTGCACTCTTTGGTTTTAAAGCCAGCTAAGTCAAAAGCCTCTGCTGAGAGACCTGCCCACTTGATGTTTGGGTCACCCCGAATCCTCTTATTTCTGATGCTACGTCCCAAATGGAAGGACAATGGGGCCTGTGCCTCCTGGCACCAGGGCACTGCCGGTGCTGTATCACAGTGCAGGTGACACCACGGTGCAGAGGAGGGATCACTGCGACATCAGGATAAGCTCAGTGCTGATGCTAGGAGCAGAAGTTGAAGTTTCTTTGGTCTTCCTACTCTCCTGGTGGTGCTGCATGTGTCAGTGCTCCCCTGGGGCAGTGCTGCAGCCTGGGAGGGAGCTGTGAGCTGTGCAGTGCCCGCGGTTGAGCTCCTCATGCCTGGCTCTCTTTCAGAGCAACAGTGGTGCGAAGCGCCAGAAGCTTTCACACCAGAGCTACGTCTCCTACCAAAAGCAGGGCATCCGGCGGAGCACCCGGCACCGGAAGGTCAGGGGGGAGAAAGCACTGCTCGTTTCTGCTAACCAAACATTGAAAGAGCTGAAAATACAGGTAAGGCGGACTTGCTGCAAGAAATGTGTCTTCTGGAATAAAAAACCCACGAGGTTAATAGTCAGGAGAGCGCAGCTGGGAGGAGATGGAGGGAAGAGTTTGAGTCCCCAGCGGCGGCAATGTGTGTCTGTGTGCAATGTCTGTGTGTGTGTGTGCGCTGCACGCGGTCTTTTTGTGCAGCTCAGCAGTATGTTTTTTCCTCCGCACAAAACCAGCGTGTCTCATTGTGTTGGCACAGATCATGCATGCATTTTCAGTTGCTCCCTTCGACCAGAACTTGTCCATCAATGGGAAGATCCTGAGCGACGACACAGCGACGCTCGGCAGCCTGGGCGTCATCCCCGAGTCCGTCATCCTGCTCAAGGTAAGGCAGGAGCAGCGCAGCTCTGGGAGGAAGGAAAGCAGAGAGCTGAGCTGCTTTGCTGGGCTCTTCCCTTGCAGCTTTTTGGGGAAGAAGAGCCTCCTTAAGGAGCGTGACCCCATGCACTCTGCCGGGCGCTCGGTAACTGTCCTCTTTGCTTTCAGGCTGATGAGCCAATTGCGGATTATGCGGCGATGGACGATGTGATGCAAGGTGAGGGAGGGCAGCCCTGTGTGCTTGGGGGGGAGGTCTGGGATTTGGGAGGCTGCCTTGCTGCTGTGCTTCTGGCAGGGACAGGGGCGGCTGTGTAGGGCTGTGTTGGCTTTGGGTTGAAACGTGAGGGGAAAATTGAGATGTTGAAGCTTTCCTGCGGCTGTCGGCTGGAGGTGCAGCTGAGTGCCACAGCGCGCTGCGCTCACACAAAGGATCCTTTTAGAAGTGACTGTCAGGAGACTTCTAACATGATGTCTCTCTGTTCCCATCCCCAGTTTGTATGCCTGAAGAAGGATTTAAAGGTGAGAGTCTTGCCCCTCCCCTTTTACTGAAGCCCATGCTGACTTCAGCTCCGCCTCGCCAGCGCTGTAACTGTCGGCTGGTTGTCTCCTTGCTCCCAGGGACTGGCTTACTCGGACACTGATGGCTTTACAAGCACTGGCAGACCAGAAGAGAAGAGGATTTGACATGGTAGGGCATTTAGAGAGAAGGTGGATACGGGACTGAACTCTTGACTCTTCCAGAAGGCAGAAGCCCATTCTGAAATGACTGCCCCCAAAATGCCTTATGTCAAAGCAGATTGCACTGAAGGACATCCTGACTTCAAGAGAACGTTCCCCATTTTATATTTAATAAAGCAACAGTAGGGTTGGAAAGTGTAGCAGCAGAGGCAGCGTGTGCCAGGTTCAGGCAGATGTTTGCAGCAGGGGAGGCGGGGGCCTCGTCTGTCCCAGAGGAGTTGTGATGCGGTCGATCAAAACCAGCTCCATCCATTCTCCGGTAACTCTTTAGGCGTAACCTGCTTCCAGATAATCCCCTCTTTGATCCGCTATTCCTCTTTCAGTACAGCATGAAAGTAAAGAAATTGTTCGTTGTGAGGAATGTCTTCATCCATTTCCCTGCAGTGTGAGCCCTGCGCTCCCAGGGCCGGGCTGCCCGCACCGCACTGCTCGCCTTCGCAGCTTCACTTCCAGGCGCGACCGCTCCGAGTAACCGCACGGTCTCTCTCTCTGTGAACTGTGTTTTTAGAAACGTGGGCTGTTTTAATGACTTTTGATAACATCTTTCTCTGGTCCGTTACTGCCGGGAGCCCTCTGCCCCTTGCTTCGGACCCATCAGGGCTGCGTGGGCCCTGG
Source organism: Tetrao urogallus (assembly GCF_951394365.1). Taxonomy (NCBI): domain Eukaryota; kingdom Metazoa; phylum Chordata; class Aves; order Galliformes; family Phasianidae; genus Tetrao; species Tetrao urogallus. Next base: position 77,167 of record NC_136834.1, read on the forward strand.
CGAGAGGTTTTCCCTCTGTTCTTGTTTTCAGGAATGCACTAATTAATTTTTTTACATCTCCAGCTCCCAGAAAGGATCTCTCCCTCTCCCCAGTTGCGTGTTTGTAGCAGGAGCTAGTGTTACCACTTCCAGACTTGAGGAAAGAAAAAAAAAAAAAAGGGGCACTGTTGAGGTATCTTCATAATAAAGTTAGACATTTCTCGTTCTGTCAGAGGTTTGTGGCCGCTGTTCTGGGCACCCTGCTCTCCCCTGGGCCTGCAGCCTTCCTGGCTGTTGGCACCCACTGCTTTCCTTGAGTGCAGCCCACGTGCTCCCATGCCCTGGGCCAGGCGATGCTTGGCAGCCCTTCCCTAGCAGATGCAGTGCTGGCTCGTGCTGTGGGACAGAGCTGCCCACATCCCTGCATGCCTCCAGCCTGGGCAGCTGTGGGGCTGAGCCCTTGGTGCTCCTGTGCTGGCACTGGGCCCTATGAGTGCTCCCTGGGTGCAGCAGCTTGGTGTCAGCCCCTGGCACCTGGCGTGCAGCAGTCTGTGCCAGCCCTTCCCCAAGTCACCGCCTTCCTCCTGCAGCCCAGGTCGTGGCTCTGGGGGATGCTGAGGAGTCCTGGGGGCACCCATGGCATGGGGGCTGGATGGATGGCTGGACTCTGGGCTCCAGTGGTGGGAGATTAAATGGACAGATAGAATCACTGGCCACCAGAGTTGGGATGTTGAACGAGTGGAGGGACGGACAGGTGGACTCAGTCATGCACCAGGGCTAGGAGAATGGCAGATGGGAAGAGGGGTAGACAGACTCACTCTGGGCACTAGGGAGGGACAGATGGATATATGGACTCACTCCGGACACCAGGGATGACAGGACAGATGAATGGAGGGGAGAGTGAAAGGATGGACAGACAGATGGACTCGCTCTGGGCGCCAGAGATGGGAGGGTGGACAAATTGGAGGACGGATGAATGGACAGATGGACTCTGGGCATTTGGGATGGGAGTAAGGATGGATGGGCGGGCAGACAGACAGGGATTCTGGACACCAGGGGTGGGAGGATGGAAGGGCAGGCGGACAGAGGGACAGACAGGCAAATGGACTCACTGTCCCTGGGGACGGGGGAGCAGATGTGGGAGCGCTGTGGATACCGAGGGTGGGAAAACGGGGGCAGCCTGGCTGCTCAGGGGTGGGAGCGCGGTGGCTCTGAGCACGGACGGATGGAGGGGACGCCGAGTGCCCGGGCGGAGGGCACGGGGCCGCCGGGTCCCGCTTCCCGCTGCCCATCCCCGTTCCCCCCGCGGGTCCGCTGCCGGTTACGGAGGCGTTTGCTCCTCTCCTGGGGTCGGGATGGCGGTGCCCGGTGCCAGTGCCGGTTCCGGTGCCATTCCCGGTGCCGGCCGCCCCCGTGCGGGCCGCCCCGCCCCGCTGCACGTGACGCGGCGCGGCGGCTGCGAGCGGTGGGGCCCCGCGCCGCTGCTCTCCGGTACCGGTACCGACCCGGCCCCGAGCCGCTCAGCTCCGCTCCCGCCGCCCCCGGTAAGCGCCGCGCAGCCCCCCTCCCGGGGCTGCCACTACCGCCGGTGTCCCCGGGGCCGCGCAGCAGCGTGGGGGGCCGGGCCGGGCCCGTGACCTTCAGCCGCTGCCGGTACCGGGAGGAGATGGGGGGTCTGGGGGTGGGGGTGGGGGGCGTCAGCCCCTGAGTGTCCCCAAACCTCCCCAGTATGTACCCTACAAATTGCCTCCCCCCTTTCGCCCCCAAACCTGCTCCCCGTCCCTTCCCCCCACCCGCATCTCGGCCCCATATTCCATCCCCCCTCAACCGTATCTCTGCAATCTGCCCTCCTTGTTACCCCCAATCCCCGCCCTGGCTGTACATTTGGGTGTCTCCCCCTCCCCCCCCACGTACAGAAGGGCCCCACGGATGCTAAGGGGGAGGTGCCCCCCGCGGGCTTTGCACGGGGCTGGGGGGGGTCGCGCTTTTTGCGCGGGCCGTCGGGTCGGGCTGCGCTGCGCGTGGGGTCCCCGCCGCTGTCCGTGGTGCTGCCCCGCACCGCTCCCGCCCGCCCGCAGAGGGCGCCCCGTGGGGGTCGGGGGGGGGGTTGGACGGTCGCACTCTTGGGGAGGGGGCGGTGATGGTTTTTCCCCGCAGCCGGACACCCCCAGGGGACAGCTTCCCGCACCCCGTTTCCCCTCAGACAGCGCCACGATGGACCCCCCTGGCCCCCCCTCGGCCAGCTAGCTGCGTCCCGCAATCACTGCCACCCCCCGGTGAGTTGTTCCCTCCCATGGGTGACCTCCCGGCACCGGGATGGATCACACAGCCCCCGGTGCCCCCCGTACCCCATGGCCGTGTCCCATAGGCAGCAGCATGGCCCAGCAGCACCGCACCGTGCCCCCCCCACTCAAGGTATGTGCCAACAAGGGAGTTTGGGGGGGGGGGGGGGAAATCATACAGCACTGAAGAGTTCCAGAAGGGCTTCACCCCCCCACTGCCTTGCAGACAGAAGAGGACTACATCCCATACCCCAGTGTGCACGAGGTAGCGTGGCCGTGCTTCCCAGGTTTGGTGAGGTTGGGTGGGTGGGCATCAGGGAGCACCCAGCTCAGCTGTGGGTGCAGGTGCTGGGCCGGGAAGGGCCGTTCCCCCTCATCCTGCTACCACAATTCGGGGGCTACTGGATCGAGGGCACCAACCACCAACTGAGCGGGGCCCCCGAGCCCCCCCTGAACCCAGCACCCGGCACCCGTGTGCGGCTGGAGGGCAACCACACGGCCAAGATCTACCGCAAGCACTTCCTGGGCAAGGTGGGCACCGGGGAGCACATCCCTGTCGGTGTGCATGGGCACAGGGGTCCTGTAAGTGTGGGTGCATGTGGGGATGGATGCTGATGGACGTGGGGGATCGATGGCATAGGTGCTCATGGATGGGGTTCTTCATGCAGATGGGTGCGAATGGTGATGGAGACCCCAGAAGTGGGTGCTCAGCAGGGCACCCTTTTCAGAGGGAAAGCAGCAGTGCCCACATGTCCCATCCTGGCGGTCATACCACCAATTAACAGAATTGCCATTTCACACCTTACTGCTAAGATGTGACAGCATGTGTAGGAGCAATTTTGTTTTTAGGAGCATCAGGGCCTTCACGTATTCAGCCTCCGTGAAAAGAGTTATTTTAAAAGGGCACTCACAACTCAAAGATTTTACCTAGATCTTCCTCAATCCCCAGCTGCAGTTTCTTGCCCTCCATCTTCTCGATGTCTTCGTCGTTGAATTTGTACCACTCTCCTGTCTGTGGGTCCTTCACGTGGGCGATGTAGTGCCCTGAGTATGCACTCACACCTCGGTGTATGAGAACAGCACTCAGTTCATATACATAAACACCACCTGGAAGGGAAACAGTGGTTATTTAGCTCCTGCTTTCTTCCCCAGCACTTCAGCTTTCTGCAGGGTAGCATGCAAAGGCTGCACCTAGCTGCCCAAGCCCTCTTCACATTGCTAGTTAGAACTCCTGCAACCTGCCCAGCTAGGCACAGGCAGCTGCTGCTCAGGCTTCCAACAGCTCTGGACAAACTCCCCAGCTATGAGCAGATTCAGACAAGATCCCCTCTCGTTTGTTGAGAAGTAACTGCCAATTACCACAGCGTGCTACTCACTTTTTTGTTCCATAAAAGGCTTCATGTCGAGCAGCTCAGAGAAGCCAATGTAGGTGTTCAGCTTTTTCTTATGGCCAGTTTGTCTGTGCGAAGGCAAATGGCCAAGCTTCAGTTCAGGGGACAGCAATAACAGTTCACATCTCACAGTAACTTTCCTCGAAGCCCACCGAGCATCCCAAGAGAAGCTCATGCACGCACTCAATCCTCAACATCTCAAACCAATGCAGAAAGAGCAGAGCAGATGGCTTTCCAAAGGGCTTCCGAGCACCCAAGGCACTCCTGCTTTTACAGCACGCGCTCCAGAGGAAGGCTTACCTGTCAAACACGAAACGCATCAGCTGCAGGTTGAGTGTGCATGGAAGACTTAGCAGCCTGATCTTCCTTGTGGCATTCTGCTTACTCTGACAAGTTTCGCAAAAATAACGATTGTCCCCTTCTAATTTTTCTTCCTGACCGGGGGAGGGGGGGCAGAAAGAAAGATCTTGAGAACAGGTTACCCCTGCAGTCAGCCCCTCAACCCGAGCCACCCACGGGAGACTGGAAAGCACTGAAGTTATTTTAATCATTGAAGTCTCCACCCAGCCGCCTTCCAAAATAATCTACAGGTCGGAAATTTGCAATCCTCTGGGCTAATAAGGGCACTTCATAGCATAGTCATAGCAGACCTCTGTCACTTTAAATGTCAAGCCAGACCTCGGGCTGCTTACAAGGCTGCCAGGTTTGCTCTCCACTTGACCGAAGTGCATCAAGTTGGTTTAATACCACTAGGGCTAAGGAGAAAGAAAACAAAGCAACTGCCCTTTTAGGAGATCACGCAGACCAAGTTAATGTACAGCCACATTCTAGCCTGGAAATCGCAGTCCTTTGGGGCCAGAAAAACACACATCAGCCAAAGAAAGGAGAGTCTGTGCCTGGACAGTGCCAGCGGCAGGATTAGGCCTGAGAACTGCAAATCCAACCGTGTCATTTGGAGGAGGACCACACAGATGGAAGCTCCCCGTGTCAGGGCAGCAGCACTGCTGCCTGCATGCAGCCACCCCTTCGTGTGCACACAGCGCTGTGGTTTTTGCCAGCACACCTGGAAGGAGCAGCGTCACACTGCAGGTCAGCTCTGCACCCAGGCCTCCAGCTTTTGCCAGGGCAGCAACTCCAGATTCCAGCAGATTTTCGAGTCAAAACAGAGCACTTGCAGCTGTTCCCTCAGCCACTCTGGGGCCTTGCTAGTATTTTTTGAGAGCTGTTCCAGAGCAGGGAATGCCTCCTGTTGCTATGCAGATGAGCACCGATATAGACAACACAAAAAGCAGCCATTCTCCCGGTGCTATCCATGACAAAGCACGTAGGCACTTTTGGTCAGACTTTTTTTTTTTTCCAGGGGCTTTTTCACAGTTTTCCTGGGAAGGCATTATGACTAAACACAGCTTCCAAAGTGCTTTAAGTGCTTTTTAAAGCTATTACAAGTGCACGTGCAGCAATCCCGCCCAGAGCTACTCCTCGCTCCCGTCTGGAGTGCATGACTGGGTCCTCTTTTTTGGATTCACAGAAAAGCATTTCCTTTTGCATTCATCTCCCCGAGTCAGCTCAGCTTCAGCAGCATACCGACCTGAGAAGCTGTTGGTTGATGGAGGGAACAGAAACACCTCACTGAGAACAGCACAGCTCACAAATCAACCAGCCCATACCTTCAGAAACTCTGTTATGCAGTCTGTCAGCTGCTTGTGCCCTTGGATGTTTAACTCCAGCTCATAAAACTTAGACACGAGTTTGGATTCCCTGCCACACTGGTTGCAGCTAGAATAACAAGAAAACACAAATGCATGAGAAAAGTTCACCAGCTGATGAGTTGCAACTCCCCAGCCACCAGCAGCCCTCCCCCTGTAGCTACGTAACAGCTACCGTGGCACATCACAACACTGCAGGACAGCGTGCAGGATAACAGCACCTACCAGTAAAACACGGAGCACCTGCTTACAACTCCAGAAGCCTCCTACACAGCATTTCAGCAGCTTACCTGCCTGCTCCAGCTGTCAGGAGGGAAATTTCCCCTCATATCCTTCTCAAATGTTTAAATATTCCTCCCAAAGACCACATACTTACACCGTGACATAGGCGTACTCCCCACAAAACTGTTTCTGAACAATGTTTCGAACGTCTGGATTTTTTTGTTTGGATAAAGTATCTTCAAGCAGTGACATGAACAGTTTGGAAAATTCCTGGGCATCCTGGAACAGAAAGCCGAGGTTTTAACAATACGCCATGGCACAAAGCGCAATCACTGCTAATTTACTGCAAATTAACAGAGCCCTACACACAGCCTGCGCCGAGACTCCAGCGTGCCCTGAATAGAAAGAGACCGGTTGGGAGAACTAAAGAAAAGAGGAATTTGCCTAAGAGGAGCACAAGGCTCCCAGCGTGAGAGCACAGCAGGAGCGAGGCTGGCTCTGGGCCAGCAGCTTGGGGTGGCTTTGACTTCTGCCCCGCTGCTCGCAGGGTTCTGGATGGAAAACAGCGGCTCGTTAACCACGTCAATCCCTTCGTGCTCCACCTGGCGTGCAGACATCAGCTCCTGCTGCCCAGCCATGGAGACACGGCGTGCTGCTCTGCCCTGCCAGATCACAGCAGCTCTGAAGGGGATGCAGGAGCAGCTTGCAGAGCACTGGCTGGGTGGGAGTCAATCTCACCAGCCTGCCATTCCTGCAGAGCTTTCTGTCTTGTTAACGCTCATTAGTCAAAGCCTCAGCACACAATACGAGCTGCCTGCACCGAGCGACACGGGGGAAATAAAATTGAGAAGCTGCACTGTGGCTTTGCTCCCTTCCTCCTGCAAGGCCCAGGAGCTGCTCCACACCCCTTAGGGCAATCCTCTCCCCACAGCACTCTGCCTTCTGTGCTGCCTCTTCCCTCCTCCAGAAAACAAGCTGGCTTTCACCTCGCCTGCCCAGCTCTCAGCTCTCCTCTCAGTGCTGAGCCTGCTGTGGTCCCACAGCTCCTCTCTCTGGTTCCTACCACTGTCACAACGGCACGTGGCACTTGGCCGGCCTTTAATCACTGGTCACTAACGACCACTTCCTTCCCAAGGACAAGGAGCGACCTTCCCCTCCCTCATCCTCCCCAGGCATTGTATGCCGGCGCTCTGGCTCCGATTTCAGCTGTCCTCCCTTACTACTCAAAGCTCATTTGCAAGCTCTATCCTTCTCTTCAGCCCCCTTCAGTATCCGGAGCAGCCCTACACTGCACTCACCTCTCCCAAAAGCAAGTTCTTTGCTTACAGACTCGTGCAGGACCTCAGCCTCCCCGAGGAGTTCTGCAGTACAAAGCCCTTCCCAGTGCCTCTCACTCTGGGAAACGTGGTCCTGGCTCACTCCTCAGCAAGCTCAGTGTTCTGGAGCAGGTGCTAACGGTGCCAGTCCTCCTCCTACACCCACTCCAGGAAGGGCCTGAAGCACTTCTCCTCCCTTTGTGTTTGTACAAATGAGGCTGAACAGCAGACCCCAGCTCAGAGATCGCTCAAATAACACCTAAAAGGGCAGTTTCACGCTTCCTTAGAGGAGGTAATTACAGGCAAGACTCAAGCCTACCTGCTGCTGGCCTGTATCCAAGCCCAGGGCTTTGACAAACCCAGAGGGATCGATGTATCGCCTTCTGCTGTTCTGCAGCAAGGCAAACAAGTACTGAAGATGCTCACAGATGGTCTGAGGCTCATAGTCTATAAAAAAAAAAAAAAAGACAAACTGTACAAGTTAACTGACAAAACTGTACAACTAAAAAAAAAAAAAATCACACTTTAGTAGAGCTGTTTTAAACCATCATGAGATCTGATGTGGTTAATGTCAGCGATGACAGCTTACTGTCCTGGCTTCAGCAGAGACAGAGTTCATCTTCTCCACAGTGTTTGGTACAATGTTATGTTTAGGAGAAAAACAACACTGATAACATCCCAATGCTTTAGCTGTTGCTGAGCAGTGCTGCACAGAGCCAAGGACGTTTCAGCTTTCCAGCTGCTCCTTCTGCCCTGCTAGCCAGGGGGCTGGAGAGCACGAGGTGCTGGGAGGGACAGAAGCAGGAGAGCTGACCTAAAGCAGCCAAAGGGATATTTCATGAAAAACGGCATCATGTGAAACCAGAAAACTGAGACTGGAGTGGCAGCCACAGCCACTGCTCCGGGCACCAGACAGCAGGTGATGCCTCGTGCACCGCTTGTTTTATAAACACTCAGTAAAATACCATTGCACTCATTTCCCTCTTCCTTTTCTGCTGTAGTAAAGAGTTCTTATCTCTACCCACAAGCTCCATTTTTTTCCTCCCAGTTCTTTCCTCCAACTCCGTGGGAGAAGAGGCAGTGAGCAAAGAGGTCGGAGCTGAGCTGCTGCTGGGTGCCCACAGAGCACCAAGCCCCAGCACAGGCCAAACATCCCGCAGCGCCCAACGTGAGCTGTCAGAAAACAGCTCGAGCCAAACAGCAAGGTGCTGTTCACTGAGTAGAGCAAAGGCGGGGTGGCTCAGAGCACACCTCCAGCACAGCACCATGCAGAAGGTGCAGCAGCACAGCCCCTCACATCCAGCACCTGAATCCTCGCCATCCATGGCACCAAGCACAGCTTTCTAACTGTGAGAATCAAGTGTTGTTTCTGCATTAGAATTGTATAATATTATTTTTATTTTATGATCTCCGCTATCATAGTTCTTTCTGGGAGTCCCAGTAGATTAACTTGGGGAAGATCTCTGATAAGTTTACATCACTTATCGTATAGACGAACCTTCCCAGGAACGCATACTCTGTATATATGTATATATGTATATTTTGTCATACACACTGCAAGAATATCCTGCACGAAAGCAAACCAAAGAACAAGTCATGGCATGCCCGAGGAAGCGCCTGAAGAGACATTGGGAAGGCCTGACATCATCCCCCAGTGCTCTTTGTTTAACGATGATGACTTTAAAGAAAATCACCATATTGATAGGACAAGGAGAGCACCGAGACATCTTGGAAACAACAGGATGACTACTGACTGGCACCAGATAACAAATAAATGAACAAGTAAGTAGCAAATGTAAACCTTCTGATAAGATTGTGAACCTGGAGTACCCAGCCAGTGGGGAAACAGGGGAGGGGGGAGGCAAGGGGGAGAAAACAGGGTATGAAGGCTGTCATGTTGTGTCCATAGGCGCGCTCCTACTTGTGGGACGCCCGCCATTGCAATCGCGAATAAATTCTGCTTTTATCAGAGATACCGTCCTAACAAAAATTACTTGGGTTATTTCCAACAATTTGGGGGCTCGTCCGAGATTATTATCGCCTCTTTGAGAGTTTCGCTACTGCCCTGCACAGAATAGGTGCACCCCGCTGATTTCAGCGGTCCTGTCTGCGTGCTGAGGTGACTCCTTGGTATGGCCGATAAAAAACCGAGACTGTTTCATAAAGGACGGGCTCTGTGAAAGCCAAGGGGCTGATAGGCACGGGTGTTGGCCATTGCGACCCGGTAACTTCGTGCACGGACCAAGGTAAGGGGATTTAACTCTTTCCTTGGGGGTCGGTTGAGACTCTTGAGTGTGTGTGACTGAGACGTGCTGTCAGTGCGAAGCGAGTGCGGAGTCCCGACCTGCGGTTCCACTGTGCCGCGAGGGGCAATGGCCAGGGACGGACGAAGCGGCTGTGTTGGTGAAAGGAAGAGTCTCGGTAGGGAACTGTTGGTGTGCGGTACCCTGTGCACTTGACGAAGTGCCAGCAGTACACCCCTATTAATCCGAGATAGGAGTATAGTACTCCTGAGGGATTGGGCCCAAAATCCGAGAATCAGAGTGTGGTAACCTGTGAGCTGGGCAGTTCACAGGAGTTCCCGAGAGCAGGGGAAAAAGGTCCCCGGAATGGTGCCTAGAGAGAGCCAGCCCCTTGGGAGAAGTGTTTCAAAATTGGAAAATAATCCCAAAACTAGGAAAAGAACAGGGAAAAGATGTTTAAATACTGTATACAGTAGAGAGCCACTACAGGGAAAATCATTATTTTGACCGAAATAGGAGTCTGACGAAAATTGGGCCTATCAGACTTTGTATTTATATGTAAACAGTAAGACTCCTTTTCTGAAACAGAATTGGCTTAGGTCTCTTAATGAATGCAAGAAGTAAAGAAATGTGCCTCGCGAGGAGTCCAAGTTCAAAGGAAATAGGAAAGAGAAGTAGAAAGATCATAAATGGGATCCCTTAGATAACTTCCCCCCCTTTAATTTCTAAAGCAGTGCAATTTCTAAAGCGGCGGTGACCTCTCCAGAGGAGGAAAGTGGGTGCTGCTGATCTGTGCAGGGTCCTGGAGAGAGGATGCGCTCTCGATTACTGAGGGAGTTGTCATGCGAATGGGACCTGGATAGTTTTCCTTTCTCTAATACTAACCTTACTAACACTTCACTTTATCCTCTTAAGGCAGTCTTAGGTCAAAGGGAAAAAGGTGCGGTAATGCCTGCTGTTTGTACTAGAAGAGAAGTTAGGAGTTGCAAGAAGAATTCCTTAACTGAGGATCCTATAAGTGTAGCAGAACAGTTAGATCAATTTCTAGGGCCTAATTTGTACTCATGAATGGAAATGATGTTTATCGTTGATACGTTGTTTATTGGAGAAGGAGGTTGGCAGCTATGCAAGTGTGGGAAATGAATACAGAGGGAAGGTTGAGCTCTGGAGGAAGGCAGAGAGAGAGAAGAATCCTGAGGATAAATTGTACTGATTATTGTCACTGTCTTCGTGATTGTTAAATGTTTATGTCCTGAAAGTGTTGTGTTATGTTATGTCGTGTACGAGGCTGTTATGGAACAAGGGGTGTCTAAAGTGATATGAGTAGACCCCCTGGGTTGTGTTTTGGCTCACTGGAGAAACACTGTTGGTGAGCCAGGGGGAATATTGAATAAGAAACCAGGAACGTAAATGGAGTAACGGGACCAGTTTTATAATTGAGTATCCTAATCATGAGACCAAGTGCTGGATGTTTGTGGAAGTTGAGGAATTGTGTTGTTTGATTTGTGGATTTTGAAGGCACTGGGAGAAACTGTCTTAATGGTATGTGGAAATGCAATTGTTAATGGTATGTGGAATTGCAGTTTTAATGGTATGTGGAAATTATGTGGAAATGCAGTTGTTAATGTTATGTGGAAATTATGTGGAAATGCAGTTTTTAATGGTATGTGGAAATTATGTGGAAATGCAGTTGTTAATGGTATGTGGAAATTATGTGGAAATGCCGTTTTTAATGGTATGTGGAAATCGTGTGTAAGTGCAATTTTAATGGTATGTAGAAATGCAGTTGTTAACGGTATATGGAAATTATGTGGAAATGCAGTTTTAATGGTATGCGGAATTGCAATTGTTAATGGTATGTGGAATTGCAGTTGAGGGTACAAATAGTGGAATTGTGGAAAAACAAACACACAAACAAAAAAAAAGGCAAAAAGGTTAAGGAAAACAGTGAGTTTGGAATATTAGAGTTGGGCCGGCGCAAGAACACATCCCCGCACACCCCCCCACTGCGGCCTGTAAGAACAACTTGGAGTGGGAGAAAGAGCTGGGGGCCGGAGCCTCCCTCTGTGATCTGAAGGGTGCAGTGCTTGTGAATGGGGATGGGATGGGACATTGGAAGTGAGAATAGCCAGCATCTGCAGAGCTGGGGAAACCCGGTATCCAGTGTGAGCACTGGAAGCCTGGGGAGAGAAGGGGGTGAAATTGAAATACAATGTTAGTAATGTCTGTGATGATGAGAGTTTGGAAAGTGAAAAGGGTTTGGGAAAAACAAACTGAGGAAGGCAAAGTTGAGCAAGGTTAACAGGGATGTCCTTACCCAGAAGAAGAGGTAAGGGGAGCCTGGAAGGGTTCAGGGAGAGTTCCACCCTGCCAGGACCGAAAGCAGCAGGGGAATGTCAACGGTTTATGGGCTGGTCCGGCCCAGTTCCGTGACCAGCAGGGCGGAGGGATCTGCGGATCCGCGCCTCTGGGAAAGGGGAAGCAGGGGACCCCAAAATACTTGAAAACAACAGCACTAATCTGAGGTGGAACAAATGATTTTACTAAATATAGTATTAGTAAAATACAATGAGAGAGAGAGAGAGAATCTGCTTGAATTGTATAGACCTCACCACAATGCTGGGGTGAGAAGTGCAGTCCAGTTGAGTGACTGAAGTACAGACGGCAAAGTGCAGATGGCGAAGCGCAGGTGGCGAAGCGCAGGCAGCGAAGCGCAGATAGCGAAGCGCAGACAGCGAAGCGCAGGCGAAGAAGAAGAAGGATCAGGTGACCTTGCATGGAGTTATTTTTGCTTTATGGAGTTATTTTTTGCTGACCGCAAAGCCTCCTGGGGAAATGTAGTTCTTCTCCGTCGGACGAACATTCGGCAGATATCAAACTCCACCCCCAGTGCATTACATGATGTTATGGTGTGGAATACTGATGACCAAAAATCATAAAACCATGACAGGGAAGCAGGGTGAAGAGGTTTATTTTCTGGTACCTCTGGGTGCCTCTTATCTGTGCTACATCAAGAATTACTACCTGTAGATGATTTTCGTAATAGTTGTAGCAGCTACTGGAAAGAGAAGTTTACTTTTTTTTTGGACCAATTAAATACAGGCTAGGAGAACAAGTAGGAATATATAAATTCTTGTACATGCCAGGTTCTCCAAAATGATTAGTTGGGCATGACATGTTAGAATAGTTGAATGTAGAGATTAAATTCAGAAGAGACGATTGGAACTACTAGTCAAGCAAGAGCAATGGACTGAAAATTTTAAGTCTGACTTTAACACTAACTGGGAAAAGCAATGTCGTACTCCCAGAAGTTACGTAAATCCTAAATTGGGTATACACAGGATTGCAGGCATCAGGGATGCCTGGCAGAGCCAAAAATGCAGCCCAATGAAAGTTAAGTTAAAGATGGGAGCCAGCCCAACCAGGGTAAAGCAATGCCCTGTGAGGATACGAGATTGTAGGAGGATAAAAGAAATAAAAATAACTTATTGGATTTTGGATTACTAATTGGATAGAAATCCAAATACAACACCCGATCTTGCAAACAAAAAAAAATTTGGATGGCAAGAGCTATAGTTTGGTACAAGGTTTGAGGGTAATTAATAGAAAAGTTGAATATATACAACTCATGGTGTATATCTTTATTAACCAAGCTAAGGAATAAGCAGGTGGGGTTTACCGTTCTGGACTTGAAGTGCACCTTTTTCTGCCTGGTTTTGCCAAAGAAAGTCTAAAATTATTTGCCTTTGAATAGGAAAACTCAAATATGGAGAGAAGAAAAAAAAATATATATATATAATTAAAAGTAATAATAATAATAATTCAGTTAACCTGCACAGTGATACCCAGGGTTGTGAGAACAGCCCAGTGATTTTTGAGAACTGGTCAACTCGTGAGCCTGAGGTTTGGGCTCACCATCTCACAGTGGAACTTTACTGCAGTACATGGATGCTACCGTAACAAAGGACTGTGTGCAATGGACTGTGAGCTTGCTGAATTTCTTGATGGCTATCAAGTTTCTCAACAGAAAGCACAACTGATCAAAGAGAAGGAAGCAACTTGCTGAACACCCAGAACTCCAACGCAGAGCTGCCTCCAAGCCAGCAGTGTGCAACTGCATGGAGACTCTGTGCCAGTTGGTCAGACCTACAGGAGGAACCGTTGGGAGATGCTGAGGAGTCCTGGATTCATCGACGGAAGCAGTTTTGTGAAGACAAGGAAACCGTAAGGCAGGACATGCAGTAACTGCTACTGACAGGGTAATTGAAGCAAAACCATTACCTGTGGGGACTTCCACTCAGAAGGCTGAAATAATTGCCTTGACAAGAACCTTAAATATATGGAAATATGCTTTTGGGGTGGTACCCACTCATGGTACCATCTGGAAAGAGCAAGGATTGTTTACACACAAGGAAAACAAATTCAGCGTGATGTAAATCTACCAAAGAACATCATGGCTGTTATACATTGTAAAGGACATCAGAAGAGTGACACTGTACAGGAAACTGGGAATATGATGATGGATCAGGTGGCAAAACAGGCAGCTGAAGGAAAAGAAATTGGAGAACGGCTATAATTCCAGATGGTAAACTTGAAATACCTGAACCTTAGTCAGAACCTATAAGGTACTCTAGAAAGGATAGGAATCTAATTAATGAAGGGAAGAGAGCAAGCTGACAGATGGGTGCATACCCAGATGGACACACTGTTGTGCCCGTTAGTATTGTATAGAATTTGGTTCTAAGGGAACATAATAAAACATAGGGGGTACAGAAACCAGAAAGTAACTGTACAATCCTAATACCAGGAACAGGGTACAAGTGGGGCATGTTGGAAAGGGAGCCTTCCAGGACAACAATTGCAAATTGATTTTTTTAACTGCCAGGAAAAATGAGGGTTTTGATATATGCGAGTTCTAAAAAATACCCTTTCAGGGTGACCAGAAGCATTCCCTTGCAGGACCAATAGAGCCAAGAAAGTAACCAAGGTACTTTTGCAGGAGATTATTCCAAGGTTTGGGTGTCCTGCAACAATACCCTTCAACCAGGGAACTCATTTTATTGCAGAGATTGTCTAACAGGTCAGCAAGCATTGGGAATAAATTGGCAATTGCACACAGCACACAGACCACAGGCGAGTGGTCAGGGGGAAAAGATGAACTGTCTAATTAAATCACAGGTTGTAAAACTGGGACAGGAAGCTGGACTATCCTGATCACAGTTGTTGCCTTTGGCTCTCCTTAGTACCAGAACAAAACCTAGAGCCAAAGAGGGGTTAAGTCCTTTCACAATACTGTACAGAAGGCCTTATGTTGTACAAAAGGGAATTTCTACCCAAGTAGGGAGCAAAATACTAACTGAGCATGTGATAAGTCTACAGGAATAGCTCTGAGGAAAAAGAGAAACTGGTTCTAGGAGCTAGAGCCCAAGGCCTTGATATGGCTCGATAATATGTATGTAACAAATCTCTTTAAGATTCGCCCCTGGAACCAAGCTGGGTAGGTCTGTTCCAGGTGCTGCTAACATCCCACACAAGAGCATTGTGGATACATCATACTAGAGTTAAGAAGGTCCATCGAACACAATGAGAACTGAAATCAGCTGGACCCTTAAAATTGTGAATCTAAGGACAGAAATGTGGGCTCTTGTAACTGTTAGAAATGTTGATTTGATGAGTGCAGCATTTGATGTAAATACATGATGTAAATGATGATGTAAATGTATCTCTTGTGACAAACATTATTACATATCAATATTGTTTGGTATGCGGGCAAGCTAAGGATTTAAACTTTTCTCTTCTTGTTGTTCCTGATGATTTTAAGGCAAGAAATCAAACTGTTGCAGGGTTTGAGTCACTGTCCTGGTGGGTGATGATCAACAAGAATGTAGAGTGGGTTAACTACATCTGTTATAATCAATGGAGATTTACAAATTATACAAAGAGTGCAATAAAGAGAATTGCAGGACAGTTATATGCCACAAGTAGGGTGGCCTGAGAAAATAGGATCTGCTAAGATATGATAAAGGAATGTATATGTAACACTGAGTACCCGTTGTTGCACCTTCATCCCAATAACACAGCTCTGGATGACGTAATAACGAAGGCATTGCAAGGGCTTGGTGCCACCCTTGTCAATGAAGTGGCAGAAAAAAAATCAGGGATACTTCTGTCACTGGATGGTTGGAGTTCTGGTTTGGTAAATGGAAAGGGGTGACTGTATCCACATTTACTTCGTTGATAGTAGCAGCAGGAGCCTTGATGGCCACTGGTTGCTGTGTCATCCCCTTTGTGAGGGGACTAGTAGAGTGATTGATAGAGAAAGCACTATTGAAGCAAGCACTAATGGAGCCATTACATTTGGATAAAATTATGGTATTAGAGGAGATGGGAGATAAAGAAAGTGAAGACGAGGGCGATGTCTATAAAAGTGAACCTTAAAAAAGAATTGCAGAAATCAACAGTGTATAAAAAAAGAAAAAGGGGGGAATTGTGAGAATCAAGTGTTGTTTCTGCATTAGAATTGTATAATATTATTTTTATTTTATGATCTCCGCTATCATAGTTCTTTCTGGGAGTCCCAGTAGATTAACTTGGGGAAGATCTCTGATAAGTTTACATCACTTATCGTATAGACGAACCTTCCCAGGAACGCATACTCTGTATATAGGTGTATATATGTATATTTTGTCATACACACTGCAAGAATATCCTGCACGAAAGCAAACCAAAGAACAAGTCATGGCATGCCCGAGGAAGTGCCTGAAGAGACATTGGGAAGGCCTGACATCATCCCCCAGTGCTCTTTGTTTAACGATGATGACTTTAAAGAAAATCACCATATCAATAGGACAAGGAGAGCATCGAGACATCTTGGAAACAACAGGATGACTACTGACTGGCACCAGATAACAAATAAATGAACAAGTAAGTAGCAAATGTAAACCTTCTGATAAGATTGTGAACCTGGAGTACCCAGCCATTGGGGAAACAGGGGAGGGGGGAGGCAAGGGGGAGAAAACAGGGTATGAAGGCTGTCATGTTGTGTCCATAGGCGCGCTCCTACTTGTGGGACGCCCGCCATTGCAATCGCGAATAAATTCTGCTTTTATCAGAGATACCGTCCTGACAAAAATTACTTGGGTTATTTCCAACAGTGTGATACTCACATGTGCTGAGGAGCAAGAGGTGAAGCTGAACAGCCTGAGCTGTGCTCTGCTCTTAGGAAACTGCAGCCAGGGTTGCAGAAAGTGTTTCTACCACTAGCTTATTATATGTATTAACTAAAATCTGTTGTGGCACATAATTTCCAAAACTTATTAGAAAGTAAAAATGAAAAAGTCATGGATTCAATTCCTGTTGGGAGAGGTGCTCCCTGTTCCGGTTCCTGGAAAGC
Source organism: Tetrao urogallus (assembly GCF_951394365.1). Lineage (NCBI taxonomy): Eukaryota > Metazoa > Chordata > Aves > Galliformes > Phasianidae > Tetrao > Tetrao urogallus. The sequence continues at coordinate 93,699 of NC_136834.1, forward strand.
AGTGTAAGGATGCGTGTGTTCACCAGCCTCTCTGAGGGAGAGCCCTTGCAGGCCTTCCTGTCCAGTAGGGTGGGGGGATTTGTGATTTGTGATATTTGCAGTTCGGTTCATATAATTTCTGGTCTTGGCCTTTCTGCAGGGTGCTTCACTATGATTTAAGGTAGAATACTTGGAAAGAAAAAAACAAAAAAACAAACACAGCAGGAACTTCTTTGATTCTTGCATTTGAAAAGGCTTTTGGCTGCCATAACTTTCAATCCTTGCATATTTTGTGTCTCTGGTGTACTTGTATGGGAACTGCAGCAGTAGGTGCTGCTGGCGGTAGAGTTCTTGTTGCTGCCCTTTGCAGTGCCACTCAGAATAGGCAAGTTCCTTTGGATGCCTTGGGGAGGCACCACCAATGCTGTGCACCTGTCAAAAGGGTGGCATTCTTATGTTTTAACTCTACTGCAGGGAGTATTGTATGAGCATCAGTTCTTCAGACCTGTGACGTGCTTGAAGTGAGATAAGCTCCAAGGTTTTTTTCCCCTTGGTTATGGTATAACTTGAGCACTTCTCTGATCTTCCTGCATTGGACTTTGTTTACCTCTTGCTGGTATTGCTGGAGTAGTGTTTCTCATTTTTTAGCTGAAATAATGAAAATTCGTTAGGGAAAATAAGCTGTTCTGCAGGCTGCAAAAGAGCCTGCCTAGGCCTTACACAAGCTCTGGGGTCATGAGGCATTTTTTTCTGTGTCCTTTGGGCATGGAACAAAGGTATGGATGTCAGAAACAGTTGAATGCAGTTGCCATTTACAGCACTTACATTCAGAAGCTCAAAGTAGTGTTTTGGTTTTTGGTTTTTTTTTACTCATACGAATTTTATTTTTCTGTGGGTTTAAAAGCTGAGAAATGCTGCTGGCAAGTGTTGTTGAGTTAATGAAAAAAGGCATGGACCTCTGAGCTAGGAGCAGTTTTCCGTATCAGAGATGTTTCGTTGTGTGCGTACAATCTCAGGATGCTTTGTTGTTTGCATTAAGTTGGTGCTTTTTCCAAAGCTGCTAAACCTGTGATAAATGAATGATGAAAATGCTCTAGATAAAATCACAATTACTTCTCATGTAGAGAACACCAGCTTATGCTATGCTTAGGCTTTTTTTTTTTTTTCCTTCATACTCTGCTTGTATGTAGTGGTTATCAAAATGGTGTTTTTCTGACTAAGTGTCTTGATGTTGTAGGTGTATTTTTCTGTGGTCTTTGGGAAGCTGCAGTCCCTGCCCATTTCAGCTGGGTGATGTCTGTTTGCCACCCCCTGAGTAAGTGCAGAAGGTGCCGACTGGGAGGTAGGGCTGCAGGGTTGCTCATTCACTCCCCAAGCAAGGGAAGGCTGTCGGCAAGTCAGGGGAGGCCAGCACTCAGTTATGCATGGGGACTTCTGTCAGAATGAGCCTGGGCTGTAAAGGCTTATGTGAGTAGGTGAAACCATGGCTGCCTTAATGGTCTCTCCTTTAAGTGATTCGTAAACATATATTACAGGGGTTTTTGTGTACAGAACTGCCTTGAACATGACATATCTGCCTTCAACATGATTTTAGGAAGCTCTTACTCTGGGTCATTTATGACATGGGTATTTGATCTTGTAGCAGACGGATATTGGTTATCTTATGGTTAATGAAATGCTGTAACTGCTTTAGGGCATGGCAGTATTTTGCGACAGAGTGTGTTCTAGTTTGATCTGTAGTAGTAGATTTTTATTACACTGACAAAAATTGATGTCTGGAAATTCAGAGGCTTAAGCAGAACCTAGAGCGAGTGTGCCCTCCCTGAAATGGTCCTGTGACAGGTTGCTGAGTGCTGTAGGGAGCCTGCTTTTGAGGATGGGGAGCTAAGTCATCAGAAAACTGATACAGCTGAGTAAGTGCTCCAGTGCTCCATCCTGTGCATGCTCTTCCTTCTCCCTGGAGCCACTGCCTGTGGCTGGACACCTCATAAGCAGGGCAATATGTGACCTGCTCCTCTCACTGTCACCTGCCTCCTCAGCAGCACCAAGCCAAGGTGATTCTTGGTTCTTTCTCCAATGTCCAGGGTCATTAAACTGGAATAAAAACACTGATGGTAATCTTGCTGCCCTGGCTTTATGGTTTCGTGAGCAAATCTTGAGCAATGGCAAAGGGTTAACTCAGGTCTGTGTGGAACTGAGGGAGCATTCTGAACAGCTTTAGTGCTGAGCACTGGTCTGGTTAGGTGTGCCTGCTTTCCCTTGTGCTCAGAGTTGTCGTGTACCAGTTGAGACTTGCTCTAAGTGTGCATGCATTCCTTTATTCTTCAGGCAATGGACCAAGAGAAAACTTCAGTAGTTAAAGTGAAGTGCAGCAGTATTGTGGTCTTCCAAGTAGATTTTAAGTTTTGATTTGGATTGTTTCAGTAAATATTGTAAAACTGTGGGATGTCTTGCTCACCTTCCTGCTTTTGTTTGTTTGTTTGTTACCTCTGCCTTAGGCTAAGCCATGACTTCAGGATCTGGGCATGTGGACTCCAAGGCTGAGCTCACTACTTTGCTTGAGCAATGGGAGAAAGAACATGGCAGTGGGCAAGATATGGTTCCTATTCTCACCAGGTGAGTTCCATAAAATAACTTCTGATATTCAGATTTAGGAATTTGCTTGAGAGCAGTTTTTACTTGTTTGCTTGTTTGCTTGAAGATTTTTAATAACTGGTTAACTGTTGGTAATTAAGTTATCCTTGGCCTGAAATTTGAACTGTGAGTGTAGTACTTAAATGCATACAAGCTTACTAAGCATTTATATTGCAAAAGGTCTTACACAGTCTACCTCTAAACATGGATTTAATACTCTGAAATAGTAGAAACTGATGGAATCATTAAACAAGTGAAATAAATTTGGTATGTTCTTCTGAAACTTGTAATTTGTTGATCAAAATAGAAAGCTGTGAGAATGTGGTTCCATCGGAGTGGTGGTGTGGGGTTTGTAATTGCACTGATGCTGGGCAGTTTATGTGAAAGTAAGAGAGAGACACATTGGATGGAGGGAGCCTTACTGAAAAGATTTTACTGCAACTCATACAGCATGCTTAAAGGGAAATTTCAGAAGTTGATTTTTTTTTTTAACTGGACATTGTTACGCTGCCGTGTTATTGTGTGAGGAAAATATTCCCTGGGATGTTTCTAGGTATGTATGTGCTAGTAACACCATTCGTTATAGGAAGTCTTCTACAAGAGGATTATTTAAAGTATCAATTGTAGTTGTGGTTTCCCAGGGCAGACCTCTCTTATGCAATCTTGTAATGTTCTTGGTGTAATAAGGCAGTCACAGGAATTCCACAAAGTTCCTCCTCCCACCTCTACTGTCAGAGCTGTTGTCTGCGTGGTGTGTGCCTGAAGGGCTTACTGTGCTCACTGGTGCGTTAGAGCAGCCCAGGTTTCTGTACCATGCTGCTCTGTGTTCTTGGGTCAGGTACCTTAGTGCACAGATCCTGAGCTGGCACTGGGTAGAAATGACAGAAATGTACTGGAGCTTCTTCGCGCAGACCCGTGTTATGCCTCACCTTGCAGGCACAAATGCTTGCTTTTTATACTGCTCCTTAGAAATAACAGTGCAGAAGAGAGAGATGAGCTGCAAAAAGCCAAAGCCAAGTGTTTAAAAATGAGTAGGTCTCTTGAAAATCCTGAGCCGTATTTTGGTGCATCTGTGTGTATTGTTGTCTGGTTTGCGTATTGACGGAAGCATATGTGCTGCTTCCAAGATTTTTGTCACAATGACGAACACCAGAAATTTAATGTGTTCTAAGAAATTTAAATTCAACATGCATTTTCCTGCATTGATAGAGGTTTGGAACTCCTCGAGTTCCTTCCATTCTTTAGGCCTAAGCAAATCTGATAATCGTCCTTTGGTTCTCTAAGGTTTCTGTACAGCAAGGAGAGAGTTGATGGATAGTAAGAGCTTAGGTATTTTGGCTGTGGTGTAGGTAACAGGTCTACTTAAGGTTGATAGTGAGGAGATGTACCCTTGGCTCTAGCAGGTTTTACAGTGCTTCTGAGAAAAAAAAGAGAAAGCTATCTATCTGTCTGGAATACAAGGTTTTAGATACTGCATAGGTTAAAAAGAATTTGCTGGAAGATGTGCTAGGAATCCTCCCCAAGTGGAGCTTGTGTTAGCTGATGTCTGGAGATAGCAGTGCTCTTGCATATTGATTTAGGCTTATGGCAGAGGAAGCTGTGGTCATGTTTGTTTGGTGAGTGATGTTCTTCTACTTCCTACTGCCTTCTAAGTTACTTGGAAGAAAACTTCTCTTTGTGCATGGGTGCCTGCTAAAATGTGATTCTGATTCAGCAGAGGTCAGAGTGTGACACAATGGCAGGAGCACGGTGTTTTGACTTCAGCTCCACAGACCAAATGTGGGGTATGGTATGTTGCAGTGTGGTATTGCAGAGCATCCTGTCTGTAGTCTGTCATAAAGGCACCGCTTTATATTGTGCCTTTTGCATCAGTGGTAGTGTTGCAACTTGAGTGTCCCCACAACCTCCTTCTTTGACTTCAAGTGAGCCATGTTTCTGGCAAGTGAAAGTGAGAATACGACTAATTTTCAAAGGTGATCTGCAGGGATAGTTGTAAACAATTTGGGGAAAAAAAAAAAGAGTCCAAAGTGGGGGGAAGAACACCTGTCCCTCATGTAGTACCTAGATCTTGCTTGCAAACTCAAGTGGATAGGGAGCTAGCTTAATATCAAGTGAATAAAGGAAATGTTGAAACCTGCATAAAAGATCAGCATTTGTGTGTAAATTCTTTTTGTTTTTTGTTGTTAAAACCTTTTGTGTCAGTGCCTGTGTTAAGAGGTGAGAATGAGCTTTGGTAGTTTGTCAATTCTCAGTAAAAATGGTAGGAGAGTGGAATAAGCCATAGATACATCCAAGCCACTTCATAGTTACTCTTTGTGTGCTTTCAGTCAAAAAAATTTTGGGGTTTTTTTTTTTTTTTTTTTTTTTTTTTTTTCAAAGCCAATTGTGAAGAGGCAGTGCTTTTATATTTTGGTCAGATGATTGCGCCTACTTGTCTCAAAATAAACGCAACCATCCGAATCAGATAATCAGTGATTTGTATGCCTGTTTCATCTAGGCTGTGATAATGTTGTTGTCCCTAGAACCACTCAGAAGCTTCTGCTGGCATGCTCTTTGGCTGCCTCCCTAATCTGCATGGGCTGAGGAGAGTGCTCAGCTCACTTTCCGTGCTGCTTGTCAGTCCCTCCTTGCATGTACTCAGTATGCCAATTATCACCTAAAAAGACCTAGCACCTGCCTAAACTGGTGGGCAGGAAAGTGGGCAGAGTTGCTTGTTTAGGGCTTATCCCACTCCAGAAGAGGAACTGTAAGGTGAAGGGTACTGCTTAAATTCCTATTTCTTGTAATTCTCTACAGTATCTGTTGTAGACATCACCAGGACTCTAACATGAGTAAATAAGCAGCAAAAAATTGACTCCTTCAGATCATCATCACACTTGAGTGCCACTGGGATGCTGATAAGGTCTCAGCATGTTTTGATGGGCTGGTGGGGAATGAGGTACCAGAGGCAAGGCTCTTTATTAACCCTTCTGGGTGGACCATCTGAAATCCTCTGGTAGTGCTGAATGCCATTCAAATGAAAGCTGATAAGCTGTTTGATAGCACTGTAACAATAGGCTAACGTGAGGAGTTGCACGTCGGGGCAGGACGGAGTGGATTATGCTCGTTTTATGTCGTTCCTTCTATAGGATGTCTGAGTTGATTGAGAAGGAGACTGAAGAATACCGCAAAGGGGATCCAGACCCTTTTGATGACCGACACCCTGGTAAGGCATTCTGAGTGGTTTTGATAGCTCTGCATCAGCTGATACATGATAATTCATGTTCAAAAGTAAGCAAAATCTAGCCTGAATCTGTTCGCTACTGATCAGGGTCTGGTGTGACTAGTACACCTTTTAAGTAGGTAATTGCAACTAGAGGAAACACTAACCTGATGAATAATGCATATGGCTTCTATAATTCTGTTTCTGATAAAGGTACAGCTAACTACATTATTCCACAGTCAGTCGGAAGTTAGTAGTTCAGTATTGAAGTCTTGAGGTACATAGATAAGTCTTTTCCTGTTTCCTCTATAGGTCGAGCGGACCCTGAGTGTATGCTTGGTCACCTACTAAGGATACTCTTCAAGAATGATGATTTCATGAATGCGGTAGGTTTGCTCTAAGGACTGTACCTGTCAAGTCTTCTTGACACTTTAATATTTTTGTTTTCTGTTATTTACCTCTGTACTTGTGCTTGTTTAATATTAGTTTTACTGGTGGTGGGACTATTTCTTCCATAACAGTGGCTTTTAAAGTCTGTTTAAATACAGCTTGTTTGCTGCTCTAGAGTGACCCAAGGAAAGGGTTAGTTCATGAGCTATTCAAGAGTACTGGAATACACGTATTAATGATCGAATTAGTTCTTCTCAGCATTTATCAGTCTCTTTAAAGAAAGTGTAGGTCCTGTAATAAAAGTTTAAAATCCTAATTAATTTCTGTAATGGAAATTAATACCACTAATTCCAGTGCTTTTTCTTTGAATACTTGGGAATGCTGGAGTGCCTGTACAAGCAGAGTGTATCTAGCTCTAGTAGGCTCAGGCAGAGCATTTGGAGAAAAGAGTCTGGCTTTCCTCTTGCAATGCTCTCCCCTTTCATGAGTTAATAGCCAGAATTTTTGTTTCCCTCATCTCAGCGCACCACCTGTATCAGTGCATGCTGCTGCAAGGTTTCTGCCAGATTGCTTACGTGGGGCTTTCTGTCTTAAACTGCAGTTGATAAGCAAAAATGTATGTATTTGATTTTGTAATGTTTTTTTCAGCTATTACTCTCACATGATTACACTGTTAGTGAGCTGTAATTATTTTAGGCATTTGTCTTTACAAATCAGTTCAAGAAAAGTATTTAATCAGTGAACGTCAGATCAGAGGGGAATTCTGTTTCTCAGAGAAGTTACTTCAACTCCTGAATTTTAAACTGATGCTTTTCCTGATCTTCTCTAGCTAGTGAATGCTTATGTGATGACGAGCAGAGAACCTCCATTAAACACTGCTGCCTGCAGACTTCTTCTGGATATCATGCCAGGACTGGAAACTGCTGTTGTCTTTCAGGAAAAGGTATCTTGTATACTAAGGTTTAGTTTATAAGCTTGGTGTATTATGTGCTCCAACAGTTCACCCCATAGGAGAAACCAGTAAAAAGCAACATTTAAATCCTATCTCTGGGAGACAATCTGTTTAGCCTCGTTAAAGGTTTGGGGCTTTCTAATGTGGGCTTGTTCAGCTGATCAAATCTTAAGTATTCCACAGCTTGTAAGTTACAAGAGGACTGATTCAAACAGAGGAGCTGGAATTATGTATGATACGTTCAGCATATCTGTGGGATGGGAGGCCATGCAGAGAGATTTAGACAGGTTTGTGCAATGGGCCTGGGGGAACCTCATGAAGTTCAACAAAGCCAAGTGCAAGGACTGGCACCTGGTCATGGCAACCCTTACTATCAGTACAGTCTGACGATGTGAGGATGGAGCAGCTCTGTGCTGGTGAGACGTGGAGTATTGCATCCATATGTGGGAGTCCTCAGTACAGAAGGGAATGTGTCTGGAGGAGGACCTGAAAAATGGCCCAAGGGATGGAACACCTTCCCTGTGAGGACAGGCTGAGAGAACTGAAACCGTTCAGCCTGGAGAAGGTTCTGGGGAGACCTGACAGCAGCTTATCTGTATCTGAAGGAGTGCTGTGAGAAAGAAGGGTGCAGACTCTTTAGTGGGATCAGTTGTGATTGGACAAGAGGAAATAGTTTCAAATTAAAAGAGGGGAGATTTAGATTGGACAAAATAGTTTCTTACAATAAGGACCATGAAGCACTGAACAAGTTGCCCAGAAAGGTGGTGAATACCCTGTCCATGGAGATGTTCAAGAATAGAGCTCTGAGCAACCTCATGTAGCTAAAGGGTGTCCGTGTTCATTGCAGGGGAGTTAGACTAGATGACCTTTAAATGTTCCCTCCAGCTCAAATGATTTATAATTTAAATTAATGTTTTGGGAAATGTTGTACTTGTTATTTTATAGGTTCACGAGTGAAGCAGGCAGAATAGAATGTTAAGACTTGCTGTAAGCTTGTCACCTGGTAATCCCTACTGCATCAGAGTGATAGCATTATTCAAGCTAAATGATGAGCAAGTCATAATTCAAGCAATCTAAAGCCTGTGTGCTTCATGGGGATTATCTAGAACTGTTATGGACAGCTGAATTCAGCTTCTGTATGTTGGCAAGTGTGGTTTATGTAGGAATGCACAAAGGGTTGAAAGCGAGGAGAAAGCAGATTTTGTTGCTGAGCCCTGCTATCTTCATCTTTAAAAATAAATTAATATAGCATTTTTCTGAAGTCTGGAAATCAGGTAGTGCTTCATGTGGAAGTTTCACTTGAGTTCCTTTACTATTAGAAATAGAGATATAGATTCTAAAGTGTGGTAAGAGGAAGGAATAATGCATATCCTTTCTGAAGTATTTAATTTAATATGGTATTTTTGCAATCTGCTTAAAATCTAAGGCTTTGACCCAAAAAAGTTAAAAGCAAAGTGATAGGCTTCTTCCTTGAGAAGGTTATAGTTTCTATTCTTGAAACACAAAATCTCTATGTTAATAGAAATTTTTTAAGCCCTAAAGTGCCAAACTTAGCTTAATTTTTTTTGTGACTAGAAAATATATGAAATTCATTTCTGGTTCCTAAGGTTTTCTTTTTGTAGGAGGCTTTATGTCGGACAATCGCTGTTCTAAGAATGCGTTGTTCTGGTCATAAGGACGCCCTCTAGCGCCCAGTGGATTTCGCGTCTCATTTTCTAATGTCATAAGAACACTTTAATTAAAATTTAATTATTATTTAATGTATAACGGACAACTCTTTAAAAATGTGTAAGCTGGAGGTTCTTACTGAAATGTGTGTCTATCCATTATTATTATTAACTGATCTTTTTCTGTGTTGTACCTACTTCTCAAATTCTGTACAAGGTGCAAGTCTTTGTTATGGTATTATATATGTTTCAAAATCCACTAGTGATCTAGAGGGAAAAAAAATAGAATCTTTCATTCTAACATGTAGTCTTTTAATTAACTGTTTTAGTTAACACTTATTCAGCCTTGTTAAGAAAAAATGCCTGTCAGGCCATGTTCAATCACTTCTGAGTTTTCCTGTTAAAATATTAATGTTTAACACTGTGGTTTTCTTATATGTGGGTTGGTATAATTGCATACATTTCTCTCTTCCCCAATATATATATATATATATATATATATATGACTGTTGAGGATTGCTCTTTTGATCAGTGAGCAGTCATTAATGTAATGAGTTCCTCTGGCACCAGAAGTGTTTTAAGTGACTTTTCAACTACTAAGCTGTTAGAGAAATGTAAATAATTCACCACTTTTTTTTTTTTCTTAGTGTAAGTTCAACATCATTTCTTTGAAACCTGCCAAATTGTTGGAGATCTCTATTAGTAATACTGACAGGAAAAAAAAAAAGCCTAACTGTTGGAATTGCTTTCTTGTTTCCTGCATTCTAGGAAGGAATAGTTGAAAATCTCTTTAAATGGGCACGAGAAGCTGATCAGCCACTAAGAACATATGCAACAGGGCTTTTAGGAGGAGCTATGGAAAACCAAGATATCGCTGCCAATTACAGGGATGAGAATTCACAACTGGTAATGATCTCTTGTTGCACACTTTTATTTACAGGACAGATATGTCTTTTTTTTTTTCTTTTCTTTTTTTTGAGAGTGTGTGGTGGTACTCTCATGTATGTGTTAACATATACATTTTACAGTGGTTATAATATATTCACTCAGTAGCTCATACTTTCTATCCTTTCCTGACTGAATTTGCTGAGGCTGGGCTATGCAGCCTGGTTATTCTGTTACACTGTTCAAAAATGCCTATGAAAACCTAAGGCAAATACTGTACTTCTTGATGGGACTCATATTCCCAGTTTCCTTAAAGCAAAAATTTCAAAGACTGAGATATTGTGTGTGGTAGCTTAAACACTGAGCAGAAATGAAGGTTAAGTCGATATGGAGATAACTTCATAGGAAATGTTATATATTTTAAAAAGAATCATATTAAGAATAAATCTTTCACTAGTTTAATGTTAAATCTATATGATGATTACCAGCAGTTGAGATGACTGTCAAAAGGAAGAAGGTTAGGCAAGCTTGTTTTTCAGGGTGGTGTACAGTGTCACTTAGTGTGTCAAACCATAGGTGCATTCTTCTAATTCTTGCATAGATAAGTACCTCAGGAGTAAAAGCAAGCTCTTAGCTTTTCTAGAACTGCAGTTATCAAAACTCCTGCTTTGAAAGGAAATGTTGCCTTTATTCTAAACTAGGCAGATGATGAAAGAAAGATGCAAGATAGTATGTGGTTCTTAATGGGTTTCAGACAACACTTCTTTCTCTTTCAGGAAAGCGAGTGAAGTTTTTTATTTATCTATTTATTTATTTGTTTATTTTAGAGTAAAAGCTACAGCAAAAAGGGTTGGGGCTTTTTGTTCACTTTGAAATTGTTATTTCTCTGGGGAAGTGTGTACTTCGGCATGCCTGGTATTTTGTGGAATAGACTTCTTTATGTGATAAGAGCAGAGGTAAGAGCCAGTGCGAGGAAAGGAAATGTGTTCTTATGCATGCTGCTTTTGTGAAACAGGTGGCTTTGGTGCTTCGACGGCTGCGGGAGTTACAGGTTACTGAAATGACCACAAAACAAGAAAACAAGCGTCCCAGTCCTCGGAAAGTGCTATCAGATTCTCTGCTGCCTTTGGATGAAGAGGCTGTGGATATGGATTATGGGGAGACGGCAGTGGATGGAGAGCAAGAAGAAGTGGCTGGGGATATGGAGATCTCCTTTCATCTTGATTCAAGTCACAAGACCAGTAGCAGAGTCAACTCTTCTACAAAGCTAGATGATGGCGGATTAAGAAAAAGCAAATCAGGGAAACAGCATGAAAGAGATGGCTTCCAGAAGGCCAAGCAAAAACTGGGCTTCTCTGCTTCAGAACCAGAGCGGATATTTGTTGAACTGTCCAACAGCAGCTGGTCAGAAATGTCCCCATGGGTGATTGGCACTAATTATACACTTTACCCTTTGACTCCTGCCATAGAGCAGAGGCTCATTCTTCAATACCTGACTCCCTTAGGGGAATATCAAGAGGTGAGCGTATATATGAAGGTGGGAGGACTCTGTCAATTCTCCTGATGCAACTGTCAGTGGTACTGTGGGGAAAAGTTGAGAGCTATTTTATCACTCACCAGTGTTTCCTGATATGACTAAGATCAGCAACGTTTTCTGAATTGTTGGCTTTCAAATTGATGAAGTCATTATTTTGAATGGTACCTACCAAGTAATACTCGAACCTGAGCCTAGCAGTTGTCTGGAATAGTAGTTAGAGCACAGTGCTAGGAATCTTATTCCTGGAACCTTATACTTGTGGGGCACAGGGGGGCACTTGTGGGTCACAGGTCACTGTTGGGCTCTATGGGTCACTTGTGGGGCACTTGTGGGTCACAGGTCCCTTGTGGGGCACTTGTGGGTCCCTTGTGGGTCCCTTGTGGGGCGCTGGGGTCACTTGTGGGGCACAGTTCAGTTGTGGGGCTCTATGCGTCACTTGTGGGTCACTGCGGTGGCACTTGAAGGGTACTTGTGGGGCACTTGGGGCCACTTGTGGGTCACAGGTCACTTGTAGGGCGCTCTGGGGCACTTGTGGGGTACTTGTGGGTCGCTGCTGTGCCACTTGTGGGGCACTGGGGTTATACTTGTGGGTCACAGATCACTAGGGGGGCTCTTTGTGTCACTTGTGGGTGGCTGTGGGGCAAGTGTGGGACCGTGAGTTGTCACTTGTGGGTCACTTCTGGGGCATTGATGTGTCACTTGGGAGGCACTTGTGGGTCCCTGCTGTGCCCCTTGTGGGTCACTTGTGGGTCTGCAAGGGGCTGCTGGTGTCCCACTTAAGGGACACTTGTGGGGCACTTGTGGGTCACAGGTCAGTTGTGGGGTGTTTCGGGTCACTTCTGGGTGACTTGTTGGGCGCTGATGTGTCACTTATGGGGCACTTGTAGGTCACTTTTGGGGCACTGGGGAACCACTTGTGGGTCACAGGTCACTTGTGGGGCGTTTTGGGTCACTTGTGGGTCAGTTGGGGGGCACTCATGGGGCACTGATGGGTCAGTGATGAGGTGCAGATGTGTCACTTGTGGGGCGCTATGCGTCACTTGTGGGTCAGTGCGGTGGCACTTGAAGGGTACTTGCGGGTTGCTGCTGTGCCACTTGTGGGGCACTTGTGGGGCACTGCGGTTGCACTTGTGGGTCACAGATCACTAGGGGGGCTCTTTGTGTCACTTGTGGGTGGCTGTGGGGCAAGTGTGGGACCGTGAGTTGTCACTTGTGGGTCACTTCTGGGGCATTGATGTGTCATTTGGGAGGCACTTGTGGGTCCCTGCTGTGCCACTTGTGGGTCACTTGTGGGTCAGTGGTGGGGCAGCGGGGCGGTACTTGTGGGTCACAGGTCACTTGCGGGGCACTCTGGGTCACTTGTGAGGCACTTGTGGGGCAGTGGGGGGGCACTTGTGGGTGACAGGTCTCTTGTGGGGCTCTATGGGTCACTTGTGGGGCACTGGTGGGTCCCTGTGATGCCACTTGGGGGTCACCTGTAGGTCAGTTATGGGGCACTGATTTGTCACTAATGGGGCACTTGTGGGTCTCTATGGGTCACTTGTGGGGCTCTGATGGGGCACTTGAGTGTCACGTGGGGGTCAGTTGTGGGGTGCAGATGTGTCACTTGTGGGGCAGTTGTGGGGCACAGGTCAACTGTGGGGCTGTATGCATCACTTGTGGGGCACAGGGGGTCCCTTGTGGGGCACTCTGGGTCCCTTGTGGGGTGCTGGGGTCACTTGTGGGGCACAGTTCAGTTGTGGGGCTCTATGCGTCACTTGTGGGTCACTGCAGTGGCACTTGAAGGGTACTTGTGGGGCACTTGGGGCCACTTGTGGGTCACAGGTCACTTGTAGGGCGCTCTGGGGTACTTGTGGGGTACTTGTGGGTCGCTGCTGTGCCACTTGTGGGGCACTGGGGTTGCACTTGTGGGTCACAGATCACTAGGGGGGCTCTTTGTGTCACTTGTGCGTCGCTGTGGGGCAACTGTGGGACCCTGAGTTGTCAGTTGTGGGGCACCGGGGTGGTACTTGTGGGTCACAGGTCACTTGTGGGGCTCTATGGGTCACTGATCATAGAATCATGGAATTACTGAGGTTGGAACAGAGCTCCAATCTCACCCAGTCCAACCGCTCAGCCATCGCCAACAGCTCCCACTGAACCACGGCCCTCACTGCACAGCAGCTCCTTCGCACATTGGTGCACAACTTCCTGTGCTGCAGTTTCCAGTCGTTTCCCCTCGTCCTGTCTCCACTCCCCACTGAACAGAGTCCGGCCTCGCCATGCTGCCCCCACACCTCAGATATTCACAGACCTGGATCAGGTCCCCCCTCAGCCTCCTTTTCTCCAGGGTGAACAGACCCAGCTCACTCAGCCTTTCCCTATAGCACAGATGCTCCAGGCCCCTCACCATCTTCGTGGCCTCTTTCCAAGAGATCCCTGTCATTTCTTTTCCTCCACTTCCTTTGCAGTGCGTTAAAAACAAACCAAAAGCAACCAACAACAGAACCCTCAAAATCTGGTGAACATCCAGCACTGGAAGAAACACAGAACTCTGACTGGGGACGGATGGGAGCCGATCAAGAGTTTATAAAACACTGCAGACATAAGAACAGCAAGCCTGGAAGTGATACAGAGAAAGAGTCCGAGAAGCCAGGGGTGGCCTCAGGAAAGGCAGAGCCCTGATCTGATGGAAATGGACAGGGATATGGAGGGCAATAAGAAAAGCTTCTGTAAGTTCACAGCGGTGATAAAAGGAAAAGCAGGGAAAACGTGAGCCCTGCCTAAAGGAGAAATGGAAGACTTGGTTCCCACGAATAGAGAGAGGGTTGAATGATGAAGGTGAGAAGACGAGGACCAAAAGAAACTGCAACGTCATGCTTGTTCTCCAGGTTTTGTTCTCTTGCCAATAGAACCTCAGTCCTGGCTACACACAAAATGGAAAAAGACTGCACACAGTTTGGCATGGAACTGATCCCTGGGTACTTTCTCTCTACGTGATACCTGCTAGCTTAGAAGACGAATCAATTATTACCTGTATCTATGAGTTAACACAGAAGAAATGCTTTGGGGTTTGTTTTCTGGCCTGTCTCCTAATGAGATCCCCTTCTCATATCTCTACACCCCGTCACAAGATGATCTTTATACATTTCAGAAGAAAGCCATCTCAAGGTGATGGAAAAAAGCTGGTATCAATTGGTCAGATGCACACAATGAATGGTTTGGAATGATGAACAGAGCAATGCAGAGCAGCCGAGCAACTTGTAGAAAGAAACAGCAGCAACAGCTTCCATACCTGGCCTCACCAGTCTGAGATCCCATCTGGTTAACCCGGGACTTGTAAATATCCACTGGATCCGTTCTGATGTCGAGCGATTTGTCCTCAATCATTTCCTTCGCCACTGGGGCCCAGATCTGCCTCAGTGCGTCCTGACCACGGGCACCACAGTTGAAACTTACAGCCATTTTAATGGCAGTAGGATTCCCAGTCACAACTGCATGGATTTGGTCTACTTTTGGTCATAGAATCATAGAATCACCAAGGTTGGAAAAGACCTCAAAGCTCACCCAGTCCAACCGTTCACCCATTACCAGTAGCTCCCACTGAACCACATCCCTCAACACAACAAGACAGGGTTGCCATCCCTATGGAGACTCCATAGGGACACATGGCGATGCCACAGGGACACATAGAATCAAAGAATCACCAAGGTTGGAACAGACCTCAAAGATCATCCAGTCCAACCGTTCACCTCTTACCAACAGCTCCCACTAAACCATGTCCCTCAACACCACATCCAGCCTTTCCTTCAACACCCCCAGGGTCGGTGACTACACCACCTCCATGGGCATCCATTGCAGTGCCTGACCACCCTTTCTGAAAAGTAATACTTCCTAATGTCCAGCCTGAATCTCCCCTGCCGCAGCTTGAAGCCATTCCCTCTGCTGCTGTCACTAACGACATGAGAGCAGAGGCCGACCCCCAGCTCACTGCAGCCTCCCTTCAGGCAGTCATAGAGAGCAATGAGGTCCTGAGCTCCTCTTCTCCAGGCTGAACATTCCCAGCTCCTTCAGCCTCTCCTCATATGGCCTGTGTTCCAGACCCCTCACCAGCTTTGTTGCCCTCCTCTGAACACGTTCCAGGGCCTCAATATCTTTCTTGCAGCGAGGGGCCCAAAACTGGACACAGCACTCGAGGTGCGGCCTTACTAGAGCTGAGTACAGGGGCACAATCACCTCTCTGCTCCTGTTTGCAGCACTGTTTCTGATGCAGGCCAGGCTGCCCTTGGCCTTCTTGGCCACCTGGGCACACTGCTGGCTCATGTTCAGCCGAGCATCAATCAATACCCCCAGGTCCATTTCCTCTACGCCGTCCTCCAGCCACACCGCCCCAAGCCTGTAGCGTCGCCTGGGGTTGTTGCAGCCAAAGTGCAGGACCCGGCATTTGGCCTTGTTGAAACTCATCCCGTTGGCTTCAGCCCAGCTCTCCTGCCTGTCCAGATCCCTCTGTAGGGCCTCACTACCCCCAGGCAGATCCACACTTCCAGCCCATTTGGTGCCATCTGCGATTGTACTGAGGGTGCACTCGATGCCCTCATCCAGCTCATCAATAGAGATATTGAAGAGGACAGGCCCCAGCACCGAGCCCTGGGGAACACCACTCACGACCGGTTGCCAGCTGGATTTCACTCCATTCACCACCACTCTCTGAGCCCGGCCCTCCAGCCAGCTCCTCACCCCGCCAAGAGTGCACCCATCCAAGCCTCGGGCTGCCAGCTTCTGCAGGAGAATGCTGTGGGTGACAGTGTCAAAGGCTCTGCTGAAGTCTAGGCAGAATGCCCACCTTGCCTCCCCATTTCATGTAATATTTGGCTTTACCATCACTCCGTAGCTGCATATCCACAGTCAGCATGACTGTCATTCTGGGAACACACGGAGTTCCTTGGCAGGCTGTGGCTCAGGGCTTTGGCAGGTGGCTTCTTTCCTGACAGTCCTGAAGGCTTGAAGTCCAGCTGCAATCTCATATCCCAAAATGTCACTTGCTGCTGAGTTATTTGTGCTTTCTGCTGAGAAACTCGATAACCACTTAAACTGAGAAATTCCTTCCTCTCTCTGCCTCCCTCCAGGGCCCAACCTTCCCTCTGTATTCCACCATCGTTGCAATCTCAGCTCATTTCAACGCAGAAAACACGTACGCACGAACACACGACGCAGAGCACAGCCATCTCTGCCCATTTCCCTGTGGGAGAATGAAGCAGCGGATCAGGACTCTGCTCCCGCTCCGTAGCTCAGCTGCGCCTCACTCTGCCCACACTCACACAGCACCCGCTTGGCCAAAACACAAGTTCGTTCGTCGTTCTGATTTCCTCGCAGGACATCCAATATTCTGATGGTGTTCATTCAGACGCACGGCACCACGCATTTACAGCAGAGGTAACAGCAACCACATAACCTGTAACTGCTGTTATCACAACCAGGAGAACAGAGATAAGCACTTCACAGGATGCCCACTGTATCCTGCCCCCTCAGGACAGCCCCACATCCCTGCCACTCGTATTTGTGCCCCACGTCTTTTTACCCCACATCCCTGCCCCAAACCCCAGCCCCAGATTCCAGGCCTACATCCCTGTCTGAAATCCCTGCCCCACATCCCAGCCCAACAACTTCTGCCCAACATCCCAGCCTCACATCTTTGTGACCCACATCAGACCCCACATCCCAGCAAGTCATCCCTGCCCCATGTCTCTGCCCCACAGCCCAGCCCCCATCTCTGCTCCAAAGCTCTGCACCATAACAGCCCAACATCTCTACCCCTATGTCCACATCTTCCTGCCCCATACCCTAGACCAATACCCCATAAAAGCCCCACATCCCAGAAACCACTGAAATCTCTTGTCATCATTTGTAGGCTTCTCTGAGCAATTTCCTCACTGCTAAGCTGAACTACGAGTAAAGGAAAAGAACCAGTGGACCTAACCAACCTGGGGAGTTTCCTGGCTATGTCCCTGACCCAGAAAGGCAGCACACTTCCCCGTGGTTCGGGTCCAGTCTGCGGATGGGGCCCTGCATTCCTCCGAGAAGGGAGTCGCCCACCACGGCCACCCTTCTTCCTTTCCTGGCAGTACCTTTGGCCTGCCTGGCTCGCCAAGCACATAAGCAACCAGATCCCAGATGTAAATCAGTACGGATACAGAGAGGTCAGGCTGGAAAGATCGCCGCATTAGAGAGGGATAATCAGAAATGAACTGAGAGCTTACCTGTGACCTGGGCTCGCAGGAAAAGACTCCAAGAGGGGCGACGTCCAGAGAGAGATCCTTCCGCAGAGGCAGTCGGTCCTTCCGTGGGGCCCAGGAGAGGCGCAGCCAGGCTGCAGCCCTTCTGCTCACACAGCTGAGTTGCCTTCACCTGCGCTCCCGAGGCTGACTCAGTGCTCGTCTCAGGGGATCGATGAGAGGACGAGACGAGCCTGTATGGTGCAGAGCAGCTATGGGGCAGGGATGGGGTGGGTGGTGACGCGACGGGGGAAGTGATGCTGGCGTGCAAAGTGTCAGAAAAATTGGGAAAGCATGGGACGAGGTGGAAGAAAAAAGATGGGAAATGATGGGAAAGCAAGGGAAAAGAAGAGAAATAGGGAAGGGTGGGAAAAGGGGGGAAATTACTGGAAGAGTTGGAAAAGTAATTCTTAAAAGCTGTGCAAAGGAAACACAGAAATGAAATAAGGGAAATTCAAAGCAAATAAAAGACAAGGAAAACAAATTTAAAGAAAGAAAAGAAGTGAGAGAGCAACACAAAGCAAAGCAGACAAAAGCAAAGCTGAGAAACAAAAGTAAAAAACAAAACAAAAAAACAGTGGGAGAAAAAGCAAAGCACAGCTCTGAAAAACAAAGAAAACCAGTTGGAAAAAAGGAAAAAAAAAACAAAACCAAACAGACAAGCAAAGCAAAGCAAAGAAGCATAAAGGAAAAAGCAAACCAAAGACGAGGAAAAAAGAAATAAAACACAGAAAACAACAAAGAAAGAAAAGCAAATAGGAAAGAAAACCATTGCATAGCAAAGGAAAATACAGCAAAGCACAGCAAAGCATAGAAGAAAAAAACAAAGGAAACGTGAGGATTCTGGGAGCAGACAGGAGGAGGAAGCGAGGCAGAAGGCCAGGCTGTGTCTGTGTGTCCGTCTCGCTGTTTCTCCCAGGTCGGCACTGATTGGGCAGCCTGCAGGACTACTGCTTCTGAGCCACCAGGAGATTCAGAGCAGAGACAGACGTGGAAATCAAACCCTGCAGGCTGGACCAGCACAGAGCAGGTGTGTTCCACCAGCGATGCACAACCACCCTGGTGCCACGGGCACAGCTCCCCCAGAGCTGCACGCCATCAGCAAGAAGCGTGCTACAGATACAGGCTGAACTAATTCATGATCCATATTCATTACGTTCCTGAGAGTTCATTAGCATGCAGACCCTCCCCCCATTGCGCCTGCACCGTGGGGCGAAGATTTGTGGTTTTCATCATGAAGGCTCCTGGTCTTCCTGGCTGCAAACTTCTGAGCCTGCAGGAGGAGCAGCCCCCAGGCCCTGTGCACATCTCCCACCTCCCTGCCACACGCCCTCAGGCTGTTCTCAAACCCTTATCTGCATGGCCTTCATCCCTCTCGCTATCCCAGAGCCAGTGTCTGCCATCCCTTACTTTTCTAACAACCTCCACATCCTTGCTTCTGTAAGCTATCTCTAACTACCCCTATCCTCAGCCCCTGTGAAGTTTTTTTCTCACCTTTCACTTCCTACTGTGGGGCCATTTTCTCATCCTTCAGACTAAAGTGCAGTGAGGACACTGGGAAGAAGGCAGAGCAGAAATGGAGTTTAGAGGCAGGAATGAGGAGCAGTGAGAAGACAGAAGAAAGAAGAACAGAAGTGGAGCGCAGATAGAGAAGGAAGAGTAGTGAGGACAGACACAAAAGCACAAGTGTAGATGCAGAATAAAGAGCAGTGAGGAAACAAAAAAAGCAGCATCGTAACAGGAATGCAGGTGCAGATGAAAGAAGCGAATTCACGGCAAAGAAAACAGCAGAGGAGTTTAGATACAGAAGAAAGAAATGAATCACAGAATCACAGAATCGTAGGGGTTGGAAGGGACCTCTAGAGGTCATCGAGACCAACCCCCTGCCAAAGCAGGTTCCCTACACCAGGTCGCACAGGTTTGAAGAGGAAAGGAATAAAGAACAGCAGAAGAGGAGCAGTAATGCAGAAAAAAGAGCAGTGAGGATGCAAGGAAAACAGCAGAACTACAGATGCAAATGAAAGAGTGAGGATAAATGGAAGAAAGAGCAGCCAAAGTGGAGAGCGGACACAGAAAGAAGACGTGTGTGAACACAGGGAAGAAAGGAATGCAGACAGAACCAAGAGGAGAGAGGGAAGAAAAAGTAGAAGAGGAAAGCAGATATAGAAGAAAGAAGCAAGGAGATAGGGAAGAAAACACAACAGAGGAGGAGAGCAGATGAAGAAAAAACAGTGAAAATAAAAGGAAGTAAGAACAGAAGAAGAGGAGTGCAAGTGCACAAGAAAGAGCAGCATGCATACAAAGAAGAAAGAACAGCAGATGTGGAGAGCATACGCAGAAGGAGGTGAGGACAGAGGAAAGAAGGAACAGCAGAAGAGTAAAGCTGATGAAGACGAGTGAGGATGCAGGGAAAATACAGCAGAAGAGGAGCGCAGATGGAGAAATAGGAGCGAGGACACAGGAGGAGGAAGAGGAGGACTGCAGATGCAGAAGCAAGAGTAGTGAGGACAGAACAGCAGTAGAGGAGCACAACTCAGAAGAAAGGGCAGTGAGTAGACAGGAAAGACAAGCTACAGGACGGGAGTGCAGATGGAAGAAAGTGCAACAAGGACAGGGGAAAACCAACAGTGGAGGGCAGATGCAGAACAAAGCGGAGTGAGAACTGACTGAAGACAGAAAAGGAGGAGGAGTGCAGATACGGAAGAAAAAGGAGAGAGTAGACAGGGAAGGAAGAGCTGCAGAAGGGGAACGCAGATGCAAGCGGAAAGTGAATTCACACGCAAGAAGACAGCAGAATGCAGATGCAGACGAAAGAGGAGGTATGAGAAAGGGAAGAAAGAACAGCAGAAGGAGTGCAGGTTAAAAAAATAGTGAGGATAAAGAGAAGAAAGGACAGCAGAACAGGAGTTCAGGTGCAGAAGAAAGAGGAGTGAGGTTACAGGGAAGAAATGAGAGCAGAACAGGAGCGCAGATGCAGAACAAACAGTGAGGAGACAAAGAAAGACGACCAAGAAAGGAGTTTATATGCAGAAGGAAGAGGAGTGAGGATACAGGGGAGAAAGAACAGCAGAAGAGGAGAGAAAATGCAGGGGAAAAGGAAGAAAGGACACGAGGAAGAAAGAACAGAAGAAGAGTGTGGATACAAACAAAACAGCAATGAGGATAGATAGAAGACTGAACAGCAGAAGAGAAGTGCAGATGCAGCAGAAAAAGGAATGACTAAACAGAGAAGAAAGAATAGCTGAATAGGTGTTCAGATACAAGTGAAAGAGCAGAGAGGATATGAGGAAGAAAGAACTGGAGTGCATATGCAAAAGAAAAGAGAGAGGGAAGAAAGAGCAGAACAGTAACGCTGACACAGCAATGAGCAGTAAGGAGATGGGATGCAGACAAAACAGGAGTGGGGATAGGATAAAGAAAGCAAAGCAGAAGGGGAGTGCAGATGCAGAAAAACAGGCAAGCGTGGATATAAGGAGGAAAGGAGAGCAGAAGAGGACTGCAGCTGCAGGTGAATGAGAAGTGAGAAGACAGGGATGAAAGATGATGAGTGTGATGCAGAAAAATGAGAAGTGAGGCTACAGGGGAGAAAGGACAGATGCAGAAGAAAGCGGAGAGTGGAGAGAGAGAAGGAAGGAAGAGCAGAAATGGGGTTCAGATGCAGATGAAAGAGGAAGGAGGGAAGAAAGGAAAGCAGAAAAAGAGTGCAGATGGAGAAGACAGGAGAGAAGACAGGGAAGAAGTATGAGAAAATGATGACTGCAGATGCAGAATAAAGAGCAGTGAGAAACTGGAAAAAAAAGCAGCAAAAGAAAGAGGACTGAGGATTCGGGGAAGGAAGAACTGCAGAAAGGGAGCGTGAATGCAGAAGGAAAAAAATGAGTGAGGATAAATAGAAGACAGAACAGGAGGAGTACAGCAGCAAACGAAAGAGTGAGGATTAAAGGAGGAAAGAACAGCCTCCAGCAAAGTGGAGAGCAAACAGAGAAGGAAGATGTGTGAGGATACAGGGAAGGAAAGAACAGCAGAAGAGGAGAGCAGATGCAGAATACAAAGCAGTGAGGATACAGAGAAGAATGAACAGCACATGTGGAGTGCATATGCAGAAGAGGAGTGAGGAAACAAGGAAGAAAGAACAGCAGGAGAGGAGGGAGGACGTAGAAGAAAGAGGTGTGAGGATGCAAGGGAAAAAAAAACAGGAGAGTGAGAATGCAGGGGAAAGAGCAGTGAGAATACAAGGCAGAAGGATTAGCTTTAGAAGAGTGCAGATGCACAAGCGAGGATAGAGGGAAGAAAGTACAGCAGAAGTGTAGTGCAGATGCAAATGAAAGAGAGAAAAGGCAGGGAAAAAAAGCAGAAGAGTGCAAATGGAGAAAAAGAGAAAAGAGAAGAAAACAGGAGAAGAATGCAGAGACAGATGCAGAAGAAAAAGGAATGATTATGCAGGGAAGAAAGATTAGCAGGAAGAAAGAATAGCAGAAGAGGAGTTCAGATGCAGAAGAAAGACAGGGAGGAAGCACAGAGAAATGAACGGGAGAAGAGTGCAGATGCAGATGAAAAACAAGTGAGGAGACTGTAAAGAAGATCAGAAGAAGTGGGGAGATGCAGAAGAATGGAGTGAGGACAGAATGAGAAAAGAACAGCTGAAGGAGTGCAGATGCAGAAGAACGAGAAGTATGGAAAACGGAAAAAAGTACAACAGAAGAGCAGTGTTGATGCAGAGGAAAGAGGAGTGAGAAGGCAAGGAATGAAGAACAGGAGAAGTAGAGGAAGAGTGCGGAAGAAAGAGGAGAGAGCATAGAGAGAAAAAAAGAACGGCAGGAGTGCAGATGAAGGAAGAGTGAGAATATGGAGAAGAAAAAATAGCACAATAGGAGCCATGATGTGGAGAATTAATAGCCAGCTGAAGAGGAGCAAGGACAGAGGGAAGAATTACTCAAAGAGCAGAGGACAGCACAAAGAGAGAACTGCAGAGTAGATGAGCCGCTGCAGCAGGAGGATGAAATAATGCAGAAACAGGGTGGAGGAGTGAGGAGGAGAATAGGAAAAGAGCAGCAACAGGCAGGGGAGAACTGAGAGAAGGGAACAGAGGAGCAAGAAGTGCAGAAGGAGGAAGAAGAGAAATAATGGTGCAGAGAAAAGAAAGAAAAGTACAGGAAAAAAAATAGAGAGGAAGGCAGCAGAGAGGAGAAGTTAGAAAAGGCAGAAAAGAGAAGGGAGGGAAGGGGTTTCAGGGAAGGGATTGCAAAGGTAGAAAGGAGGAGAAATAAACAAGAGAGAAGTTCAACCGCAGAAGAACTAAAGATAGAAGAAGTGGGAAGTCACGTGCAGAGAGCAGGAGAGCAGAAAGAAGAGGTGAGAGCAAATTCAGTCACTGACAGAAGAAGAAAAAGGAACGTTAATAATTGTCGGTCTCTATTAAAGCTGGATTCTTTTCAGGACATGTGGTGGTTGTTCTGGTTTTTTCTGCATTGCTTGCGTTCTTTTAGACAATTTAACAACTAAGAACGGTCAGGAACATTTTCAGAACTTTATTTGTAACGTCCCCTTAATCTCAGCTGCTCTGAAATACCCAACTGATATCAAGCGAGAGTCACCTCCTTCCAGGCACCCTGCAAATCCAGCTTCAAGTGTTTCACTTTTAAAAACTCACCTTCACGAAGGAACAAAGATGATCCCATACTTGGCTCAGAATCCTCCTCTGCCATCCAGCGCATCCATTTCCAAGCAGGACACCATCGGCGTGTTGTCATCTGTGCCCATGCCCTAGCAAAGCAAAACAGCCACGGACAGCTGACTACAGAGCCCTTGGAGCAATCCCCGACAGACACAGAGGCTGCAGGCGTCCGCAGTCACTGACGTGCTGGGAGCTGATGTCTCTGGGCCCAGTGCACAGCAGCATTTCCTTCGATGCTTTCATGCCTCCTGACAGCAAACCTCTGCTCCAAAGCGTCCTTTGGCCAAGGAATTTGTGCCACGAAGCACAGCGCTTTCTCACCTGACCGCATCCATAAAGCATAAAATCAGGCAAACTGTGTCGTCCTCCCAAGTGCTGCCATTTCTACAGACTGCTGGCACCGCAAAGGTAACAGCTGCCACTGACAACCAGGAGGGGCCTCTGTGGGGGCCAAGGCCAGAGGCGTGGCAGTTGCAGACAGAGGCAAGAGCAGACACGGCTTTAAGTTACCCGAGAAACACAAAGGACTCAACCTAGTAAATCCCCACAGAACTGCGTACCCCATTCTGAGGAACAGGGCACACAAAACACCACACAGCAGAGCTCCTTCCCTGCAGGCAGCCAGCCCTTCCAGGAGCCTCCCCCTTAGGGAGGGGGGAACCACGCTGCACCCCTTGGTCATGCAACTGAACAGCTTCCACTGCTCTCCACAGCAGAGCAGGCTTTGTTGGAGATCAAAACCTAGGACGTAAAAAAGTTTTCGTGCTTCTTTCTCATCTGTGTTATCTGACTGCTGTTTGAACCCAGTGCACTTACACGATCTTGCAAATGACAGCTGGAAGCAGCTACATACAGCATGCACGGCACCCTGCAAGCTCCAGGTGAGTGACAGCAGCCAAGGAGGCCTTTGGGCTCTGCGAGTGTGGAGCATTACACACAGGAGCAGCTGAGCATCAAGATGAAGGCAGAGCTCCAGAACTAGCCAGCACAAAGAAGCACAGTGGCACAGCTCATTTCCCGCACAGTAAGAGCCATGACGAAAATGCAGATCTGTTCAGCTTTCCTCTCCTGTCCCTGCCTTCTGCCCCATCAGACGGGAGGAACGGCCATGCTTCCACAGACATGTTCCTCTCACAGCCCGCACCCCTCGGCGTGGAGCATTCCCGGCTGCAGGACAGAAACAACAGCTCTTGCCATGCTCCATCTGCCAACTGCCATCTTCCTCTGCATATCGCTCCTAGTCATTAGTTGAGAAAATACAATCCTGTTGGCAAACTTTGCTCATTGTACACTCATTAGAAAACCAAAAGCAGCTCCATCCCAACAGTTATCCACTTCCAGAGCGCTATGACTCCCATTTAGCACGCACGCTGCAGTTTTCAGCCTAGGCTTTTAGAAACAAAGCCAGAAAATTCCACACTGCTCAGTACAAAGCTATGCAATGATGAGAGTCACTCAAGCTCCGCCCAAAAGGGTGAAAAGTAGCATCAAAATATCTGAAGAAAGAGGGGACGATGAAGGAAGGCAGCACTGCAGAGAAGTCAGGAGAACACCTCTGCCCTCCGGGATCAGGCGGCCAGCGGAGCCTCGCTTCCCCCAGCAGAGACGCCTGCAGGCTGAGGGGCACACGCTCACTTTGCTCAGTGCTGCCCCAAGAAAGTCAGACGGCTCTATGGAGCTGCTCTCTAACTGCTCAGACAGTGCGTCTGTGGGCAGGGCCCAGGATTAGTGCGTCCATTGCTTCTGTACCCTGCAGCATTCCCTGATGGAGCTGTGGGAGTTCTGACCCAGCACCGCGAGTGCGATAACGAGGAGGTGGTGCGATAACGAGGAGGTGGTGCAGCAGCTCACTGGGTGCCGCTGGACAAATCAGGCCGTGCGCTCCTTGTGAATACAAAACTCCAATTGTTTATTGATGGACTGCAACCAGAGTGCCAAGTTGGGCTGCTGCCACAAAGCCGCTGCCTGCTGATGCTCCTCCACTCATTCCTTCAGCTGCAGCTTCTCCATCATCTCCACAAGGCTGTTGATTGCGGAGGACTGGAAAGAAACAAGGCAAGTGTCAAAACAGGACACCGCTTCCCCCAGTATTCCACAACCCCCTTCATGTCTGACAGACAGAGAACAAGAGCCGTGTCTGTGCTTGCCAAGGACTCACCTCTGCATGTGCAGCAGCAGCTCTGAGAGCAGCCTTCTTCATTTCTGCTCTCCTTTCTTTCTGTCGTCGTCGTCTTTCTATAGAGCAAGAGAAGAAAAATTCAGTTTGTCAATAGCAAAACCACGGAAACACGGGTACCATGAAAACAGACTGGGAAATCTCTCAGGAACGGGTATTTGCAGTGGGACGAGCAGAGGGCCATCATGGATTTCATGGGAAAAGATAGGATTACACATTCTGGCCCATCCTTTGGACTTGGTAGCCTTCTACTCTTTTCCCCTCCCTGCAGAAGGGAAGAAAAAGCAAAGCAAACCCCAAGCAAACTCCACGTGCTTTACAAGGGAAGCACCTCACCAGGGCAGCTGCAGCATCTTCTTACCTCTTCGCTTTGAGGTCCGGAACCGCTTGGTCTGCACTGGGGCAGGCCCAGGCTGTGCTGCTGGAGCTGGCACAGCACCTCTGCTCTGATGAGGGCTCTGAGCCTTCTCCCCATTGTGCTCCACTTTCACTTGTTCATTGGCAGGACGCAGCTCTGCCTTCTGCTCCTCCTCTTCCACTCCCTTGCGCTTTCTTGCAACCATGGGAGAAGGAGCAGTTGGCAAGTGCAGGAGAAGCTGCTCCCCCTCTGCTGGGACCTGCTGTTTCAGGAAGCCCTCCAGCCTGGAGAGGAGTTTTCATGTAGATTTCGCCATTTGGCTCAGCACCTCTCCCTGTTAGAAACAAGAAAGGGGAAGCAGCAACATCTAATGAGTCCAGCACTACATTCAGTCTGCAAAATAGGCCATGATACTAGGAAATCTCATCTCCAGTGTTCACAGCAATGGACCTTAGGATCTTGGGTGAACTGTGGGCTTGCATTTTCAATTGGGACAGGAAAGGTAATTGTAATCCCCAGGGATTAAGACCTCAAGCAACATGCAATGACAGCAGTCCCAGGAAAGGACAGACAGAAAGCCTAACTAGAAAGACAGGGCACCAAACCCAGATGCCTGCTGTGTGTTGTATCTCTCTTGGGTGCTGTGCCGCTCTCCTCGCTCCTCCCCTGCCTCCCTGAAAGCCTGTT
Source organism: Tetrao urogallus (assembly GCF_951394365.1). Classification (NCBI taxonomy): domain Eukaryota; kingdom Metazoa; phylum Chordata; class Aves; order Galliformes; family Phasianidae; genus Tetrao; species Tetrao urogallus. Next base: position 120,091 of record NC_136834.1, read on the forward strand.
TTCATCAGCTCCTGACAGAAAGGAAACAAGACAGATATGAAGAGCATCTCTTTGGAGGAACATTTTAGCACAGCCAACCACAAACTTCTGCTCCTCAAGCGTAGTTTCTTCAGTTTGCCCTTCTGCTGCTACAATGGTCCGCCATTTCTGCAGTCAGCAGAGATCTGCAGTGCCCTTTCCCCTCTCCTCCATCACACGCCCCTTCACGCAGCCCTGTTTAGAGGCAGTACCCACACCACAGCTCACAAGAGCTTCTTACCTGGGGAGGCTTTCCATTTCCCCCCATGCCCAGCACCATTCCACGGACGCGCAGGCTCCATCCCTACAACAACAGATTGAGTGTTGGTTTCCCAGGAGCAGCACTGTCCTGTTAGCCCACATCCACCCCCAAAACCAAAAAACACTGTTCTACAGCCAAAACAGAAACTGATGGTTAAACTGCAGTGCGCTTACACAAAGCATTACTGCTCTCATTCCTGCTCAGGTGGCAGCAGAGGAACCCAGGTCTGCCTGACAGCTTTGCATTCTGCAGAGCAAAGCTGCATCAGCAAATAAAACGCTACAAAACACTGCAGAAGTTGAGACATGGATTTTTTTGTCTCTACAGGGAATTCATTCAGCTCTGAGCGCCACCATTTACACACAGACTTCTGTCTTACTGCTGCCATCAGCTGTCACTGTCAGCCTCCCTAATGCTTCCACAATGGTTACTGGACATCCCTACAGCACTGCACCAACTCAGAAGTAACACTCATTCTTCCATCCTTCATGACAGAGGACTGAAGAGACTCACTTTTGCATGGTGCTAAGGATGGTCCATCCCCATCGCGTCCCTCTGCGCGCTGCAAGGCCCAGCTGGCATTGGGGCAGCCTGCTGGCTGCTGCTCCCTAGCACGGGGAACAGCACGGCGCTGCTTCTGAGGAGAGAAAAAAGGAGGGCCCATGGATACAGGCACCAACGTTTGCAAAGAGATGCAGTGTTCCAGATCGTGCCAGAGAGCGCTGAGTTATCACTAAAGGAAACATTTTCATTCTTTGCCTTGCTTTGCCTTCCTTTGCTGTGCAATGGTTAGCTTCCCTGCTTGCTTTCTCTACATTTCTCACCATCCATTGCTTTTTGCTTTTTAATCTCTTTTTCTGTTCTTTTCATTATTTCAACTTTGCTCTTTTTGGTTGTGTTTTGTTTTTTTCATTTTTTAGTATCTGTCATTTTTCTCTCTCTTTTTTTTTTTTTTCTTTCTTTTTTTTTCTCTTTTTTTTTGTTTCGTTTCTTTATTTCCCAGCCCACTGAAGTTACATTACATCCACCTACTGACCCCCTTTTATTCCTTTCATCTTCTTGTTATCTGCTCCTCTCCAGGGGCCTTTTCTCCTTGCATTACCCTATAGCCCCCCCATAGCCCCATATTACCCTATATTTCCCTATAGCCTATGCAAGCACTCTGTAGCTCCCCCACAGCCTTTTATATGCTTATATCTGTTTATATCCGTAAAATCAATAAATATACAGTTGTTATAATTAAGAAATACAGAGGGAAGTTAGGCTAAACAAGCTACCACACCGAAGAACAATGGATGGGAAGCTTGCCCTTGTCCTAGACTCACTGAGAAGACTCCAAGAGGAGCAATCTCCAGAAGAGATCCTTCCCCACCAGCAGTCAGCTCTTAAATGGGTCTGGAAGAGGTGCAGCCAGGCTCCCCTTCCAGCAGCACAGGAGCACTGCCTTCATCTGTGCTTACAGGGCTGACTCGGTGCTCGCCTCAGGTGGGCAGTCAGAGGCTCAGGCCGCGATTCAGCAGTTCCCATACAGCACCCCTCCGCAGCCCCCTGTCGCACCTCTTTCTCCATATCACACCTACAGCCATCTCCCTGCAGCCCCAAGTCCCCTTCTATCCCACCTATTTGCCCCCTATATTTATTGAACCATACTCTCTTTTTTCCTCCTCCCAGCCCTTTATATCCCTCCCCATAGCTCTCCCCAGACCCCTGTAGCCCACTATCACCCTGTATCACTTCACAACCTTCCTGTAACCCTACATCCCACCAATATTGCCCCATCTCCCCCTACAACTCCCTATAGTCCCTGTATTTGGGCCTATGTCTGGACCCTCTAGCCCCACATCCCTCCATAGCCCACCTTATACCCCCATTCATTCCCCCATAGCCTCTCCCAAACCCCCCAGTGCTCCCCATAGCACTGTTTCCCCATAACATCCTCACAGTCCTCTATTGCCCCAAATCCCCCATATACCCCAATTCCCCAACACAGCCCACAATATATCCACACGCCTCCCTATACCTCACAGCTTTCTGTAGCCCCTACTCCCCCATATCTCTCCCCAGCTCTCCACAGCTCCCTCTCCCCCCTCTATTTCCCCATTATCCCCCTATATCTCTCCCATAGCTCCCTATAGCCTCATATCCACCCCATATTCACAGCCCGTCCTGTATTTATCCCACTTCCCCACATCCCATCCTGTCTGCATCCGCATCCCAGTCCCACTCCCAGCCCCTCACCCCGCATGAAGCCAGGTTATGGCTGCCCAGGTGTCCCCTGTCCCGGTGCCGCTCACCGTTCCCCCAGCTCCGGCGCCTCTGTCCTCAGCACCGCGGCGCTCGTGCCGCGGTTCCATCTCGGTGCTTCCGGACAGCTCCGGCGCACAGCAGCGGTGCCGCGCGGGGCGACCCGGGCTGCGGGAGTAGCAGCGCCTGAGGGGAAAGCGGGGCGGCTCCGACCCGGCTGCTAACGGCCATTCCCGCGCGCCGCGCCTCAGCCAATGGGAGCCGGCGGCGCTGCCACTGACCAATGGGAGCCCGGGGGCAGGACAGAGCTGCACCGGACCAATGAGAGCCCGGGGGCGGGGAGATGCGGGGCCGTTGATAGGAGGAGCAGTGGCATGGGGCGGGGCGGTGATGGGGGCGGGACTTCAGGGTGCGCCCTATTGCTATAGGGGGTGGGAGATGGGATTGGGATTGACAGGTGGGAGATGGGGATGGGATGTGGGATTAGGATGTGAAATTTAGGATTGGGATGTGGGATATGGGATGGTTATGGAATGGGAGATCAGTAATTGGAATATATATGGGATGGGCCTTAGGTAGGATGAGTGTCCTTCTTTTCTGTTTTAGTATTACTGCATAAGCCGAGCTGTCGGGTGTACTGTGTCATCTGTATATTCATTGATTGTATGATAATATATGGAATGGATGTGGGGATATGGATTTAGGATGGATATGGGGTAGGAGATAGGGATAGGATGTGGGGGTATAGATATGGGATGGATTCAAGATGGTTATGGGGTGGATATGATGGATATGGGATGGGATTGCTATGAGATGGGGTTGTAGTGGTTATGGGGCTATAGTGGCTATGGGGCCAGAATGCTGTAGAGACATCTGTCTGCAGAGTTACCCCTGCGGTGTGAGATGTGCAGCTAAAACCTCAGGGAACACAGGCTTTGTTTGGATATCACGTTTTTGTAAGCATTGGGCGACTTTGCTCATCATCCTGCCGCCCTGCTAGTTTGGCATGGCAGGAAACGGCAAATCTATTTTGCTCAGTTCTGTTTAGCAGCAGTTTAAGAAATAGGCGAAAAATTAAGCAGGGACCTGATGATAGATTTGCAGATGACAAGATTCACACTCACTCACTGACAGGACATCCCATATCAAACCATGAGAGTGCAGATGCTCTCACGCGTGAACACACACGCAAACACGCAAACACGCAAAACAAGTGTGGACAAGTGAACTATCTCAGCACCTACTGCTGTGAAACGAATGCGTGTCATTAAAACAGATAAGGAAGGAAGGAGGTGGATGGAAGAAGAGCAAGCTGGCTTCTGCTTACAGTTTGCCTCCACCTGTTTACAGCAAATACAACAGGCTGCCATTCCTCATCAGGTCGTAATCCAGGCTGACTCCAGTGGGGTGACTTTGCCCTGGCTTCCATTGGCGGACAGCCTTGAGGATTTGGCAGTACCTGGGAGGCATCCCTACCCAGAGGAGATGCCCATCACAACCTCCACCACCTCTCTGGGCAACCCGTCCCGGTGCTCCCCCACCCTTACCATAACAAAGGTCTTCCACATGCCTGCATGGTACTTCCCGAGATCAAGTTCTAGGCCACTGCTTGCTGTCCCACTGCTGCACACCACCGAGAAGAGCCTGGCTTCATCCATGTTCCTCCCACCTGCCCTCAGGTATTGGTCAATGTTAACACTCGCTAAGAATCTCTAATTGCAGGGTCTGAGATGATGGAGATGTGCTGGGTGCTTTTCCACACTGGCCCCCTTGGATGGCCAAACCTGGTTCTTTCCCCAGCTGCACAAACCTGAGCACTTGCTGAACTCACACATTCCAAACTACCCCCATGGGCCGTGATTTGTGTCCAGATGTACCAGGCTGCCAGGAGACGACTGACTCCAGGATTGGCCCCGGGCAATGGGACACGAGGCAGAAAGCAGGGACAATCAGGGCATCCCCTAACGCCCTTATTCACTGCTGTTTGCTACCCAGGTGCAAGCAGGGGCGAGGTACAGAAGGAGAACCTTCACGTACTGGTTCTCCACCTTTTGTCCAAATGCACCAAGCACTGGGAGGCCTGGCAGAAGGGGAGAACATGGGGCGTGGGAGTTGCACTGCCACAGCTGATACAGGCACTCCAGCCTTTAGCTAAGGACTGCCCCAGAAACCAGCACTCAGACTCCAAAGGAGCCCAACGCTGAGTTTTACCAAGTAGAGAAGGAAGAAGCACGAAGTTTAAGCCTTGCACATGGACAAACTTCTGTGCCAGAAGTTCTTGGTTCTTTTCACAGTGAAGGAGGGCAGCCAGAGGTGGGGAATGGATGCATGGCAGCTTGACTCTGATCAGCAAGGAAAGAAGGAAAAACGGAATGCAAACACGGCCAACTTCTACCAGTTCAAATCTGCTTCAAGACTCGTTGCAAAATCTCAGCTAGAAAAAAGTGTCACCTCAACAAAAAGAAAAAGAACAGTGCTGCTTGTTAGTTTTTAAAACTATTGTTTTAATATACGATAAAACCAAGCAGTCACGCTGCCAGTCATCTCAGATCGTCCCATGAGGAGCTCATCCACATCCTGCTCACACTTCACTCGAACATCAAGTGGAGCGGGGGGTCGTCTTGCAGATGGAGTGAGGCAAGAATTGTGACAGGATGTGGCTGCATTATGGACTCTTTGCATCGACTTAATCATCCATTTCCAGCAGGAAATCACAGAGCTCGGGAGGCATCGTTGTGTCCAGCTCATCATCTGAAACCTCTGTAACCAAACTGGAAGGGACCAGCCCTCTCGTGCCATCCGTCAGCTCTCCAGAAACCATCCGTCCTCATCCACATCTCCAAAGACATAAACGTGCTGTCCGGCGGTCAGAGGAAGCTCGCTTTCTGGTCCTCATTAGGACCCTCAAAAGGACGGTAGCTGTGGCGAGCTAACAATCTTCGAACTCGTCCTGGGGAACGGAGGGTGAAGGGCAAATGCTCTGCCACTGATCCTCCGCTCTCACTTTCAGGGCCATCCTCTGACAGGAAGCAGCACTCACCACTGTTCCCACGGACCTCTTTCATGGCTTGGAGTTCACGCTCCAGGTCTTCCAGACGAGTCTGAACACCTCTGGCCTCTGGGATGGCAGAACGGAACGGACTGAAACTATTGCTGAGGTTCTTGTTTGCTTGGGCAAGGATCTCTCTCGTTGCCTCTCCACTCTCCACTTCATCTCCAGCTGGAACTCCCTCCCAGCCGGTGTCAGGATGAGCTCGCTCTGCTGCTCTCTCTCCCCTCTTGCACACACTGAAAATGAGTTTCAGAAAGCCCTACTCACTGACAGGAAATAAGGGCAAACTTGGAAGACCTTGCGACATAAATCGTGACAGCGTACTGCCAGCAGCTGATTCAGCTGCCCAGGATCCTGGCACCACAAATACTTCATTGCCAAATGCAGCAATGAAATGGTTGGGGGAAAAAGACAACTCACAGGCATTTGTTCCACGTCCGCGATGCAGCGACGCAGGCCAGCACCAGCGCAGACAGCAGCACAGCTGAGAGCAGCACCATCACTGCCACGTGGCGCTGCCGCACAGATCTGCCAACAGCAGCCTTTGTGTGCTTTTCCTGCATTCAGCCCTGGAAGAAACGACAACGTCCCACCTTACCTTCACCTCATTGCCCTCGGGCCGCTTCGTTCCCAAAAGGACAAAGCTCACAGCCCTCTGGGAACTGGAAGCGGTGAGCAGCATCACACAGGCCTTCTCTGGCACACAGCTGGCACAACTCCCCACACCCCACTGAGCTCAGCCATTTTCAGAGAGCTGCTCCTGGCCTCTTTTACAACACGTGCTCTGCGCTCACACGCTCAAGTTCAGCTGCTGACCTGATGTGCGAGAGCAGGCAGGAGAGCGCCTGCTGGCACCCAGTGACTCTGGTGACACTGGACAGAAATCTCCTGTCATGCCAGTGGTTTGCGCTGCCTGTGTTCGTCCCTTTAGAAAGACATAGGACAGTCAGATGAGATGTGTTCTCACATCGCACACCTGAGCTGACCCAACCTCGAGCTCAGGCCAAGTCTGCTGGCCTCCACCCCCCAAATCCGCCTGCGACCTCCTCTGCTGCCACGGGCATTTGGGCACTCCCACGAATTGCAGGGTGCCTACCCTCTCACGCCTCCTGAGGAATCAACTCCTAAGCAAGGCACTCACACGCTGTGCTGTGAGCATCACCAACCATCACATTCCACCATCACAGCCAGGGACCTTGCAGGCTGAAATTCAAGCTCCAACAGGAACACCTCCAGAATCGACATCTTCACATGGTTTCCAGCATTAGCAAAGGCAGCCATCCCTGCTCGGGATGCTCATCCTGCCTTGAACTAGCCCAGTTGCAGGGAGGGCTTTGTATTAACAGAATCGCCACACTTGACATTTGCTGCCATCTGGGTCTCCACAAAGCAGCTCTGACAAGTAATGGTCGTGCTGGGGGAGCAGCTGCCCCTGGGTCTCGGCTGGATGCAGAAGTGGCAGCAGACCATCTCTGGTACTCCCCAGTGCCTGCAAGGCATCCCGTGGAACACCACTGCAGCATGGCTCTGAGCAATGCCCTCCTGCACACAGACATCAGGCCTCAGCTTCCCGAGTCTCACAGTGAACAGACTGAAGTATACCCACCACGAGCTGCCACGTCCATTTCCTTCAGCAGCTCTCTCGGATGGTAAGACCCCTGGGAGAATTTTCCTCTGTTGGATTCATCCTTTCCCCTTTCCAGACCTGCATGGAACACATGAAGTTAAATGCCATGAGCACAAGGTTTTGAAGACCAGCGCTGAGTCAACGCCATCGGTAAAACAAACCACCACCCCTGGGCATCCACCTGGGCTCCAGCACAGGAACGAACCAGCGACTGAGCAAAGCCCTCCCTGGGCGCACTTCTGCAAGCCATGAAAAGTTTCAGTCATGCACAGCAGCATCGCTGAACAGCGGAGTGTACGGGGGAAGCAGTGCCATGAAATGGCACCAAAGCAGGCAGTGAGAGCTCTCCAAGGAATTACAGAGCCGTGACTTACCCATGCCATCCGCCCGGGTTTCGGTCTCAGAGCTCAGAGGGGAAGCTGGATCACCTCCTCCACTCACATCTGCAAACAAACGCAGCACAGAGCAATTCTAATTAAACATCCTCCCAGTCGGAACGATGCGGGATGCAATTAAAGCAGGGGATTCCTTCGTGACACTGCTCTCTCCCTTCCACACAGGAGCACCTCGGAAACAGTTCCCAGGTACACGCAGGGGCACCACGATCCTACAGAACTTACACTGCGTGGGGCTGCCCAGAGGAACGCCCTCCTGGAGCTCAGCCCTCAGCTCGACTGCGTGGTGCCCGCTGGCTCTGCACAAGGCACCGGGAGCAGCTCAGGGCTGGAATGGCCAGCAAAGACGGCTTTGCAAGGCAGGCACTGCACTCTGCACACAGCCTGACCCGAACCTTCCCTTCTCTTCCACAGAGGAAGCAGGAAGTCACACGGCACTCAGAAAGAAAATTAAAGCCTGAATGAAAACTAACAGCTCTCAGGGACTCAGCTGTGGGATCGCCCCGCGTCTCAGGGACCGGGTTGAACCTGGGCTTTGGTCAGCCGCTGCCTGGAGACACGGCTGGAATCAAGGACAGCTGAGAGACATTCCCATGGCATGTGCCCACCTCTCTTCCTTACTGACATGCAGTGATGGAAGGGGCTCAATTAACGGCATAGGACAAAAGTCCCAAAGCTGCAGAGAGGCCCGGTGACCTGACGGCTGGTATTCCACAGCTTTCAAAATACTTTCCCCAGGCCACGGGAAACAATTCTCAGAGACCTCCCAGAACAGCATTCAGCTCCTTCCAATTGTCTCACTGGGAGACCTCTGAGATACAGAGGCAAAGCCAACACGACGCCGAGAGCACAGAGCACCCAGGAAACAACAACCCCCTATGCTTCCCGTGGAGAAGAACCCACTGGCCGGTGAAAAGCAGAACCCTTGCTGAACTATCAGCCACACATGAACAAATATCAAGAAACAAAGCCTGGTGACTTACCTCCAGCATTCCCCTCAGGCTCATGGACAGGATTCCGTTCTGATTCGCCAGCAGAGCCTGCAGGCACAAGTGTGATCAGACACAGGTGAGGAGAGCTTCCACTGCACATGGGGGCCTCCTTTGTAACACTGGCAGACCTGTAAGATCTGTCGGTGGGTCAGGGAATGGCACAGCCCAAATACGAAGCTCTGGGCTCTCTCAGCTGAAGAGGGGCAGTGGTGACCTTCCCACTGAAATGTGGCAGCTCTCCCAGCAAAGAAACACTCAAGGTTCATCTGTGCAAGCCCTTCAAGGCACAGACAGACTTGGAAGACCTTGCACCTGAGTAAACTACGAGGGCATGAGTGTTTCTGCCTTCTAGGAAACAGACACAACTTACCTCTGGGTTGTGCCTCGGGCACAGGTGTGAAATCTGGATCCAGGAGGTCATCCAGAAAGAGAGCACCGAGCTCATCATCTAGAATCAAGAACAGATGAGAGAAGGACCCACTGCACGGCGTGATCTCCTTCCCCCGCAGTAACTGGATGTGGGTCGTGGGACAGGCTGGGAGAAGGACTCGGGTCCCGATTTCCGAAGTTGCAGAGCGGCCAGGATGAGCTGCAGGCTGGCACCTGGCAGGGCACACAAGACTCCCTCCAGGCCACTTGCCGCATCCTTCACAGACCACACGGAAGAAGATGCAGCCCCTCGGGGCTTTCTTACTGAGAGGGCTCTGATGCACACAAAGGAAGGCTGCACCGAAGCCCTGGAGGAAAGCACATCTGTCTCCTCCTCTGGGCTGTGGGCCGGGGCTCTGTGTTGGAAACTGGGAGTCATCTATGGGGAGTACCACAAGCCTGGGGCAGAAAACGCTCGTGCGTCTCCAGCACACATCTTCTGAGCTCTCCCCAGGATGCCTCCCTCCCAGGATGAAGGCTGTGCTCCAGCCAGCAAGCAGCAGAGCCACGGCCCGACCTGGCGGCATGGCTGGAGCCAGGCCTGGGGAGCAGCGCTGCCACGGGCTCCTGCCCGGCTCCTGCGGTGCAGCCTGTCACCCCCTGCCCAAACCCCCAACCCCTGCCCCGGAAGGCAGCCCCAGGGAAGAGCAGCACAGGGCCGTGGGGACACAGCCTGACTTCTCGCCCCAGTGCTGCTCAGGTTTGGTCCCGTCTCTGCCCACCCACCTGCTCCCGGTGCTCGCCACGGAGCAGCGCACATCTCCCTGAAGCACACGGCCATCAGGAGGAAGAGGAAGACAAGGCAGGCAGGGGCCATGGCCCCCCACACTCGCACCATGCTTCCACCACCACCGCCACAGTCACAGTGAGTCGCACAGAGCGAAGCCTGCAGCACGGCGTCACAGCCAGGCATTGAGAGCTCAGCACAGCAGAGCACAGGGCACCGCGACCTCACAGCTCTGGGATGCCGGGCAGAGGCTCCCCGCGGGCTGCTCCGCTTGTGGTGCACTGCACCAGGGCGGGGGATTGCATCACAGGAATGCAGAACAGCGGAATGGGTTGGGCTGGAAGGGACGGTACAGAACTTAGAAGCTCAACCCTGATGCCCTGGGCAGGGATACCTCCCACTGGGTCATGCTGCCCAGCCTGGCCTTGAACAGCTCCAGGGATGGAGCAACCAGAGCTTTGCTTGGCAAACTTTTACAGTGACACCACGAGGGCGTTATTTCCAGTTCGGGGCCCCCGTGACACCACGGGCCATTAAGAAAGAGATGCCGTACGGAAATGGGGTCTGGATCAAGGATGCTATTGCACAAGTTGTCCGTGCACGTGCAATGGGTAAAGCCTCTCCAGCATGGAGAACGATGGCTGAAATATAAACACAGGGAGGCTGACCTTCCCACAAACCCGCCGTGGGAAGCGCCGTGTGCTTTCCGTTTTGTTGGTAGATCTGCACTTTCATCCATTTTCCTCCAGTTTTCCAGGACCTTGGCTGAGGACATCCCCTTCCTACACCAGATATATTTCCCATTTTTAGCGTGCTTCCAAGCCTGAATTTAGGAGTGGAAACTGAAGGCTCGCTGGTTAGCACCTCCCATCCCCACAGTCCCAGTGAACTCACCCACTGCTGGCAGCCGGACGCTTTGGGGCAGGGGCTCTGATGGCCAGCACCTGCAGGCTCCCACCCAGGGCTCCAGAAACCGTTCCAGCAGTGGCACTCCTGTCACCTTGTGCTGAAGGAATCATGCCGCTGCCCCTCCAACATTCTCAGTTCAAGCTTTGACTTCTGCTTTCAGTGGATCAGTCTGTCCTTTACCCTCATTTATTTGCAGTTCTTGAGACTTACGGCTCAAGGTGAGCATCTCTGAAGAAGAACCTTGTTACTCTCAATCCCACAGTTTTTATGAGTTGCCACAACCCCATCCTTACACAGTCCCAACTCAAATTGGCCTTTTAACCAATCCAGTTTTCTGTGCCTGGTGTCTCTCCCTCTTCATTCCCCCTCTCATCCGGTTGTTTCCATGGATTAGATAAAGACATTTTGATCACAAAAGAGCGACAGCTGGCTGCATCCACTGTGCCATGGCCATCACTAATTGCCTTCAATCAAGCAGAGCTTTCAAACAATACCTTAGAGAACAAAAGCAGCAACTCGGCATATTAGCAGGAAAGAAATCAAGCTTGACTTCCCCCTATAAAACAAGTGCAGAACGCTGCATTAGAAAATACCCAGGCTCCTAAATCAATGGACCTGGGTGATTCAGAAAACAAAGCTTCAAAGTTGGATCTCAAAGCTCCACCTGAGACAAACCCCTTTGAAATCCAATCCCTATGATACCATAAAAATACAACACCAGGATGAAAACCATTATTAAGAGACTGGCTGATGGCAGCACACCGTGTTACTGGGCCTGACAAGGTCGCTACACCATTGCATACAGGTTTACGATCCTCCACGGAGGACACAATAAGACAAAAAAAAGATTAAAAGGAAAAACAATAATAAAATACAAAAAATACAAAAAAAGAACAAACAAAAAAATCCAAAGCAAACACAAAAAAAAGAGAAATACAAAAAAGAAGTAAAGGCAGCAATATACAAGGGCAACAAACATTGGAGAGAAAAGCAAAAGAGCAGTAAAGAAAACGAAACCAAGTGAACAAAGGAAAGCAAACCAATGTGACCCAATGAAGAAAGAGACAATAAACAGAAACAAAAAAAACCGAAACCAACCAGCAGAACAGCAAAGAAATAGGATTCAGTTCGATGGCAAAGCAAAGGTGACGAGAGACTGTGGTGCAGCCAAAAGCTCAGCATCTGTGCTGGCAGGAGGAAAGGGCAGCTGCTGGGTGTGCTGCACCTCCAGCAGAGATGCACTTCGTCAGCCAGCGCCCATGGAGGAGTCCACAGCCGTAATGAGGACAAACATCTCTCTGGAGGAAGGGAAAGCGCTCATTGTTGTGCCGAGGAGGAGCTCAGGGCAGCTACCGGGCATGGACGTTGCAGCCAGCAGAGGAAAGCCTCGAGTCCGTCTCGAGGAAAGAGGCGAGGACACCCAGGAGGCGTGCAGCCGGCTGTGCCGTCGAGGAAGTGTGTGTTTCCTTTGCAGCGCCTGGTGTGGCGCCGTGTCCTGGTTCCGTCAGTGCCATCCTGCAGGCTGTGCATCCTGCTGTGCACAGTGCAGTGCTGCGGAGCTGTGCCTGCCGGCCCTGTGCTGTCCAGCACTCTCGTGTGAGTTCCACCTCTCCCAGAAATCTGTTCCCAGGAACCTCCGCTGCTCCCTTGCACACAGAGCTGTGTGCACATAGTGTGCAGAACCACACACCACGTGCAAGGACTTCCCTGCACACACAGCTGTGCGTTCACACACACATGCAAGCACATCCCTGCACAGCCCTGTGTGCACACTGCATCCACGTGCACGCAAATGTGTGCAAAACCACACAGCCTTGTGCAAAGATTGAGATCGACAGGCGGGTGACGGGCTTGGGATGAGAGGCCGGGGACGGGCCGGAACTGCTGCTGGCCAATGAGAGGACGAGACACAGCAGAACAGCTTTGGTTCGTGGCTTGCTCGTGCTCTTCTGTCTCACCTGAGGGAAAAGCAGAAGCAGCTTTGTGGAGAATGGTTCCTCACAGCTGCTGCCACATCCTTCACAGGTGGAAATGGAAAGAGAGCCCTCATCCCACTCACTGGTCCTGGCCCCCGCTCCCCAGGGAAGCTGCAGCGGCCATAGGCTTCATGGAGCAGCTCTGCCTGCACTCTGTGTGTGTGCAGCAGCTCAGGATACCAGGCCTGGCAACCACAGCCTGGGCGCCTCTGGGCAGCTCAAGCAAAGGGGCTGAGAAGCAGTTCGCTTGGTCAGTCTGAGGCTACAGAAGCAAAGGTCGTCACCTTGGGAGCAGAAAGATCCTCTTCCAAGGCATTTTCAACAGTTGTCCCACTGGGAAGCTGTCGTAGGGATGGAGGAGTAGAATAGAGCTGGCAGCTCTTACAGGATGCCTTTCTGTTCCCACATATAAGAAATGAAGCAGAGGAGAGAGGAAACCAGCATGGCTGGTTTGACCTGCTGATCAAATGGGGGGAAGGAAGAAACATATCGTCAGTGGAAGCAGGGATGGATGGCCTGAGAAGAATATGGGGGTGCTATCTGGACATGTAGAGATGGGACCAGGAAAGCCAAGGCTGAAATGGAACTGAACTCTGTGAGGGATGTGGATAATAACAAGAAGGGTTGCTTTAGAGAGATTGATCAGAAGAGCCTGGCAAAGGAGGCTGGCAGATAGTGACAGCACAGGGAGGAGTCGCTGCAACTGAAAGAGGGGAGATCTGGGTTAGAGGTTAGGATGAAATTCTTCAGTCAGAGGGCAGTGTCCCCTGGCGCTGCTGCCCAGAGCTGTGGGTGCTCCATCTCTGGGGGTGCCCAAGGCCACGGCTGGGGCCCTGGGCAGCCTGAGCTGGTGGGGGGCAGCAAGCCCGCAGCAGAGCTTGGGACTGGTCCCTTCTAACCCAGCCATTCTATGGTTCTGTGTTGCCCTGCTGTCTGGGCATGGAAGCACCGTGGCCATGGCATGGCATGCAGTGGAGGGGGGACAGGGGGAATGGCTGACTGGGAGCAGGGCAGCAGTCAGCTCTTGTCTGAAGGTGTGCAAGGGAAGGGGAGCAGGAAGGAGGGGGAAGGGGAATGTCCACACCTCTCCTGTTCTCCTTAAATCTGTCCCCTACTCTCTGGATGGAGTCACACTGTGCTCTGAGTGCCGCAAGGAATGCGTGCAGCTGTGAGGGGACGGAGCTGTGTGTGTGACAGGGAGTGCAGCTCCCAGAGCCAGGCTGGGGGGCAGCCCGTGTCCCGTGGGGCAGCTCCTGAGGCTGCCGGGGGTCCTGGTGTCACTGGTTGGAGGGATAAAGCCTGTGCTCATCATCTGAGTCACAGAACACGCCGAGTTGGAAGTTAGGTCCACACAGATCCCTGAGCTCAACCCCTGGCTGCACACAACACTGCTCAACCCCAAACCTTATGGTTCCAGTGTGGGGCTGTGCTGTGCCTGCTGCCCTCTGGGGCACAGTCTGCCCCTAACCCCCCACCTCTCCCCCCCCTCAGCCCCCCAAGCAGCCCCATGCAGTCCCCTCGGGCCCTGTTGTCGCTGCCAGCAGAGAGCAGAGCTCAGAACTGCCCCTCCACTCCTCCACTCCCTGTGAGGGGCAGTGGGACGCCATGGGGCTTCCCCTCACCCTCCTCTGCTCTGTGCCAAACATCCCAAGGGACCTCAAGCTGCTCCTCACACCCTTTGCCAACTTACAGACCAATCAGACAACATTATCATAAAGTGTTTATTTATTTAAATATCAAATTTATTTTACACATCAATTTTGTTGATAAACAGACCCTCAATATTTAAAAAAAAAAAAAAAAAAAAAATCAAAAAAAGAATCAAGTGTGTATTACTTTGGGCAGAACCACATCCCATTTCCTGATGACACAAGCACGCTCCCCTTCAGCCACCTGCAAGGACAACTGCAGTACGTTCAGCCCAGAACAGTAAATGACACAAATGCAACCAGCTGTAGGATTCCTGAGAATTGATTCCCTCAAGTTCCTTACGTGAGTTTGTAAAAGTCTTAAGCTAAAAAGCATCAGTCAAGGAGTAACCCAAACCACTGTGCATTTGGATCACCAACTAAGCTACATCTACACAGTGCAGGAAGAAATCTGTTGAACGCTTCAGAAGGGAACAATGTACACCAAACTGACCCTATTCCCCAAGCTGCTCTCCAAGAGAGGATTGCAAAAGGCCTCTTTGAATTAATGTTCGATTTCTGTGGAGCCGTGTGGCAGTCAGTCCAAGTCTGGTGAAGAAACCCCGGGGATGTGTTCCTTCGTTTGATCATTAATGGCATAGTGTCTGAAAGAAAACTTAACCAAGTGAAATATTGCTACTTCTGAGGAAAGGAGACAGCAAGGGGGTGAGGACAGAGGGAGAAAGAAGGAACATCTCTTGGAGGCACAAGGTTAGCAGTCCTTGAGCCCAAGTGTCCACACAGAAAGTCAAGCACAACGAGCAACGCAGCAGAGATTGTCACAATAACAGCACAGCTCCACTCCGCCAGGAAACGTCCCCTCCTGCCAGACCGCTCCGTGCCCAGAGACTGCCAAGTATTATGTCAGTGCTCATTGCCTCTGAGCTTGCCTGCAGCCTCACGTACAGGAGTACGCACAAAGAGACCCAGGAGATCCCCTCAGTCTCTCAGGAAATGGTTATCCTCTCAGCAATTGCTCAGTATGTAACCACAGGGCATGCAGGAAATACCCAGAACATGCTCAGCGGACCCAGGGTGGTCACCACTTCGTAGGGAAATCATTCTGCCAAGCTGAGGTGACAGCTTAGTGCAGAGCTCTGATGAATGAAGAGAGCGTAAAGAGCCCAATTTGAGCACAGAGTCCATTCACTTAGCTGCTCCGAAACCTGGGCAGCTCTTGGCATTACATCCTTACCCCTACTCCAGCCAAAAAGTGTTTGTGCCTACCACACAAATAAAGACACGCACTCACACTCTGCTGGCCAGAGGAGAGCCTGGTGAAGGGGTTGGTAAAGGCTGGGCCAACGATGCGTGCACAAAGCAGGGGACACACACTGAAACAGAAGACAGCTTCTAGACAGCAATCGCTCTTGTATTTAATTTTAACTAAGATACTCAACTCCACCCAGATTTTCTCTAATGTAAATCCTGCTTCTGAAAAGCCAAAATCACTATCTAATCTGGCAGCACACAGCCATTCGCTCAAAGCAAGGCTCTGTGGAATGCAAAGATTTAGATCACTGGGCTCAGAACAACTTGATAAAAAGTATTCATCAGCTGGGGGGGGTCAGGTTTTGTTTCTAGCAGTTCAGAGAAAGTTACAGCAGAAATTCTAGCAGTATTGATAAGTGCTTCAGTACAGCTTTGGCAGGGCAGATTTCAAAACCTTTATTTGACAAAGAATAAAACTGAGCACTGAAGTGAGTTGGCCGATGCTCTAAAGCCTTTACAGCACAAATTCTGTATATGCAGTCTAAGTAAACATGGCCATAAAACTAGAGACTTTAACCAATTTGGTGCAAAGCAGCAGTTCTTCACCTAGCTATTAGCAATTGCTTCCAAAAACATAAACGTGTAAATACGAGCAGGGTGTAACATCGAATGGCTAACACTGATGCTTCAAGGATCTGGCAGCAAGTGAACCCGCAGGCATCCTGGAGGGCCCACCTGCAGCTGTGCTGGTGGTGCACAGAGCACACGTCAGAGCTGGGGCTCACGCTGAGACCCACGGCACGAATCAGGAGCAGAAACACGGCTTCCAGGGAGGAGGCTCTGAAGCTGAGCTCTACTCACAGTTTTTGGTAGTGAATCAGATGTGAATAGGCCTAATATTGAAATCTTATTTCCTAAAGCTTCTGGAGAGATCTGATGACGCTGTCTGCACTCCTATAGCAGTCCAAGCATTACCCCGTGCAGAACAAGATCTCGATTATTTGGGGCGCTCACTGCAGAGTACCAACAAGCTTCACCTGGGGCCAACTCTCACTACGGCACAGAGATCACACAGCTGTGATCCTGCCTCACTAACAGCTCCTGAAGGGAGCCTGCAGGAATTACCCGATGCTGCTCAGGAGAGGGGTTCCCAAAGAGCCAAACACTGCTCCCAGTGCAAGCGCAGAGCAGTGCCTGCTGCTGAGACCACCAGCAGTGGGATATAAGTGAAGTGTGTCTGGGGACAGCGAGCCTCGCTGGTACAGCCACAACTCAAGCAAAAGCTGCTTCCAACAGAGGAATGCCTTACAGCTCTTCAGAAAATAACGGATATCTTGGCTACCCAAGCACCTAAGAAGGATCTGATGACCACCACTCAGACACACAACTCTGCAGGCCCACAAATGAAACCAAATTTGTGCTGTTTTTAAACGCTACCCTACATGAAAGAAAAGCCTGGCATACACATAGGCAAACCTGCTAAGGAGCAGGGAAAACAAAACACCAGGGAGAGGTCTGGGACAACAACAACAACCGAACGACGGACAAGTCATGTTTCCTGCACTGCCCATCAGTCACTTCAGCTCAGCTCCAAAGCAGAAAGTTTAAGCTTTCACAGGGAGCCACTCCAGAGTTTCATGAGTGAGATTAAGTGAAAGTTCCTACTTAAAATTTGGTATCATATTTCAACATGCTTTCCTTTCCCAACCCCAGGAGTATTTTGAGGCTCTGCAAACCCCCCGAAGTCGTTCACTTGAGAAAAAAGCATCTGGTAACGGCTTCCTACAGCACAGCCTCAGCGCGTCCTGATCAGGCAGGCTGCTCCCCAGGGACCTCCTGGAAGGCCACGATGCTGTGACACGGGTGCCATGTCAGCGCGTGTTCCATAAGCCCCACCTGGGAGCCCTCGCTCTTTAGGAGGTATTCAATTAGCAGCCCATCAGGCACTGCAGACTTCTGCAGTTTCTGAGAGGCTGATCATCCCCAAACATCCAGATAAACTAGTGCAAAGCAGATTTCTTCATTCTGCTGATCACAACCCCGTGCAGCACACAGAGAAACCATTTTCCAAGGATAGATGCAATTAAAAGCCATGACATGCAGTTGCTTTGTTATGAGGTTTCATCATCAAGGTTTTGCCTCAAGTGGTTGAGCTCGTTCTTTTGTAGAGAGGAGCAGGATATGGGCAATGTTAAGGGAAAAAAAAGGGTAAAATACTCTTTTCCCCTTTCTACTTCCCCTCCCCACCTACAACTGATACCAGCACATCTTCAAGTAAGTCAGTACATCTCTTAGTTTTTCTAGAACCAAATTCTCTCCCTCCCCTTTTTCTCTCCATCCTCTCTCCCCACAATGTAAACTTAAACACAACAGCCCAGGAGCACAGAAAGGTTTGTCAAAAGCAGGCACCAGCTCTCCCTACGCAAACACAAACCCACGCTTCCAAAAACTCCTGACACCCTCCCATTCCTTCTGCAAAGTTTTACACACCTGTAGGACCTGCCACAATTGTTTCATTAGCATCACAGACATTTGGTTGTAAGGTGTAGGGGAGAGAAAACAGCACAAACCCCAAAAGCCCATTTGGAGCAGTTCTGCATCTGTGTCACAGCAGACTCAGTGCCTGCACAACTCCGCGTGCGCCTCGCCACCGCTGCACAGTACAACACTCAATTCACGTCACAATTGCTCTGTGCTGGGCAGGGTGGTGATCTCAATGGCTTCTGCCATTCTGTTATTTGTAACACTGGAGCTTATTCAAAAATTTTGCATTTAAATAAAAACATGAATTTTAATCCAGTATGTATAACTAAAAGCTGTCCCATCCACGCAATACGAGGACATTTTCTTTCTTTCAAAAGGCCAAATCTAACAAGCGAAACAGAACAGACACGTTACTTTGGCTGCAAATAATTAAAAACTCTGGCTCAACATTCTGCTTGCACGTTACAATGTGTAATTTAGATATGCCTTAAGACCTACTCTTCCACAGTTATGTAGGAACAACAATACTCTTGGCTAGCAAAATGAGAAGAGCAAGATCTGCATTCCCATCTGCTTGTTCCAGGGCCTCCAGAGCTTCTCGCGTGGTAAAGCCAGCACCAAGGATTCGATCAACATCAGCTGCAGGGAAAGCAGGAGGTGAAGCAACCAAGGGAAGTTCAGTGGACTCAGCAGGTGGACCAGGCAGTGGTTCCTCACAGCCACCCAATGGTGCTGGGCCGTCAGGAGCAGAACTGCTGCTTCTCTCAGGTGCTTTTGTGAGTGATGCCTGAGTATCTTGAGATGTACCTTCACCCAAAGCAGGCTTAGAGGAAACAGTGTTCTGTTCCAAAGTCGGACTCTGGAACCATTCTGGCAAAACCTTTGCCTGCTCAGAGCTCTCCTGTTGGTCAGATGTCCCTGCAGTCGAATCATTATTAACTGAAAACTCTGGAATTTCTGAGGCGTCTTCTCCAGGAGCTGATTCCATGTGAGTGACAGACCCAACACTAACGTTTTCTGTGCCAGAATCACAAGGCTGGCTCCCCTCTGCTTTTCCACCTTCATATCTCACATTAAAGGAGGAACTACTCTGTTGCTGGCCGTTCGGATCTGACACTATCCACTCATCTTCAGAAAACCCATTCTGTTGTACTTGCTCTTTGTGAACCATTTCCAGCTGAGAGACTTCAGATGTAAGAAGTTTACATTCTCCTTTACAACTGATCAGGAGTTTGTGAAGCTCTTTCAAGGCTGATGCAAGAGAGAAACATGGCTCTTCTAAATGTCTACCCAGATCTGTGTCCTGTTGATGAATGATGGAGGGGGAAGAACTGTGTTCAGCTGTTAAACAGGACAACTCATTACACTTTGTGGGGATTCCACTGGTGCTTTTAGACTGCAACACATCAGAGGTGGAAACTGCATCACTCAGGGAAGTTGCAGACTTCAGTGACTCCACTTCCATAGAAGAGGCATCTGAGTTCAGGTCAGATGCCCTTCCATTTTTGGCTTGCCACTTCTGCTTGCTTGCTGAGATGTGCACTTCAGCTACAGAGTGCTCAGTTGTATCCACTTCCATGTGCACATGACAGGATGTTTGGATACACCCCTTCACACAGGAAAGATCTGCTTTCTCCAGTCTACCTTCTCTCATTTCTGCAGGAAGACTTCCTGGCTGACTGGCTGTATGGCCCTCTTCTTCCACAGCAGGTTTCTCAACCCCACCAATGTTGCCAGGATGTTCTGGGTCAGTTTTGTCAGTTTGTTTCTCCAGATGCTCAAACTTCTCTGGCTCTTTGCACATCTGATGGTTTATGGCAAACTCGTTCTTCTGTTTTGGTTCCTTTAGTTCTGAAGGCAGAGATGCATCTTCTATTTGCCCAAGCTTAGTAGGGCTGTCAGTCAAACTATTTTCTTTTGTCACTTTCAAAAGAGGTTCCTCACCACAGCCCTGTTCTATAGTGTTACATTCCATTAGACTGTCAGCAAGAAATGTTTCTTCAAGTGTTTTCTGTGAAAGGCAAGCTGGACTGCAAGAATTCACCTCCTCTGTCTGGAGAGAGCGGTCATTATCTGCCAAGGAAGAGTTATTGGAAAGATGCTGTAACACAAGAGGATGATCTTTTTCTGGGGTGATCCAGCATTCAGTTGAAGACTCAATTGACTTGACGGCTCCAGGATCGGTGGGCTCTGTGAGGCTAGGTTTGGATAAGCAAGTTGAAGCAGGGGCAAAGACAGATCGATCAAGTAATTGATTTGTGGGATTACAGATCTTAGAACTTAGTCCCGAAGACTGGACTGGATTTTGAAACCCATCAGCAGCTGGTAATGAGGGCATTTCCAGTGAGGTAGTTTCTTTGTCACTATTCTCTATACATAGATAGGGAAAAAAAAGAAAAAAAAAAAGTAGTTAGGACACAGAAGCAGCACTATTTCCACAGAATCACAGAACTGTAAGGGTTGGAAGGGACCTCTAGAGATCATCAAGTCCAACCCCCTACAAAATAGGCTCCCTACAGCAGCTTTCACGTATCCATGCCTTTAGAATAGAAGCTAAAACAACAGTTTACATATCAGCTTGGCATATTACCTCCACTTGGGCATCACTAACCAGAGCACCACTCTATTTATAACACTAGTTACTGCAAGAAGTTGTTGGACAGTCCTGAGTGCTCTGAGAATAAGCAAGTGTAAATCCAGAACTACATTCCAGCTGCAGACAATTCATTACTGACAACAAAAGACAAAAAGCCAGTTCTAGGGTAATTAGAGAGCTCACAATTAGGGGATATTTAAACTTCAAAGTGAGCAATTATATCACTGAGAAGATGATGAAATCCCAACATCCCTGTTTATTTTTCATAGCAGAGCAAGATCTAAATTCCTCTTTGCAATATAGAGAGCAGGCTTCAATGGGATGCTTGTGCACAGTACTACATAGGGGTGCTTCATAGATGGCTTGCACAAGCTAAAAATAAGTTTAGGTTTTCTTTTAGCCTATTTCTATTAGCCATAACCTTCTCTTTAAATCAAGACCATAGGCTTAAAAACCTCATTACTTTTACATCTGCTTAATCAGTGCAGCTGCAACAATGGCAGCAAAAGGCATTCAGAGAAGCAGTTTTTCTTCTCCAGCATGTTAAGGCACATGATGATTAGAAAACAAAATATCCAGAGGTCAGCAAACATCGTTCGTATGATGTCAGCTTGAACTGAAACTGTGGATATGAAATTACCTGGGGAAGCTGTAACATAATGGCTGCATTCACCAGTACGCCGCTTCGAGAAAGCAGTACACAAATACCCATCTAACAGCACGGTGGTATTTAAGCTCATCAGATCCACTGCAAACTTATATTAGGACATAAGTTTTGGAGCAGTTTCCAGTGGTTTGTTTCTGTGTGTATGTGTGTACGTGTTGCGTATCAGTTCCCTGAACTGTCAAAGAATTCATTGCCTCTGCTCAACTGAGGCTGAGGCTGAGGCAACAGAAGTGTTTTAGGTAAGAAACAAACATTGCTTGGAAAGCACGGGATGGAAGGTCAGAGTCACAGGGCTCTCCTTTGCATGAGCAGAGGGCCCCGCCTTTCCTCATACATGCAACCCAGGTTTGCTGCCTTTGGCCAAGCAAAGCAGGATGTTCTCTCACACTCTTAAACAGGTTGGTAACTTCACATCACGTGGGTTTCTCCCTAGGAGCTCAGAGGGAGGATTGTCTTGCTGCGAGTAGTGTGAACGTTGTAGTGAAAGCTTATGAACTGATGTCTATAAATACCTGGTCTGTGGCCCACTCCAGCTGCAGTAAACACACACTACATGCATCAAGGCTTCTGACGTTCTGTTTGGATTAGGAAACAAACACACCAAACTTGTGTTAGCATTCAGAGCACAAGACATGCATGGTTATAGTCCTGCAACATTGCAGCTCCCCTCCCAACCATCCATGAAGACAGCACATGAGCAGCAGGGGCTCCTCAAGTTCCCCAGCTTCCAACAGCAGGTCTGCCCAGGCAATTCTCTATATCAAGTCAAAAACAGCCCTGCTGAAGAACAGTTGAAAGGTTGCTCTGCATTACGTACACTGCAGAGCGGTCTGCGAGCGACACGCACACCTGACAACATATTTGCAGCACAGGGAAGATGTCCAGTGTGCTTGTTTGTTCCCTGTACAGCCACATTCAGGAGACATGCTTCAGTGAAACAAGACATGAAATGGCATCTCAGACCACACTCCCAGCTGCTACTGCCCTGCAGGGGATCATGCCAGCACAGGCAAGAGAAGATGAGCAAACATCAGCTTGCTGCAAGTTGGAAACAAAGATCATAGGGCAGAAATCCCAAAAAGGAATTGCTTCCTGAGGCACTGAAGAACAAAGCAAAGAAATAGACAGCCAGAAGTCAAAAAGCTCACTGCTTCCTACTCCACATGGAGGACAGATTAATTGCAGACTGCCACAGACCATTACACACTGGGTCTAGGCATCAAGCTAGACTGAAGAAGTGAGCGTATCTTGCTAATGGTCTAGTCTTGCTAACATATCAGCTCTCATGTTGTTGTTAAATCACCAACTTGACCTTTGCTTGAGCATCCGTTCTTCTATTAAAGTTCTACTCTGTTCTGTGTCGTATACTCAAACAGCTGTTCAGATTGTGCTGGATGATTTGTTGCATATGCTCCCCTTCCCTCCCAAAGGTCTCCAAACTCAAAGGTCCCAAGCATATACAACCGCTTAACCTCAAGTCCTTCTCTTTTTACAGATATCCAGGAGTACTGGAGAGCACTAACCCTGCTCACGTACAGCCAGGACGTGCCTCCTGTTCCGTGTCACGGAAGAAGTCAACCTTTTTCACCTCAGGTACTTGCTTCTTTTGTTCTCCATGGGATACAAACAGTGTACTGAATGCTGCGGTACCACACCTCCCATCGATACACGCTGTGCGCCTGCTGCTGCACTGTGTACCAGAGCAATCTTTTCTCTTGGTTGCACGTCTGACTTTAATGAAGCTACAACAACTTGACAATGTTGGCATATTTAAAATCCAGCATTATCCTGCACATTTTCAGACTGCTCATCTTTGACATGGGTGGCAAAGAGGCTTGAGACACAGAATACAGATGAAAACAAGAGAGATCTTTTTCTATGCAGCAGTACTATGTTTGAGCTCTCTTCCAAGCCAGTACCTCAGAGAGGAAACAGAATGGTCTTTTCACTCTGTATTCAGGGTCATCAGGGAGTCACAGCCGCTCTGATGGTAGAAGCAGCTGGTATGCTGCCAAGCACTTCTCAGCTCTTGCTGAGACTCACTGTCATCCTCTTCTCAAAGGAGCTGAATCCCAGCCTCACCAAGGATACCATCCAGCTAACACCAGGAACAAACTCCTCTCCACAAAGTGCATCATCAGGGATAGATTCCTCTCTGTATCAGGAAAAGTCTGAGTCGCACACGAAAGGCAATGCCTTTCTTACATCAAGGCTGCCTGGATGAGAAGCTGCACATGGGATAAGCTCTTGAGAACTCTGATCGCCTGCAGACATACAGAGTGATTTCTGTATCACTTGAGCTGCTATGGAAGATCACGGGCCATGCGGGAAGCTGAGGTTCCTTGATGCTGCTCTCTTTCTACCCCTCTCCTGTTTACAGGCCTTTCTCTCGCTTTTTTCTGGTGCCATCTAGCAGCAGTTAATAGTTTTGGAAGAGAGCAAGAGGGTCTGAGTTCACATTTTGACATCTCAGAATACAGCTAACAAGATTCCTGCAAACCAAAGGCTTGTAAGAGGCCCAAGGCTTGCATATAGTCCATCTAAACAAGACCTACCTTAATTTTGTGCATTACTGTTCCACAGGTAAGTAAGCATACAAAATCAATTTCCTATTGTCATAAACCTTTTAAGTTTCTCCAGGGCTCTCTAGCAATGGAAATGGTAGACTGCTGATCAGCCTGAGCAAAAAGTCTCTTTGTTTTTAGAACTGTATTGGTATATAAGTAGCTTTAAGTCATTTTAGACACTTATCATCTCAAAGCACTCGCCTAAAATGCTGTAATTACAGAGACACATTGTTTCAGATGAAGAGGTCTGCTTTCTGACTGATCCTTTCACCAGAGTACTAAGTCCAACCAACTACAATGCCTGCAATTTTAACTGGAGAAGAGCTGATCTCCACATTTTCCAGGTTATGTGAAGAGACATGAGCCCAATCCAACGAGCCTGACCTCTAGGGATGTCAAAACTCAGCAGAGAAAGGACAAATTTCTATTTATCCTCTTTACTTGCTGGAAGTTAAATTAATAAGCATTCAAAGACTGGCTTAGAAAGTCAAAACGTAACTCATTTCTTGCTGGTATACTCAAGTCTGGCCTTCCTCTGGAGCTTTTCTATCTGTGGGAAGCTTACATGCCTAAAATAGAAGAAAATAATTCAAAAGGATGTGTGCTCTTCTTATGTAAGCCAACTGGTTATTTGCAAAAAAAAAAGAAAACATCACTGATTACACTTTGGACAATCAAGCAGCAAGTGGTAAGCGTTAAAGAAAAAAAAAAAAAACAGTGCACTATAACTTTGTTATGTTTCTCTCACTATGTGCATGCACACACAGTTATCAGACTTTGATTTTTAATCATGCTACAGTTAAAAATTAGCAAGAAAATCATTCAGGAAACCAATTTTATCAGCTTAAGCATGGCAAAGTGTTTTGCATGTTTCTAAAAACTGCCGTGAACTTGTGCTGTCTTGGTGGGCATAAGCTGCAAGTTAACAGCACTGCTACGTTACAGCTCCTCAGCAGAGGGGCAGCAATCAGACACTGACGCAATCTCAGACACTGCACACGTGAGACTCGAGTAGTTGCTGAGACTGCTATTCCTCATGTACTAAGATCTGTACTAACTGCTAGGGCTCGTTCGTTTTTGTGTGCTGTATCTGTTAAGAATCAGATTGATGAAAGTCACCTCCGTACTGCCCTTATGCGAGGCTGCTAGAACAAACATAACTGAGTTGTGTACCTGCTGCACAGCAATTCAAACCAGGTGAATGGGTGCCAGAGACAACCACTTATCTTTGAAGACCAAGGTATCAGAGCTGCTAGAAATGTTGCAAGAAGAGCACAAACTCAACAGCAAGCATGCCCAAATGCCTTCGTGCAGACAGATTTTGCTATATAGAAAGGAAAAGATTGGTGCAGTTAGATGCAATAACCAGGAACAAGGCCCCTTTCTCTCCACCTTTTGCTCACTGATGCTGCATTAGAAACTGAGAAAAGGAGAAGGGATCTTCCAGTGACTGTCAACAGGCATTCTGACACACAACAAGAAGACCAAGCAGATTAATATTTCATCTGAGCTCATTACAATACCTGCTTCCTCTACAGACTTCTGTATTGCTTCTGCTAGTTCCTGGTCTGCAATCTCCTCTGGCCGCACATCTTCTCGCCCAGCCCCGTAAGCCAGCCTGGCACACTCCGGGAGCTCACCCTCTGGGAGGAAAGTGGTCTGTGAGCCAGTCGTGCCAATCACCAGCACATTCTTCTTGAGATCAATGGAACACTGCGAAAGAGACACTGAGACATCAGGGGCTTGCATAGAGCACATCAGTTCCCAGAAGAAGAGACAAGGCTGAACAAGCCATTTCCAATGGCAGCGGCTCATAGCATTATGCAAAATGGACAGAAAGCATCAGCTGTAAGCAGAGGCCTCCACTTGACTTGTTTTGTATTTAATCATTCAGTTGAAAAGCTCGAGTGTCTTTGATCTGAGCAAAAAACTTCAGGGAGCAGCCAGACACCCTATACATACACCTGTGATGCACATCGCATAAATACTCCTTTCATGACTGGTTGAAAAATAATCCACTATTTTCTCTTCCCATAAAATCCTACACCATTCCCAGGTATGGTGCTTACACTGTTCTTAGTGCCTTGGGATTGAAAAACTGAATAACTATTTCAAAACTGGTTTGGCTACCTGATGCCTCTTAAGCATATCCAGTCCGAGAAGCATGTCCATGGGCTGCTCTTCAAGGATGGAGAAAGAGCACGCCAGGAAATCCCCTTCAATCTGAACCTGAGCTGGAACACAAGGGAGAAGAGTTATCACCTTGCAAGCTACAGTGCAACACATTATGTTCTGCTATTTAATCCCCTAGGAAAGGCTTGCACAATCACACTGGGGAGAGCTGACATCAGGACTCTGATATACAGCCTTGGTCAAAAGCCCAGCTGTGAGCAAACACAGGGATGATCAGGCCTACATTGGTCTTGGGTAGTGAATTATCATCAAAGCTGTTCTGGCCTTAGAGCCTTAAGTACTGCTCATCTAAGCTTCCAAGCCAGAGCTAGAGGAGCTACATACAGTTCATTAGAGCACAAGCCTAAGAAGCAAGAACAGCAAAAAGAATCACCTTTTTCATACAATAGGGACAACCTTCCCTCATCTAGAAAACCTGCACACACATGCAGATTTCTCCTCCTGGAAGAGGATCAAATGCTCCACCAATTTAGAACTCTTCCTGTGCAACTCACACTGCCCAACAGTCACACCCCAGCAGGAAATTCCCTGCTGGGAATGAACCCAATCAACCCCACTTCTGCAGTTGGAGTGAACAGTTTCTCAACTGCAGGAGCTGCAGGTTCCCTCATCTAAAAGAATTACACGAGACAGAAGGCTCAAGTCAGAAGTGTTGCTAAAGCTAAGAATGGCAGTACTTACCTAAGTGCACTCTGCCAATTATCTTCTGAGTGCCTACACCTTTAGCAATGCCAGCCCACCGCCGATCCACCAGCCTCATTATGTTGCACCTTTCAGCACAAGCTTGGCTCATAATGGTCATCTGGGCACCTAACAGCAACAGAATTTGTGTGAAGTCTTGACAGGGCATCACAAATTAAAATACTCTCCTGGAAGGGCTTAAGATCTTGGACTCGGTAGCAGGGAAACCACATCACCTGCACAAGGCAACTGTGTCACTGCATAAAAGGCTTTTGTTTTTTTTTAATGAAACCCACAGCTTTGAATTTACGATGTATACACTCACAGATGAGCGTGGGCAGTAAGGTACATACTGCTGCAGAGCTGAGTACTTTAACGTGGTGGATGGGAGGTACAGCACTAAGGCTGGCAAAGTTCCCCTATCTGTAAACTGAGATAAAGCACACGCCCAGCAGTGACCATTTTGGCACTGCAGCCATGAGGCACCAGAGATCCTCACAGGAGCCTTGACCTGGGGTGTTCAGCCACTCATTTGTGCTGCTCCACAAACAGTCTCCACAATTGGCAGTTTGCCTTGAAGCCCAGATTGTTCTGAGATTTTAATTAGGTGCTTTAAAATCTTGTAAAACAGTGCTTTATAACAAGCAGAAATATTTCAGGCAAAAATTTTGAGTGTTTATTCTCTCCCTCAATGAGGGAAATGAGAATGGAGAAAGAGATGAAAGCAGGAGTAATTCACCTGAGTCAACAAAAGCTTTCACTGGATGTCCATTGACTTTACAGTTAATATAAAGCATCACCACCTGGCCAAAGCTCTCGGGCGCCTCTTCCATTGCTATCGTCATATTTTCTTCAATATTTTGTTGCCTAAATTGAACAGAGAAAAAAGAGAAAAAAAATCAGACCTCTCTCATTAGCAAACCCTTATGAGCATCCTTCTGATTTACAGACCTGACAACCCCACCTGCTGCAGTTTGCATTAGCTACAAACATCATTTCTAAACCACAACAAACACTGCTTAGCTAAACACAGCCTTCTCAGCAGAGGGATTGCTAGTAATGATCTTGGCTTAATTCACACATACCAAGCCACTTCCCTTGCAGCCAGGAGGACTGCTCTTCCCCACACCTTGCACAGCTCACACTGCAGCACACCTGCACGTGATGACCTGTCTGCAAGAAACCCATCATCACAGAGCTAACATGGAGAACTTGTAAGCAAACACCAGCAAGTTTATCAGTCACTCTGAAGGAAACAGGGCATGTGATGAAGATGCTGCCAGTAGCTACAACACTGGGATCCCACAGCGCAGCTCAACATTAAAATCCTCCAGCATTTCCCTGGTATTTTGCCTCTCTCAGGCAAAGGAAAGGAGGCTTATAACTGAAGCTGCAGTGAGAACACTGCTACAAGCACATGCCTCGCTGCAAATTCAAGCCTACAGAAAAAAACACTGAGAATCTCATTGTGGCCCTGACAGCAACCTTGAAAGCAACAGGTATCCACACTGACTACATCTTAAACAGCTTTATCTAAGAAAGGACATGGGCTTCCCATTTTAATGCCATTTCACGTTTTCTCCTCAGACAGCAAAGATAAAACCAAGCTCCTCTCATGCATTTTCTGTAGCCTTCCCACAGCAGGATGGGTAGATGTGTTTTTTTGGTGTGGGAGGAAAACAGCTAAGAGCAACTAACAGTGACCTGGCTCACGTGGAAGCTAAAGCCCCCTGCTACCCTGCTGTTAGTGGCCTGTGAAACAAAGAGCTTCACATTATGTTGTCTTTTGCTATTCCATTTAAATCAGATATAGTGCAGCTGATTTGCAGGTTCAGTTTTCTTGCTGAATCCATTATTCTGTTTTCTCCGTTCCTGATGTTCCACTGAAGGACAGATGTGTCTCAAGAAACTGTGGATGCCTGCAGGAACTCCCAATCAATCTCAGGCAGAGGACAGCTGATTAAGCAAGAATTCCAGTAACCTGAGATACTAAACAGGTTGTGAAACCTGGGGACTGCTAGATGCCCAAGTGTTACCCAATAGCTGCACAACCTTGGACATATTCCCTTTATCTGCCCCAATTTTCCCTCATGTACTGAGCAAGGAAAGTGTTCCTTTGCCTCCAAGCAATGATTTACCAACAAATTCACGCACTGTATTTTTCAGCACTGCTATGCTAAGCCATTATCCAGTACCAACACCTTGTCAGTCATAATGCAAGAATGACTCTTCACAAATTAACTTTTGCTATTATCAACAGTAAGCCCATGTCAGAAGGACACTTCCTTAACAAGGACTAAACTGCAAGTCACATTCCAGCTCAAGGATTCATCATTCCATTTAAGAAATCATGCCTCACCCCCATGCAATTACACGTGGAAGACAGACAGAGGGAGCAAGGGCTCACGAGCAGAACATGTTTCTATAGACCTCTTCTGATGGCAGTGAGGTGCAGAGTCCGGCGTGGGAGGAGACACACCACTGCTGTGCAGAGAGCTCAGGTCAAAGACCAGCACAGGTCCTCAGGTTCAAGACACAACCAAGACACATAAGTACCACCTCTGAAGGATGCAGCTATTCAGCAAAAAGCTGAATATGCTCACTGCTTTCCACAACTCTTTACTGGTTTCAGAGAAGCCCAACTTAGGCAGTTTTGAGACCTCACACACACAGCAGTGCTGCTGCTTCATCTGTGCACAACCACACGTCCCCAGTTCTCAATCCTACCACTTGCTAAGGTGGCTCAAAGCATAACCCCAAAGGCAGAGGGAAGCACCCTCCGGAAAAAAAATCACCATGAAGATCTCCAAAGCCTGCTAGTGACTTTGGTTTGCTACCTTATGTCTTCTTCTATCTTGGCCTGTGCCTCAAGATCAAAAGGGTCAGCTGAATACAGTCGGATCCTCTCTTGTTCCCGTCGGGCTCGGTCCTGCTGTTGCTCCAGCAATACCCTGGTAAATTTATCTGCAGTAATAAAGACATACAGGAATGCTTTTTACTGGTAATTACTCTTACAAATCATATTCTGCCACAGCAAATGCTTCTTTTTGTGTCAACGTGCAATCAAAGATAGAATCAGCTGCACAAGCACAAGAGGCTTCATCTGAAGGCAGCATGGATGGACCCCAAATGTTGGTGCCAAATCTGGGAATCTGCTGAGATGAAAAAGAACTGCACAGAGCCAGTCCTCCTTGTTCTGCTACCCAAACACTGCAATGCCAGTAGGGCACAAACAAACTCAATTCTCTTGTGCTCACTCTTCTGTAGGGAAAAAAAAAAAAAAAAAAAAAAAAAGGGCAGTGGGGGCAGGGGGAAAAAAAGAGACAGTATTTAAAAGTAAGAGCTGCTACTGAAACAGCAACTCATTGTTCTTTTGCAGGAAGGGTTGCCTACAAACTACTCCAAAAATCTGGAAAAAAACACCTGCAACAGATATCAGGAATACAGAACTCTCCCTCAAGCTTCTTCTTTGAATTGTGCACGTGTATTTTGAAGAATTCCCAACAGACAGAGAAGTGAGATTTCACTGCTCTGAACAAGACAGCCCATCTACAAGAACAGCTTGCAAAATCTACCACGTTTTCCACTCAGCAATCCGCTGAAAAATAAGTTTGTAAATTCAGCAAAGAGCAAACTCAAGATCCAAAGGCATAAAAAGGAACAGAACTTACTTTTAAGCCCAAGCAACACAGGTATTATTATCCCTAAAGGTGAATGCCTACTCTGCAGTCAAGAAGTGCGAGGAGAGGCACTTGCTTAAGGAGGTTTAGCTGCATGTTTTTCAGATTTCCATTTTTCAGATGGCTTCTGACTATTCTTTACTGTTTAGATCAGATCAAGTATATGTCAAAGAGACCTGGCAATAAATTAAGTTCTGTAAACACAGAAGGTTGTGGTTTTGCTTCAAGAAATGCAATTCCCATCAAAAAACTTGCTGGCTCAGAGACAATTACATGCTCAGGAAAGCATTTGGTGGCTGTTCTAGTGTTTTTTTTATCTAATTAGTTTCCACAGAGCACGTGCTTTCTGATGTGCCCACAATGCACCCAGCACAGCCACATGGTACACATCTGTTCATACATTTGGACATCAGAATTTGAACAGAAACACTCATAGCAGCAGTACAAAACAATGAGAGTACAACCAGATAAAAGCACTTCCCTCTGGCATCCCACTGCAGCGATTTGGAACTAAAGACGCACACCTGAGGTAAAGCCTTATGTGCACCACAGACAAAACAGGTCAGCAGGTGAGCCAGATGTGGGTGTCCTGGCTTGACATTGCATCTCATGCCAGCTGCAGCACATTCTTCTCCGGCTGATGAGAAAACTGCTCTGTACTACAGATGCAACACTCAAAGGAGGCATAAAAAAACATCAGAGAACAACACAACTAACAGGGATATGAGCAGAAGTCCGAAGTAAACAATGCAGTAGTCACCAACATCCATGTGAGCTCCCCTCTTTAACAGATAAATCACTAGCATGTAACCTTGAAAGGGAACAAGTCTGCTACATGGTTCTTCTCTTCAATCATTTCCCAAAGCTCAACCAGATTTATTTCCTATCTAAAGACTTGCAGAGGCTTAGAAGGACATTATTCAATGCCCAAAACACCATTTTATGTACTTAAAAGGGGACTAGAGATCAAAACTTTAATCAGACAAAGAATAAGACAATAAAATCAGCTGCAGAGAAAATGAGGGACGCTGTACTACAATTCATCTATGCTATGTGAAGTGCCCACTGCAAAACTACACTTCCAAGATTAAGAGAGATGTAAACATTTACGACTATTCCTAATGGGAACGCTCCCTAAAGACACCATCTACTGGTTCCTTTTTCACTCTCTCTTTGATGTCTGCTTCTTCAGCAGCTAACCACTATGAGGAGAGATGGTCCCAGAGCACACTGCTCTCAGCTGAGCTCTCACTGACCTCTGGAGTGCTGCAAACACAGCACAGCAGTGGAAGCAGTGCATTCAGAGACTCAGCATAAAAAAAAAATCAGGAGTTGAGCCACCTGCACTCACAGAAACTCAGCTAATCCATGCATGTACTTCAAAGCAGGGGACACAAGCAGTTCAAAAACCCAACCTGGAGAAACACACCCAAACTGCTAGAAAGGGAGGAACTCTGCCACCAGCGCTTCCAACCAGCGCCTTGCATGAACACCATCAATAAGCCAGCAGCAAGGACCCCAGGCAGCTGGGGTATGGTAACTGGCATTGGAACTGGGCGCAGACAGATTCTGAACCGCCTCTGCAGCGAAAAACCCGACCTACCGAGGTCTCCACTGAGCAGCGCCTCTGCCAAGGGCGGATTGCGCTCCTTCAGCAGGGACAGCTCGTGGGGATTGGCCAGCAGCATCTCCCGTAGCAATGCTGGGTTTTCCAAACCCTGAGGGAACGAAGGCGCATCGGGAGGCGACGGGCGAAGGCGCTGTGCTGGTGGCTGACGCTGCTGAGCCGACGTCCCAGGAACCGCAATGCTGCTGAAGTCGATCCTCGGCAGGGCTGGAGGGAAAAGAGAGCAAACACATCAGCACTTCTTATTTGCAGTTCTGCTCAAAAAAGTAAGTAAAATAACTATGGGAAGGACAGGTCAGTCTTAATGCTAGGCTCTTAGACCAGGTCCTTTTAACAGCAGTTTGCAACAGGTGCTGTATGGGAACTGTTGAATCACGGCCTGAACCTCTGATTGATCTGAGGTAAACAGAGTCAGCCATGGGAGCACAGGTGAAGGCAATTCAGCTGTGTGACCAGAAGTGGTAGAGCCTGGCTGCACCTCTCCTGGACCCCATGTCAGGGCTGTCTGCCACTGAGGAAGGATCTCTTCCTGGACATAACTCCCTGTGGAGTTCTTCTGTGAGCCTAGGACATGGTGAGCATTTTCATTTATTTCTGATTATCCCTCTCCACCGTGATAATGTTTCTAGCTATATAATCTGTAGATACCAACCTAACCACACCACTCTGTAGAGGTGTTGAGTACACAGGCACGCTGCCACACAGCCAGATTACTGGGTGAGGGAAGCTGGCATTTCCTTATGTAACTGGCCTGCTCTGCGTCCCCTGAAATGCACTTTTTCAATCACACACTAGTTATTTCCAGCTTCACAAATGTGAACAGCACAGAAGGAACACAAGGCTAAACCCAGTGCCTAAGGCACTTCTCAATCTCTCTGACTGGAAATTAAAAAAAAAAAAAAAAAAAAAAAAAAAGAAAGAAAGAAAAACTCAAGCGAAAGGAAAAAAAAAAAAAAAGCAACACTTCTGCAGGTGCATTGCAGGTAACCCTCCAGCCACAGCAGGAGGACAAGAACTTCACCCAAGACCTCCTCAGGCAGCAATCCTTTCAAGAAGTGGACTTGATAGGAATTGGTGCAGAAGGCAGGAGAGAGGTAAGACCAGGAGCACACTCACAATATTCAAGGAGTCTCTTGCTTGTGTGCATGACTGCGTACCTGCATTTGTTAAGATGCAGTTTCTCTGTGTATCTGTCCGAATACAGATGGGAGCATGTACTGCAAGAGCCCCTTAATGCGCCTGAGCCACCCTGAGCACACATTCCTGCACCACTGCACAGAACAGGAAAGGAGCAGCCATATATGAACAGTCACACACCTCTACATAAACCGCCGTTCTGAGCAAGCTACATGGGTTTCTGAACTTTCCCCAGAATGGTGAAACATTCTTTGCTTTCTTAGAACCACCAAATGATGAGTCCTTCAGCTAATTCTGGAGGTCCCCCAGCCACAGCTTACCCTTCCTCTGAAGTTTTGCCTAGCAAGGTGTTAGAGACTAATGAGACAACAGCAAAGCCTTCAGATGCTCAGAGCAAATGCACCATTTCTCACCTGGGAAACGGATCGAGGGCCGTGGCTCTACGGTCTCTTTCTGTCGTAAAATCACCACGTCTCCATCTTTCAAGCCATAGGAGGCCAGGGATCTGTTGTTGTCAGTGAGAGGCCTCTCCGCATAGACAATCTGCTCACGGGGAGAACGCAAGGAGAAAACAACAAGTGTGACCAAGCAGATCAGGATATGACTTACTTTCTTTTTAGAAACATGTTTCAGCCACTCCTGTGGGTCCACCTCAAGCCTCAGAACAGGCGTGCAGCCCTGAGCACAGGCACAGACAAGCCCTGCCCAAGCACCTGGACCTCAGGCACAGGCAGACCTCAACACGAAGCGGTTGGGCAGGTACCCAGCATCTCTCCTATCCAAAGCCAGCAACCACTTCTCAAAGCTCAGCATCTCAGAGAAAGGCTCATCTCTTAATTAGAGGCCAAGATCTTTGAAGGAAAGAACAGCTTACACCAGACCTGTTTGCCACACATTTCCAAAATCACATCTCTGTTATTACCCAGGTCGTGACTGCTTCCCATAGCGTTACCTTCACCCAGCTCTGCATTTGCTAACCAAAGACTCAGCTGTATACATGCAGGCAGTATCCATCAGGACAGATAGTGGATTGAATCATCTACAGAGCAACGATTTCTTCCATTACCCAGAACGCAGCTCCCCACAACAACTGCTTTTCACAGAGACTTCTGTGATTATCTCAGCCATTTTTGCTTTACTTCAGCGATGTAAGTCCACTCAGACCCAAACTCAGACCCATCAGCCTCCAAACATCACTGCAACGAGTGGCAGGAATCAAGGAATCAATTTCTTCTGACTATAATACATAAAGTCACACCCTTTTCTATTATGATTTTCTAATCTAACTCAACAAATATAAAAACATACTGAGATAAAAAATGAATAACCATCGTTATGGAAACATAAAGATTTCTACTCGTTATGTAGGAACATTTCTACTAACACTAGATCCGTAATACCTACAGATGTCCTAAATTATGTCCATGCTTTCCTTGAAATTTCAACAGGCAATTACTGCAGATGTGCACCGTCACAAGACTTGCCTATGACCAGAATGACATTCTGGGCTTCTGATTCCACAAAACCTCTGCCATTCTCCTTAAAAGAACAGGAGTTCTGTTGAAGATGTGTCTTTGGCATCCCAGTAACCGTATCTGTTAAGCGTTACGGCTTCTGTGCCAGAATTATCAGAACAGGAAAAACACACACCATTAGCAACAAAGATGAGGTTTCTACCCTCTCAGTAACTACAGCATCAACGGTACTGCACTCAACTGGCTTGTGAGTCCCCTTCAAAGTGAACACAGACCCACCTGCAAACTACACTAAGGCATGCAGACGCGTTACTGGCATTATTAAGGTTGGCTCGTGATGGGCACATCCTCTCACATGACCACACATACACACACGGCCTGACTCTGAGCACTGCTGTCTGTGGAGAAAGCAAGCTTGCAGCAAATCCCAGCTGCACGCACAAATCTTAAATGACAGTTTCTCTGTGCAGACGCTCTAAGAGACATGAGCTAATCAGTTTAGGTGAGGTTTTACCCCTGTCGTCTTGCTAGGATTGGATTTACAAACATTCAGCCTTAACGCCTCGGACAGTGCAGTAAGTGCTCAGCACTCACTCCACATCCATCAGCAGCAAGGCTTAAAGCACGTTTGACCCATTCCGCTTTGCTGCTAAAATGGACTGATTTCATTTCTCATTTCAGTCCAATTATGCAGTTTGCAGCATTCAGAGCTGTATGCCAGCCAGGCAGCCACAGCACGAGCTCATCCAGAGGTAACCCAGGCAGGAAGCAGGCAGCCACACCACATAGTGTGGATTCTCCACAGTGGCACCGGGGAGAACATCTTCATGAAGCAAGAAAGCCCATGAAATCAGTTGTCAGCAAAATAAAGCTCATACACCAGGAACATTCCTCTCTCAAAGAAGCCCACAGTGCTACAAATCGACCCAACGTACACATAGAGGGAGGAAGGATATACCACCACTGCCAGAACAACACAGAAAAGTCAGTTTTAACTCCAGGTTCCCTCTTCTTCTCCACAAAAAGCATCTGCTCGATGCGAGAGAGAAAACAGCGAGCCAAATTTCTTGCCCTCTGCTCTTCCTGCTATACCTCCCCTTATCAGCACAACCCAGCTGCAGCTCACACACTATCTTGTGCCACCCTCCAGTCCTCCACTCCTCAAAGCCGTGGGCTTCAGCAGTCATCTCCACCCCAAACTACAGTGCCCGGAATGAATTTCACCAAATGATAAAGACTCAGACTCACTCTGTGGTTTACAGACCCTGCACGGTCCTCGCTACTAAAAGCATCTTCTTTTTTTTGCCAGGAAGCAGTAAGTGTTACCGTAAGGCAATGAGTGTTATGTGCAGTAAAACCAAATTTGATGGGTGCAACACAAGGACCCACACTGTCCCCTGGTTTTGGGGGTAGTTTAGGCATGCAAAATCTTTTGACAGAACTGCTTTGCTGATAATTTATGTTTTGTAGCCTTCTTTCTACTGAAGATCCAAAGAAGACTGCACAAACACCAGACAGAAAGAGCAGGGGAAGGAACAATAAATTCACACTTGGAAAAAATTTTTTAAAAGGAAACAGAATAATGTATAAACAGACAGGTGAACAGAAAGCAAGCAGAAGCACTCCTGAAAAGCAGAGTTGACCCATGTTACCTGTAGTCCCTGTAATCACAAAGCTGCGGCAGTTTAATTGCAACAGAGCAAAGATGCAAAGGGAACTCCCAGCAAAAGCATGCACAGAAGTACGTGAGCCCTTGCTATCCTGAAATAGATGCAAAGCTGACAGGTCACCGTGATGCAAGAGGGGCAGCTTTGCAAACAAGGTCACTGAGCTACCAAGCGCTCATAGCTTCCGGAGGGCAGAGAACGTCCCTGTCACATAGCAGGGGCTGGCCCTGTCACCTGCTGTAGGAGTCATCAGAGATGCTGGTGCCTCATCGGCTGTAACACAGCATTGCAAGCAAGCCCAGAAGGCAGGAGCCCTATATACACCGCTGTGGCTCCCTTTCTACTTCTCACAGGCAAAGAGCTTTTTTCCTAATGCAAGATCCACATAATCTTGATTTTCTACTGCTTTGGAAAACAAGTTAGGCAATGGTTTCATTCTTGGGTTAAAGGCTACATCAACACCATCCCCTTACACTTTCTCAGGAGCGTCTCCCAACTCAAACCACTGTCTACAGCTGCTCCAGGCACACACAGTGTTGAGCACAGGTTCTACTGCACAATAATCACCACACACCGGCATGTCAATCTCAGAACCAGAGAGCATTGTGCCTCTCATCACTAAGCAGCAAAATCAGAGCTTCACGAGGGCAGAGGAAAGCAGTCTGAAGCCAGGTGAGGCACTGGGAACCTGCTCAGCAGGGCACGCAGCTTTCCTGTCTCACAGTCCTCCGTCGCTGACTAATATCCACTTGACTGGAAAAACACCTTCTTAATGTAGAGTGGGAAATGGCTCACAAAGCAAAAACTTCAGGAAACAAAACTTCACAAACTTTGCCAAGCACGCCGAGATAAAGCGACAGAGCTGACACTGCCTTGTCCAGCTGCACATCGCCTGCGAGCAAACTGTGACAAAAGGCAGAGAGCAGACTGAGAAACTCCCTCCGGGGTCCCCCCAGCACGCCGCAGCCCGGCTCCGGGCAGCTCTGTGAGCCCAGCACCGGGCGCGATGCGGCTCCCCGCGTGTGGGAGCAGCGCTTTGTCCACAGCCGCCTCCACAGCTCCCAGAAAACGGGGGAAAGCCTCAAAACGTTCTCTGGAGAGAGGGGAAGGAGGCGAGGAGCCCGCAGCCGGCCCTGCCTTCCTCACTCCCGGGATCCGAGGCCTCGAAGGACGCGCTCCTCCCCGCGGAACCGCCGCCCTCCAGAGGCAGGACGGGCCTCGGGCGGACGCCGCGCACCCCCGAGAGAGGGCGGCGCGAGGGAAGCGGGCTCCGACCTGACTCTCGGCCGCCGGGATGCCGGACTCGAGTTCGCAGAGGGCGCGGAAGTTCTGCAGCTCGAAATCGGCGTCCACCTGCAGGGAGAAGGTGAGCTCGCTGCGGTCGCGGCGCAGGCAGAACACGGTGAGCAGCATGGCCGCCCGCCGCCACAACCGCCGCCCGCCGCAAAGCGCCGCCGTCGCAACGCGCCCGCCGCAAAGCGTCGCCGTCGCGAAACGTCCCGCCCCCACCGCCGAGCGGAGCCGCGCCCGGCGGCACCCCGCCCATCCGCTCCGTTGTGGGCACTGCGCTGCTCTCGGGAGCTTTCCCTGAGCGCTCCCGTTTGCTTGTGAGGCATTCGGGGGATGCTCAGAGCCCATCGGAGCGCCGTTTGGTGCAGCCTTCAGTGCGGCGTGCACGTGGGACACCCCGCATTACTCTTCTGTGCCCGTCTGTCAGCCCAGCTCCTTTGGGGCTCCACGGACACCGCTTTGAGAGACCCAGAGCGCCCCGGGTTGGTTTCTGGGATATCCTGCACTTATCCATGTGCATTTAAGGTGTCCCAGAACACTCCAGATGCATTTTAGCAGCTCCTACAGCCCATGGGGACAAGAGTCAGCTTGCACAGCGGCAATCCTGGTGCTTTTTCAGGTGCTGCACGCTCCTCTGGCTGCCTTTTGAGGCATTCAAGAGCGCAGCATGGGGTCAGCATTCAGGAAAAATGTACTTAAGGGCTGCCTGATGCCATGCTGGGGGGTGCTTTGGGAACATGGGAAGACACAAAGGCCCTGAATAGCTCAAGGCATCAGCCACTGTAACAGCTGAAGGAAAGGTGGGCAAGAGGTGAAATTTCACAACCAGAAAACACCAGGTCAGCCACAGCCACAAAACACATCAAAGGCACAATACTGCTCACAAAGCAGTTGTTTAGCCCTTAAGCCTAAATTCCATGGAGCCATGGGGAAAGAGCCCAAGCTCCAGGATGCAGCTAGGCAACAACAGGCATTCCCCCAGCACAATTTGATTTGCATTCCCCAGGTTTCTGTAGCTTACCAAGTTCCAACCTGCTCACACCTCCCAGAGGGCTGCAGGGCCAGCCAGAAAGGCTGACAGTCTATTGCTGCCAGGTCAAGTTGTTTCTTCAACCCCCAGAGTGTGAAATGTCAGTGTTTAATTTGCTTGAGAGATGCATGGGAAGGCAAAGCTATTGCAGAGGAGTGTGCATGTGTCTGGGCATGAGGGCTGTGTGTTGCAAAGGGCTGCTAACCTCAGGGGGTGGTGGTGAAATCCTCACCTGCCCTGCACATGCACCACTCCAGGAGCGGAGTTGAGTCATGGAAAAACACCAGCCCCAAAAGCAAAGCAGTGGATGGAGTGATGGGCTCTGTGTGGTACGCCTCTCCCCATGGCACTCATTTTCCATACAGAAAGCATTCACTTCTGATCCCCCCTATTGCTCCTCACCACACAGAGGGGCCTCCAGCCAGAGCACCACAATAATCAGCTTGCTTCAATGCACAGTGAGAGGACTAAGACTTTATTTCAACAATGGAATTAATCTCAAACCAAAATAATTCCAACCAAGGGGCCATGTAAACAAAACAGCAGCACTGAGCTAATCCAGGAATGACACCAGAGTTGACACATTTCCACATTTGCAAACATTCTGACTACAGATTCCCCGCAAATATCTGGTTCATTTTCTCTATTATTAGTCAACCCATGTGATTAAAAAAAAAAAAAAGAAAAGAAAAAAAAAAAAAAAAAAAGACCAAACCAGGGCTGCACCTACCAGTCCTCAGTTACAGTAAGGCCCCTGAGAGCTGCCCATCTGTGCATGGCAACAGGGAAAAGGCTCTTCCTCCCATAGGGAGCTCAGTCGGATTTCTCCTTCTCTTTCATGTGCAGGAAGACAATGCTGAACATGAAGAGGCCCACCATCATGGAAAAGGCTCCGGCGTAGTACGGGTACGCCGAGGGGATGAAACGTTCGTACTGCGTGTGCTGGAGGGGACGCACAGACACCTAAGGAAGAAGCAGGCATTCTTTCTGAGTTTGGTGGTACACAAGGACAGATACAGTGTCCTGCATCCAGCTGACTCCCTCCAATCCCCAGAACCTGTTACATTATTGAAAAGGCAAGCGAACGATTCATTTCCAGGATGAAACCACATCCTCAGCCAAAACAGAAAACCATTCTCAGTGTCCCATGTACTTCCACAGCTCCAACCACATGCACAGATCAAGCCACTGTAACAGTAAGATTATTTCTATGTGGGCATTCACTGTAAATGTGTAACACCAGCTCAAGGAAGAAGAAACCACTACCAGTTTTTTGTGAAGCTCGTTTCCAAATCTCAAAAAGCAAATCAAAAGATAAGAAAAAAAAAAAAAAAAAAAAAAAAAAAAAAAAAATCAGAAGTACTGAAATTCATTGTATGTTCAGATAAAACACAACTTAGCAGTAATAAAAAAACCCATTCTTTTCTTACGTAATTAATTCCTGCCATTCCTTACCTGGGTAGAGGAGTACAGGTGAGTGTAACCCAGGCGATTATAGTCCACTTTAAACTGGAACACTCCATAGACATCTGGGAGCTTGAACTGCACGCTGTACTTGCCACCTATGGAAAAGATTGTGACAAAGCTGAGCTGACAGAAGCAATGGGAGAAGCTGCGAAAGCTTTCACAGGTCTTCCTGCTACAAAACCACCACACCAAGAGAGAAAGCATCCCACCACAAGGCATAAGAGGTGAGGGGGAGCCTACCATTTCTCTTCAAGAAAGTTCTCACAAATGGATCAATGCGGACAAACTCCAGCTGGATATCATCTCCATCAAAGGGGATCCACTTTCCGTTGGAAAGCTTTTCGATGACAATGCTGTATTCCTGGAACAAACCCACAACACATCAACAGGGTGCAGCAGGGATGGCTAAAAACAAAGCTCAAGCCCAGCATATGACTACAGCAGCTCAAAGAGACTAAGGAATTCTCCCAGTAAGTTA
Source organism: Tetrao urogallus (assembly GCF_951394365.1). Lineage (NCBI taxonomy): Eukaryota > Metazoa > Chordata > Aves > Galliformes > Phasianidae > Tetrao > Tetrao urogallus. The sequence goes on from NC_136834.1 coordinate 160,661, forward strand.
AGTTCCCCCTCTGGTAAACACATTCTGGTATCAGTAATCAAAGCAGCTCTCAGAAGTCAAAGAATAAGTATGTATGAATACTTATGTATGAAAAGTATGTATGAGTATGAAAATGGATCCAGCTGTACTTTTCAGCTCCATGTCGCCTCCTGCCCACACAACAGAGGAGCACATTCCAAGCAAGCCCCCCCAAGTGGAGCCTCACCACCAGATCGGTGACGGTGTAAGCATTAGGAGGTGCCAGCTCCCCCACACGGTGGTGAGACACGGCCCCAACGCGCAGCACACCTTCTTCCTTGAACACCCAACGAGACAAGGCAACAGCCAGCTCGTAATTACCAGTCTGTGAATACCTGGAGACGAGGTAAGACAAAGAAAACATGAAAATCACTCTGGAAAAAAAAAAAACAAAAAAAACAACCCAAAAAAAAACTACATGCCAAAAGCAAAACCAGAACAAGAAAAAGCTATTCTGAGTTTAAGAGAATTTCTTTCCAAAGCACTTCAAAGCCAAAGGAACCCATCACGCACTATTTGCATTCAAGCTTCTTGCTGTTTCAAATAGCATGAACATTTGTGGCCTATTTCCTTGATCACACAGCCCCCCAGGTACGCCTCACAAAGGGATGCCAGGAGGCTGGTGTACCGTTTGGAGCCAGGAGTAGCTTTCTGCACAGCAGAATTAAAGAAAGCATCGCTGAAGAAATCCAGAGAGCCACTGAAAACAACGCGAGCGTTGTTCCTTGCTTGGAGCCCTGCGATCAGAAGGGTGTTCTTCCCAACTGCATGTGGATACTGAAAAGAAGCACATTTGAAAGAGCATTTAGTCAACTTAAAGGTAATTAAAGAAGAGTTCAGTCTCCAAGTTATTTGATTTCATTACTACCACAAGTTTGCTTTAAGATGGAGAAGTCTGACCACGTATAGCACACTTTGCAGTTCAACAGAAGCCAAGCACCTCAGCTAACTACTCAGAACAACCAGGAATGGAATTTACAATGTTTTGCATCTACACTCTCCTTGGGATGAAGTCGCTTAAAGGCAGTTTACTTTGGAAAAAGTATCAGCCTATATCAAAGTATCACTCACACTGGACATTTTCCCACCAACAAAGCAAGGAAGAAGATTCTCGAGGAGACATCTGGAAGCCTGACTTTCAAAATCAACCAAGAGTTTAACCATGCAAATATCAATTTCTCAAAGTTGCTGGAATCTAAGGGACTTGACTAAGGAAGAGAAAAAGTAAAAGGAATGTACCTGAGTTATGGGTTTATCTGGGAAGAAGGAGTATGAGGTAGAAGAGCCAGTCAGGATATCCAGCACCAGCGGGTTGTCGGGATCAGCCACCATCCTTGTGGGGAGAGGCACAAAGAGTGGCATCAATAACCAGAGGGAGCTGCAGGCACTGAGTTGCACAAACCTCCTTATCCTTGCAAGTGGTTATAAAGCTGCAGAATTTGCACACTTACAGAAATGAACTACTTTCTTGAGATACACTGTCAAACTTCATTAATTTATATGAAGAAACATCACTGAGGCAAAACCTAAGTTGTTTTGGAAATTTTCTTTTGGTTCTATCCAAAACGAAGGCAGGTTGCTCACACTAGGCTAACCCAGCCCCTAGCTCACATCAGCACCAAGGTTTTTGCTTCCCCAAAAGCAGCCACCTGGCTGTGGCAGGTCTTACCCAACTCCTCGGAAGAGAATGGGGTTCATTGCCTTCTTCCCCACGATGGTGGGGGCCTTCAGGAGATTTTCAGCATCTGCTACTATGAGCGTGTGCTTGGAGGAAACAAGAGAGATCTGTGTAAATGCATTGCACAGGCAAATGTATTTACATACACTTCCAGTAATTGTCAGGTTTTAGAACAGCAAGCAACAGCTTCTCTTTCTATCTGAAAGTCAACTTTGTTTTTACAGGCCATCAAAACTGAACAGCCATTGTATTAATGTTACAACTTCATTAAAAAGAAAATCAGAAAAGCAGCTCTTTTGTTTAACTACAGTAAATCAAATATGAAGATACATCAGGAAATATAAAACTCCCTTTTGATAAAACCGGAAACACTACAGTAGTTGACTTATCTGAGTAGCTTTCACCTTCAAGATACGACAGCATCCACATACAACTTAAACAGTTTCTTTTAAATAAGAACTATCAGAGTAAGTTCAGACCTAACAGAGGGTTTTCATGTTTAAGCACTGACTAACAAGAGGAAAGAAAACATGGAAACATATGCAATTCCACAAAGATCTCTCAATAGCACCCAGCACTAAAAGTTACCCTTCCTGCATCTCAAAGTGTCACCTGTAAAGTTCTTCTTCTCAACCTACCACAAACTAACCAGACACACACTTCAGTGGATGAAACAGACGCAGTGACACTGACACTCCCCAGTGTAGCAGTAAGATCAAATCCAGCAAATTCAGAAAGATGGACTCAGGGCAGAGACTCCCCACACAGAGCTGCAGTGCTGTGCCAGCACTCTGCCTGCTGCAACACTGAATGCTGTTGAGCAACAGTACGTAGGACTTTATTGTGAACAGCAGAGGAGGGATGGAAGTAAGGAAGGAAAATAAGGACAGAAGATTCTTCTCTCAACCTTTACATACATGTTCACATTAACAAAACCCCAAACCTGCAGATAAAGATGCTCACCTGGCCTGGGTCTGATATATCATAGCTGTGATGGTCAATGACAGCTGTCCTTTCTTCATCAAACTCTATCCCACACTCACTTCCCAACTCCCGCAGTGGGTCACCTGAAAGGAGAACAAGATTCCAGAATGCAGAGGGCTCAGAAGAATGCAACCCAGTCTCAACACTCAAAATGTGTTTAGCTGAGAGTGACACATTCAGCACTCTACCAGCCAAACTCTGAGCACTGCAACTTCCCTCTGCTAAATTCCCATTCAAAAATGGAAATAAAGGCTGGTTTCATTTCTCACCCCAGGCCAAGCATTCATCTTCTCAAAGCACAAATCTTGAGGTTCATAACTGCACACAAAGTGCATCTACTTAAGGCTCTCATCCACAAATAACCAGAAAAGACCTCTTTTCAAGCATTTCTCCAGCACATCTAGGAAGTGCAAAGCTGAAGGACACTGACCTACGAGCTAATTAGGTATTGTGTTTTTCCCACTGCATTTATTTTTCAGGAGCTCCAAGGAAGAGGATCTGTTTGCTGCAAGTATGTGCGACATGGTTGACATGTAGCGATGTTCTCCACAGCCCAACAGGCACCACACTCACCAATGTCTGAGCTGGCGGCCACCAGGACACTGCCACCACCGTCAATAAAAGCAGTAATGGTCTCCACATTGATGTTTCCTCCAAAATCTGCAAGTGCACACCAACAGCTCATGACTGTCCCATACCAGAGCCTTGTCTTTCACAACCACCCCCAAACGGCCCCAAGCCCCTCCCTGAATCACTGCTGAAGCACTTCCCCAGCTCATACCCTCAATGGATGGTGAGAAGATGACCAGGTTGTCATACAGGAACTCCCCATACTTGATCAAGGAGAGGCCAGCATCATCTGCGGTCCGGAAAGTGAGCTCAAAGCCCCTATCTGCAGCCATGACATACAGAATCATAAGTTTGGAAAACACTACCGAGATCATCCAGTCCTACAGCCAACCCACGCCCCACAACACCCACTATGTCCCCCAGTGCCACATCTTCACAGCTCCTGAACAGTTCCAGGGACTCCACCACTTCCCCGGGCAGCCTGTACCAAAGCATCACCACTCATTCTAAAAAAAAAAAAGTTTTCTTTTATCAAACCAGAACCTCCCTAGAACAACCTGAGGCCATCACCTCCAGACCTATTCCTGTTAGTGGGCATAGAGGCCATCCCCACCTCACATAGCCTCTTTTCTGGGGTTACAGAAAGCAATGAGATCTCCCCTGAGCCTCCTCTTACCCAGACTGACCCATCCCAAATCCCTCAGCCGCTCCCCACAGCGCTGCGCTCCAGAGCCCTCACAGCTCCGTTGCCCTCTCCAGACCCGCTCCCGTGCTTCTCGCAGCGAAGGCCCCAACGCTGCACACAGCATTCAGGACACCCCACCCTACCCGCCAGGCTACGGAAAAAGAGCGAGTGCGTGTCCCGCAGGTTGCCGTTCTCCAGCAGCACCAGGGTGCGCGGCCCAGCCCCGGCCGCCGCCACCGCCGCCAGCAGCCACCACAGCCGCACCGCGGCCGCCGCCATTTTCTCGCCAGCGCGGGGCATCCTGGGAAACAGGCGGGGCAAGGAATCAGCCAATGGGCTCCACCGCAGCGCCCCGGCCATCCAATCAGCGACGGCCAGCTCCCCGCTGGAAACGGGAAGGAACGAAGTTGTCACGTGACGCCGCCCGCACAGGGTTGGGGTGCTGCGGGAAATGGAGGCGGGCGCCCCGCAGCCCGCAGGCCCCCGAGCGTGCGATGAAAAGTACCGTGTCCTGGGCACAGCGCGATAGCAGCGTCCGCGTGGCAGGGATGTAGCCCAGCCCCGTTTGGGTAAAGCCCTCATCAGCATCTGGGAATAATGTAAACTTACAGCAATAAGTCATTCTGCTACCTGGAAGGAACCGAATAGCCTAAAATGAGCGATTTTAGGAAGTCTAAAAGGCGGCAGCTCCTGCTCGACGTAGGCCTTCGGGGCTCCTCTGCTAAAGCTGCCGGCTGGCACCAGTGGAGCACATACCCGAGCAGCCTGCACACAGCACCCAGCCCTGACCCTGCCACGTCCCCAGCACTCAGAGCCCTGGCAGGACGGGCACAGCTCAGGGCTGCTTCTTTGCACTCAGCCAAAAGAGCTCTTTCTGGCAGGGTTGCGCTGTGGCAAAACAGCGTTAAAGGGCTGTCCTCTTTGCAGTAGTAACGTGTTCCCCAATCCCAACAAGTCGCTAATGATTGGGCTGACAGGAGCCTTGGGGAGCCGTGCAGTGATTTGCCTCCAGCAGCTGAGGATGTGGATCAGACAGCGGTCACAAGAGCCCTTGAGAGTCTTGTCTTATAGAGGGCAATGTATCTCTCGGGCAGAGGCAGCTCCAGATGATGAGAATCACACAGGGACCCAAAATCCAATCAAAGCTTGGTGTGAGGCCTCAGGAAAGCCCACCCAAGTCTAGATGCTGCCTTGCCTTAATTTCTCAAGCTTTTAAACAAGCCCTGTAATATCTCCTTTGTAGGGCTTTTTCATTAACATCAAAGTGATCTGAGATCCTAGGAGAAACAGCTTTAGAAAGGGCATCTGATTTGTTTAAACACTAACGGAAATTCACTCTCTAGTGAAGGCACACAGAAAACTGACAGCTTAGCAGGGAATCCTGTGCCAGCTCTCCAGTTTGTATCACCTACTCGCCCAAATTTTTGTGTAGATCCAGCGAGTTTTGTCCTCATTAAGTTGTTATTTAGACTTGGTGGAAAGGCAGAAGCCTCCACTGTACACAGATGACACAAGTGAGTGCGGTCCAATTGCCATTTATTGACCTGCTGATGAGCCCAGGAGAAGCCATGGGATGGCACTGTGGCCCTGACACTCCTCTTACCTGCAGGCAGGCGTTTTTTTTGCAGTGTCAGGCTCTGACAGAATTTTCCAGCAGCCAGACTCCTCATCCCAGACAGACTTGCACTTGATCTTCCCCCACATTGCTGCAGTTGCAGTCTCGCTGGATGAGGGACTGCACCTGATCCAGCAGCTGCTGGGAGAGCCTCATGTCTTGCTCCAGACTGTGGTTGCTGCTGAGATAACTGATCTTCTCCAGCTCAAACTGACTGCAGATCTTTGATTTCTGTCCCAGCAGCTCGCAGCTGCGTCATAAAAACAACAAAATGACTAGCTGGGATTATGGCAGAGAGAGAAGTGGGGGTTACTACAAGCACAGACATTGGTTAGACGCAGAAACAGGAATTAGTCAGAGGGTTTATTCAGAGGTATGTGATAAAACCAAAGCTTGGCCAAAGTAGATCAGCAGCTTACACTTTCATTGTCCGCTGCGCGAGAGTGAGAAGGTGCTTATAGAAGAGCAATGGTGGCAAACCAAGAACACCAAAGGGGTTCCATGATCTGGATTTACACTCAACCGAAGCCAACAATTTAGCAAAATTCAAACATAAAGAAGTTAATAAGCACTTACTGTTAGCGCCCACTCTTAAAAACAAAAGCTTCAGTGCTTTCTAACTTATAATTAATAATTGGGATGAGATTTTATCTGGAAAGAGAATTCCACATTTGTTTAAATGGAAGACTTGACACATCATCCCATAAATTACTGAGGCTTCAAATGGGCTTAAATTTTCACCATGTGTTCCCTGTCCTGAGCTAACAAAGTCACAGGATTCCTATTTCAGATGAAAAAGGTGCCATACTTCTTTGGTAACCTAAATTAAGCAAGTTCTTAACGTGCAGATTTCTGAGGCATAGGCGCATGTTTTCAAAACTCCTCTGATTCTGCCTCATGTAATCAGAGCAAAAGTGATTTTCAAGCATGCCTAAGATGTAAGGGTGCTGCTTATGTATATAAAAACAATATGCGTTTATATAGAGATTTTTATATTTTTTAATATATTTGCACAGCTCATTTTCTTGGGTGATCAGAACGGGTGCTGCCGAGGATGCAGTGAGCAGTGTCAGTCAGTGGAGGGAGTCGCATCCTCTCCCATAACAGACGAGCTCCTCTCGGTGTCCTGCTGCACAACAAGGAGGCCAGCTTTTAAAACCCTTGGGGAAGGGGGGGAGTTTGAGAACGCTGGAGTCGTGGAGCAAGTTTGTTCCAGCAGTTCCTAAAAATGCGTGCAGTGGAGCTGGACTCGGTGATCCCTGTGGGTCCCTTCCCACTCCAGAAATTCTCTGGGTCTAATCAACATCGTAGGTACTAACGCATGCACACATGGCATGTTAGACACAGGTGCCATCATTCTGTAAATATACTACCCTAAGGTATCTCATTAACATTAAAAAACGGATAAGCAGAGAAGGGAAAATGGTTGAGGAAGTGTGGAACTAAGGAGTGAAAAAGCCATCCTGAGAATAATCCCAGTGAATGCTCCCCGAATTGGAAACAGAGAACTGTTTTTGCAGGCTCACCTTCTGCATCTTCTGCAGAAGTTTGCTCTTGGCTCAAACCTCCTCCTGGACGTTAAGAAGAACCAAATCACTGCTGTCATCATCAAATTTCTGCAGCATAGCCGCATCCTCTGCTCATCTGCAAACTTTTTCCAATGTTACGCTTCTCCTTGAGGTCCTTGTTTTCAGCCTCTTCCCCCCTTACCACTTGTTCTGGTGCTTCTGTTTGCTGAGCATTACAAGGAAGCATTTGTGTAGCTGTGAAGGATGAACTTCTGTACCTGAACGATGCTTGAGACAACACCATACAGAAATAGCGACTCCTTGGGAGATTTGCTGTCCCGAGTAATCCTGGCAAATTCCATGTGTCATAACAGTTTGCTATATATGAACTCCGTGTGAGTATACATGTCAGAAACATGATGACAAAGGTGATCAGAATAACAAGTGCAACTGAGAGTGTGTCTACATGCACAGAATTGCTTTTTTTATTAAAAAAAAAAACAACGTTTTTAATAAATTCCAATATATAAATTCCAATGTGGAATTTATATTTCAATTATTATTTCTCGTTTGGAAAGGCTCTCAGAGCAAGCACAGGAGGTGCTGAAATGATGCAAATATATTTCAAATGGCAGAAGTTGCAGTGGTAAGGCTGTAAGCGATAATATAGTTTCTTCTTTGGAGCAGTACTATCAGATGGATTAAATGATGTGGGCTACCTCAGCATAGCCACCTGTGTGCAGGCACAGGCCCATGTTTTAAACCAAGCTTATCTCACACTCACACTGCACAGCCCCACACACTGACATGGGTGTGAAGCAAGCCCTGCAGGAGCCAGGACTGCTGTTCTCCCAGCACTGTGACTATCCAAGCAGGCAAGGGGTTTGTAGGTAGCCTGAGGCACAATGGAACACTGCAAACTCTTCGACAAACGTAGCAGTGTTCCCTTTATGCCAGTCTGGGTGTGCACCAGCCTGACTTCTTAAGGGCAAAAGTGATTTAGTCCTGGCAATCTTACACCAGCAGTAAAACTCCTGGAAGGGAGATAAATATTCAACAGAGTGCTGAGTGCAGGCATTCTGCTAATCTCTGGTGTGAATTCAGATCCCAGGCTGCTTGCCCCTTGTGCCACTGCACTGGTGTGGCAAACAACTCCAGGCACCCCTTCCTGGTGCTGCTGGTGCCTCTTCAGACAAGGCACACTGAACTCCTGAGCTGCTAGCTGCTCTCTTTGTCTGCACTGACATCTGTATCAAGGCAAACAGCTCAGGCTCACCAGCACCGACTCAGATTGGAGAAAATCCTACTGCTGATAAAGCCTCTACTGATAATAGCCTCTTAATGATCTTCAAACCCATCAGAAAGAGCTCATTCTCCACCAGAGATGACCTGCTATTCTACTTCCCTGCAGTTGCCAAAGCTTTCAGTTTTGTTTGCTTAATGCAGGACTGAATCCTGCTCTGCTGACTCTCAGCCACACTGTGGTATAAAGCATTTAAAAGGTGACTTTGAAAATTCCACACCTGTGGAATCAAACCCTCCTGCCTAATCTGCAGCCAACTCTGATTTTAACAATGCAATTGGCATTTTTCCTCCCTTATCACAGGAAGAAAAACTTCAGGCACTAAGACTATTAAAATTTGATATACCGTCAAAACAAATGGTTTCTTTGGAGCCATCTCCATCAACAGACACAACTCCTCACAAATTGCAGACAGTGCTATCCTAGATTTATTAATAGCTCCTTTTGCAGTGGGAGAGGCCCATCACAGTGAGCGTGTGTCATGGGAGCTGACAGAGATCAGCGACGTGGAGATGTGACCCTGCACCCCTCACACCCCAGCCATGAGATTCAGGCCCCGGGTCTAATGCTGCCAATAACATTTTGTTCCCAGGCAATTTTAATGCCAGCTCTGGCTGAAGTCTTGCAGGTACTCTCAGATGCATGAGTTAAAGGCAGAAGTGATAGTGATCTCAGTGACAATGGAGAGTCTCTCAGGAGAACTCTCAATGAGAGTTCATCATTATGGCATTAGGCATCAGAGTACTGCACCTAGCAGCTATTTGTCTGCTCCAAATGGACACAGTTAATCTGGGGATAAAGAATGTGCATCTGCTTGATTTTGCACTGCACAGAACACATAGCTGAAGTTGAGCAGTCATGCTGCTGTGCAAGCAGGATTCAGGGCAGCCAGCAGTGACTGCTGGCAGGGTCCAGCAGGATGGAAAGACAAAAGTAGGGAACCTGCTTTGGCAGGGGGGTTGGACTCTATGATCTCTGGAGGACCCTTCCAACCCCTACAATTCTGTGATTCTGTGATTGCTTGTTGCCTGTGTGCAACAGGAGGCAGTTATCAGAAGCAGCCACTGAGCTGGCAAGTACCTGCTGCTGCTCCACAGGGGCTGAAGTCCCTTCTGGTATGACAGCTCCTCCACTCCGGCGTTCCCATCGCCAGCGCCTCGCACAGCTTGAGGCACTGCTGAGTCCTGAGGACAAGAAGAAACAAAAGGCTGCATCTCTGAAAAGATGCAGGGTGAATCCTAGAAGAGTCGAAGAGTGACACTGCCCACCTGGGTTTCTTCAGCCTGGGAGGGAGAAGTGGACTGCAGGGAACCTTGACTGATGTCAGTTCTTCATCTGCTGCAGCAGGAGTCTTCAGGCAAAGATGTCTCAGTAGGATTAGTCTCAGAATTCACAGCAGCTGAAGAATAAAAGAGCAAATACCTGCAATGTAAATAGTGAGCTCTGCATAGAATATAAATCTGTGAAAACATCACCAAACCTTCCGGAAAAGCTGAAAGCTGTTTGTTTGGCTGGGAGAAGTCTGTTTGTTATTTACCTTCTTAGGTTGGTAAGTAAAAACCATCAGAGACCTAGAGGGCAAGTCAGGCAAGGAATACAGATCTTACAGGGCTGGGAAAACCCTGAACCTCACATTCACATAGAAACCTATTTCAGAAGTGCAGGGGGTACACGCTTGTAGTCAGAGGGGAAACAATAAACCTTTCACCTTAGAAAGTGGTAGCATCAAGAATTTAGAATATGGTTGCAAGGATTAATATTGGACAAAACGTGCTGTGTAAGCACATTACAAAACATGCTCTGAGGCACCGCGGGAGTATAAATGAAAAATGATAATGAATTGGATAGCTGGCAACTCTTTATAGGCGCGTGACAGGAATACCTGCCCTGCAGCAAAGCGATGGTGTTGATAATCCACCAGGAAACCAAGAGCTGCATCAGATTTGTATGCGACGGAAGATACTGCTGCAGCCTGCTTGTCTGGGGCATGTGGGTTGTGGGAAGCCAATCAGATCAAGGCTGCTGCCTGCTGAGACAGCTCTGCAGCATAAACCTCTGTTCAAGAGGAATGCTGATCTAAGGCAGAGAGAACTCACAGCTGCATGGGCAAAATTCCATTTTGTTGCCTTAGGGCTTGCAGGGCAGGGCCAGGCTGGTCTTGACATGGAAAAGAGGTCAGGGAAATAGGGAAGCTGGGACAGAGTCTCGCAAATGGCTCAGAAGGCAGTCACACTCCTGCTGTCAATACGGGAGAGGTAGAGCAGGGGCTGCGACGCTTGCTGCAGCAGTTGTCAGGGCCTCTTCAGAGGCTGCAGTGGCTGCCACAAATCAGAGTTTGCAAGAAACCTTCTGTTTCAGCTCATTCCCAAAGGCAACCCCGCAGTGTCTGAACAGCACCAGGGCACCATGGCTCTGTGCTGTGCACTCTGTGTGTCTGAACAGCACCATCACTCTGCGCTCTGCACCCTGCCTAATCCACATCTGCTTCCTTCCTGAGGTTCTCCTCGAGGGCAGACAGCTTGAGACCACAGCAGATCCTTAGGTTATGATGCCTTATTCAAGGCAGGCACGGGACTTCTGCTTCACTTCATGCTGGCCTTTAGCTGGGCCAGCATCTCTTCCTTCTCCTGGGCACAGCAGAGCCTGGTGCAGCAGCACTGCTCCTGCCTGTACACAAGGTCACAGCTTACATCCACCCCAGTAAAACTGTACTCATTGACATTTTCCTGTGGCTGAAATGGATGCAGCATTGATGAAAGGTGACAGGCTAGCCCTACAAACTGCTTTTTGGGCAGATGTGGTGCCCTGGAAAGGGCTTTGTAACAAGTGAGGACAAAGTTCACTTCCTTCTGGTCCCTCTACTTCTATCTTCTCTACCAACTCCTTATTCTTCCACTTGGCTCCATCTCTCCTCCTCATCCTTCTGTTCCTAATGTCTTTCCCCCCTCCATTGATGGAACTAATTTAAACATCACATGCAATTCACTCTTGTTATATGTGCTTCAAGGAAATCCTGGAAAGCCCCACTCGTCTGGAGTGGAAGTGGAGTGAACAATAATGAGAGGAAATGATATTGTAAATAAGGCCATAAGAAACAAGCCAAGGACAAAAAAAAAAAATGTGATGACAAATATACTGGAAAAGCTGAACCACACACCTCTACGTCCTATTTGCAGTATGTACTATAAAAATCCACAAACTTCAGTCAAAGACAGTAGGACATATCATACGATTGAATCCCTGCTGCCTTACTTCTCTGATCAGCTGCTTCTCTGCTTCAACATCAGGAGGAGAGCTGGCTTCCCTTCCAAGTGAGCAGCCTCGGCAGATGGAAGCCCTGCAAAGCAAAGCAGCAATAAAATCATGCACAGTTACTGGGTGGGACTGCCTGGAAACAGAACAAAGGAGCTCGCTGCCAGCAAAGAATATCGCCATCCATGTGCTCCTTTGCACTGCACTCATGTGCCAGAATCTGTGCTGCTAAAATGCCCACTGGCCGCCAGCTCCAGAGGTGTGGGGAGAGGAATCAGCGCCGAGCAGAGCAGGAGCTTCAGGTATATGAAAGCAAATATGTCTGATCTCTGTCAGAATAACAGGAGATCTGTTTCCCAAACCATGTTAACAGATTTGGAAGATAAAATATACTGGGAAGGAGATTAAAAAGTGCAGGGAAATTCCTCCTGTCTTCTCAGCTGTTTTTGAAAGGCAGCAGAAAGGGGAAAAGAGAAAAATCCTTCAGCCTCTCATAACAGTTGACCTTTGTCACAACTCTCAAGAGATGATCAGGTCCCTAAAGATTGCTCCCAGGTTTCCTATTCCTGCTGCCCAGCACAGTGGGTCTGCTGAGGGTGAATCCTTGACGAGAGGACAGAGCATTCTGTAAGGAATGCTGTTAGCGAGGCAAAAACTTCCTGTAGTGCCAAAAGTTCACAGTTCAGGATAACAGAAGCTGAATGCTAATTAAGGAAAAAAAAAAAAAAAAAAAAAGTATAATTGTATTTAATTGTATTTAATTTTACATTGTTATTTCTCCACCACCTTTGCTCTGCCAACTGAAATCCCTTTTCTGTTGACCAAATTCTACCCACACTAACCAATAAGAATCAAGGATTTGAATCCTATCAGCATTTTCTAACAAAATTAGTCATTATTGAAAACTAGAGAAACTATTAGAGAATTAATATGTTCTTTACTGCTGGAATAAGGTCATTTTGACAATACTAAAAGAAGAGCACATTACCAGAATGGACACCTCTTCCTGCAATTGATGAGGTGAGATCTGGTGAGCATTTTACTTGCAAAACCACTTTTTTTGGTCAAAGATAAAACAGCTCTAAGGCTGAGATTTTCTTACCTGACAAATTATTCACATTCATTTCTTCAGCTAGAATGGCCTTCAGCTTCTTAATCTCCTCCTGATATCCCTCAGCAGAGCATCCCTGATACAGGACTTGTTCTTGATGTTTTTCACTCGATTTGCGTAGCACACGACTGAGGCATTCATCATAGCTGTTGTCAGCTGGAGATAAGCATGCTACCATCAGGGCCTCATATTCCCTCCCAGGGAGCCTTGCAGCAGCCTGGTCAGCTTTGAGTTGTGGTGGGGATGTGTCTGCACCTGCCATCAGCGAGGACTGAGAGCACAGAGGGAGGGAAGCGCTGATTTTAGTGGCCTCTTTGCTCTGCTCTCCTGTAGTTCCAGTTTCTGACTGTCTCCTGCTTCCTGCCTGGTTCACTACATTAAGTTTTGCGGCCCTAAGGTGGTCCTGCCCTCTCTCATCTGCAAGAAAATCATTCCAAGTTAGGCGCTACTCAGGAAGCAGCATCTCAATGGTCAGGAACCAGAAAAGGCACTTAATCACAGAATCACAGAAACACCAAGGTTGGAAAAGACCTACAGGATCATCCAGTCCAACCATCCACCCATCACCAGTAGTTCTCACTAAACCTCAACACAAAATCCAAATTAGTTCCTTGAACTAACGTGATGCCACAAGTCTCCTGTTAGTAAGGCAGACACTTTAGGAACCCTGCAATTTCACCAGCTCCTTACCACACTCAGCTTCATACCCATCTTTCATCAAATCAGGCATATTGTCCACAGCACTCAGATCCCTGTGCCCCAATCATTCCTCATGATTGCATCCCGAGTTCAAGGGAATTGCTCCTTCGGCGCTCCGAGCTCCAATTTGCACCAGGGAACAGTTTGAACCATGTCTGCTCACTTCTAGGCAAACTTCTACAAAACCTCACCTTGAATTTAATCAGGAATTAAACCTTATGGATGTGGATGTGGAGGATACCTAAACAATGAATAATCTGATGCACGGGGGAAAGGTTTGTAATGAGAAATAAAGGCATGAGAAACAAAGGAAACCCACTGCCCTGGGGTATTTCACTTACAGTTACAGCAGTGGGTTATTAACTGCAGAGCTTACCATTTGCAGCAGAGCACTGCCTCACAGCACACGCTCTGACATGTCTGGACATGGAAGAATAGGGAAAAAAAGAAAGAAGAAAAAACAAACAAACAATAATAGAGCTTAAACAGAGCACCCTATCACCATTCTTTCTGATTGCTGGGGTGAAGGGACTGCTATAAAACATAGGTTTTCTAACTCTTTCCTTCCCTGTCCCAGCTTATGTAGACAACAAAGAAGTCACTTTGGTCGTTGTCAGCGTCCTTTTACCCAAGGAGGCTGTTTGCTTCCATTGCAGAGCTTTGTGGTTTGGTTTCCATCTTGTAACAAGGTCCCCAGACTCACTGAAATTCCTGCAGGTGTTGCCTGTCTCGTCCCCACGCAGCCCATCAGCTGCTCCTGGTGGCAGAAGCACCAGCTCGATCTAAAACATCTTCCTGCTGAGCAAATCAATCCCTAAACACAACATAAAGGGATAAAATAGCTGCTACTCTAAACACCCTAAACATCAGATGGTGCCTTGCGTGTTTTGCACATCTGCAGTCAGAGCCCCGTGCTCACCATCATCCTGTTTCTGAACTTTTGTTTGGAAATAAAGCTCACGTAGTTGTGAGGAGCTTCTTTAAAACATTAAGCACCTGCAAATTATAACATCCTACATGTGCAACTGGAAAATAAGTTGCAACTTACTCACACACTTCTTTGAGAAGCCTAAAGATGGTAACATAAATACCTGTTCATTTAGGAGCCCTGCACCCAACACAAAACAGGAGTGTAAACGCTTCATTTTCCTTGTTAGGCTTAAAGTTGGGGCTTGACATAACCACATAATGCAGGGATCAGCATCCACCAGCTGTGCTAATTGAGACATTCCATGAACCCAACACACATCACTTTGGGCAGATGTAAATGAGATACTCTCATTAACAGCTGGAACTACCATTTAGAAAGACATTATGCAACTTTCCTGATGGCTGAAACACCTGTGGAAGAGAACACAACCAAGCTGTTCAGGGCCCAGCTGGGGTCAAGGATGAGACAGAATACAGGAGATTAATTTCTTTCTTAGTCCCTGAGGAAACCTTTCAAGGTCCTTGTCCAGATGCAGTAGGCAGCTTTGTCAGCTAAAGAAATGACAGCTGAAATGAGATACTTGGGAAAGGAAAATTAGTCACTAAAACATCATTAAGGGACTCTTTTATTCTATCTTTAAACCCAGATTAGTTGTTTGCTTAAAAGACGTGCCCCATAATTCAGCTAAATGAAGGAATCCTTGTAAGAGAGGTCAGACGAGGGAGACAAGGATACAAGTTTCTCAAGGCTTTGCAATGTCTGAGCTCCAAGGCAGTGTATGGGCTGTGAGTCCTAGCGGCCTTTGCTAGAAATAAAGGCTTTAGAAGATAAAAGAAGGAGAACAAAACATGTTTCCAGATTGATTGCAAGACATTTCAGCCCGAAGGGGAACTGAGGAGGAAAGATTTTGAATATTCAGCCATCTCACTCTACAAAGCATCCCAGTGTCAGGGCACCATGCTGATTTCTATGGACCAAAGTCACGTATGCTCCAACTTCTGCCTGGGGGCTGAATGGTTGGATCCCTCTGGTTGTGTGGATGCAGCACATCCAGCTCCTACCTATGGTGCAGACTTCTATATGGATGGTAAAGATGGAGCAGGAAGAGCCCTTGTTCATCACAGCGTTCCTCCAGTCTGCCTCCACAATCTGCTCACTCTGCACCACGCTGTGCGCAGGCTGCAGGGAAAGCCCCTCCACGCACAGCACCTTTCCAGGTGTGCCTTCAGCTGCAAGCAGGGACAGCACAACACAGGACAGGAGGGGGAGCAAGGCTGCAGAAGGGTGTGCAGAGGGCTGCCCACCAGCTTTCAGACCACACAAAAAGAGGGAACCACCTTTACAGCCAAAAAGAGTGAAGGTTATGAATTTGCTGATGGATTCAGCCATCTCCCAGGACACAAGCAACCCAACTTCTCTGCACTGAGCTGCCTTCTACCTCCTCTATTATTAAGCAGCATAATTTAAGATGAACAGAAATGTTTTTCACCTATTATGGCAAAGTCTCTAATATATATCATCAGTCATAGGGAGCTTTTTAAAACCAAAGCACCGATTCAGTAATCAGATATTGTTACTGGTGCTGTACTGAACCCCTCCGTTCTGAGAGGGCGCCTGATTCGTACCAACGCAGTTCCCCAAATCACACCATCGCACACAGGCAGACTACGTATTTTTTTTCCTCCAGATGAGTTCATTTATCCGATGCTCTAAAATCACATCCAGGCACCTGGGTAGTGTTAAATGACTAATGGCATCTTTTCAAAACCATCAAAGGAATCACTAAATCGTGCAGAAGAAAACACGCAGCACACTGAGAAATGATTGAGGTGTTCAAAGTATCGAACAGTCCATCAAACCTACATTTAAAAAAAACCAAAAACACAAAATAACTGAGAACAGTGCACTCCCACATGAGCTCCTTCTGAAAATCCATCCACGCTGGGAATTTTAAATGAGAGGAATTCATTTGCACCAGCTGTGTTACACCCCACATCCGCTGAGCTCATAACCAAAACCTGATGGTGCCAGCAGGGATCATCAGGGATGCGATAGATCATAGCATGGTTTGAGTTGGAAGGGACCTGTAAAGGCCACCTGGCCCAACTCCCCAGCATCAATCAGGGACACCCACAGCTCCTTTGGGTGCTCAGAGCACAGATACTGCCTTTGGGGGCGTGAGCTCCGAACACCTCCAGATGTTTTGGTGACGCTACAGGAAGGGATGTAAAAAAAAAAATCGAGGCAAAATGGAGCAAATCCTTCTGAAAACTGAACTCAGCAGGATGTTATCCTTGTTTATGTCACTGCAAAGCCGTGCCTGCCCTGAATTAACCCAGTTCAGAACCACAGCCAGGTTGGTTGCACACCATGACTTCTGACTGCACTACAGGAGAACTGGCACAGCTGCACTCCAGGGTGCCACAGAGGCCTTTCCAGGGCTGTCTACAGCCTGGCCACGCCGTGCTCCTACCAGAGCTCCTACTACCTGCTCTTCTGTCAAAGGACTTCGTTCCACAGCTGGCAGCTGAGTCTCGGGGCTTCAGACTGTACAAAATCACTGATGTTAAAAGGCAAGGGAACAAAGACACGGGATTTCAGAGGAGATTAGCAGGCTCTGGGACTCAGAAGAAAGCTGTGGGTCAGCCCAGGCCTTCTGCCTCCACAGGACACGGCTGGACTCCTTGCTAGAGGAAGCAGTGAGGCTGGTGGCTGTCCCCACAGTGCTGGTGTTTCCCTGGAAACTGCTGTGCCCGAGTCCTGCCCTCCTGGTGCCAACTGCAGTCGTCATGGAAACCTGTGTCACTGCTGATGGGGAACAAAGAATGGGGATTTGCAGCAAGCGTGGTCTAAATCAGCACCGAGCCCCTTTTCTGCCTTCTCTCTCCCAATGTAAGCACGCTCGGAAAGCAAAGCAGGGCGCTGCCTGCAAGAGGATTTGGCTTCATGAAGGCAGGAGCCCATGTAGCACCGCCTCCAGGCTGCAGGCACTGCAGGTCCCTTCCAGTGCAGCGCTTCCATGCCCCACATGTGCTGCCGCTGCGGCTTTCCCTCGCAGGTGGGCTTGCAGGGGAGCAAACTGGGGCAGAAGATTTGCAGGTGCCCCCAGGAATACATGCAAAAAGATCTGCAAAGACTCTAAGAGGGGCATTTTGTAGAGGTCTGCCACTTGGTTGGGATTTCAGTGCATTTTTTCCTCCGGCCTTCCTGGCTTCAGCTCCAACATGTGCTTGATATCGGCTCCTAGAAGGTCTCATATGTCCTCACTGTAAATCTCCAGGCAGGAAGCTCTCACCAAGAATCTGATGGTTTCAGCACGCTGTACAAAACAGGAATGAATTCAGGAGGAGGTTCACAGCATGAAGGCAAGCAGGCAGCCCACAGAGTGCCAGCTAGGCACCCACCTCCCTGCTGCACCTCCTCACACCTCCCATGGCATTTCATGCTCGGGTATGACTACCGAACACATTTGCTTCCAGGCCTTAAATATCTCAGGCATGCAGGACTGTATTTCTGTAGGGTTCTATGACAGAGCCAGTACTGAGGTGACTGAAATGCTGTGCTCAGTTAAATCGGCACCCTGCTCCGAGTACAGACATCATGGTACTTTGCAACACCTGACACTGCAGCTCTGCTGGAACCAAATCTGCCCTGATGGTCACACAGCACAGTTTTACCAGCAGTGCAGCTGAGATGGGAGAAGTTACTTCCAGAAGTGAAAAACAGACAAATGGCAGCAATTCAATGAGAATCCAAAGTCTGTCCCCATCCTCTCTCCCAAGTGCACTCCTTCTTTGGGGCGTTCCGTCTGCCTGCTGCTCCCCTGATGTGTTTAGGGTTAAAAACAGTGCTTTGGTTAAAGCACTGAAGTGAAATGATAATACCATCACAGCTCTCTGACAACTGCAATTTTGGGAGAAAAGAAGAACAGAACAGTGTGGATATTACTCCTCCATTTCCCAGAAGGGCTGCCAGCATAAATGCTTCAATTCCTACAGATCAGGGAGCATTATGCTGTAGAAGGTGCAGAAATTGTCTTTGTAGGTACCGCACGACGTTACAACAGGATCTCTTCCACATTATCACACACCCGTGTGCTCTCAAAAACGCGTTCCAGTGAGAAAAATAAAATAAACCAACCACAGAACGGCCTGCAGGTGGGTGGTGAAAACTGCAGGGGCAGTTGACAGTGCTGAAGGCCGGGACGGTTTTGCCATAGGGCAGGAAATCTTCAGGAATATGGATTCAAGCAGGATGCCAGCTGAGTGCAGGGCCAGCAGCAAGCAGGCATCACTGCCGTTCATTCCTGTTTTGGAGAGCCACGGCAGGAACAGAAGGCATCTGGGACTTCCATCTTACACCTATCACCGGCCATTCTATCCTTGTAGCTCCTGCTAACAGCAGAAGTTGGGTTGACCTGTTGGTTTTCGGTGGTTGTGTTTGGTTGGGGTTTTCTGGGCTGCTTTTCCCCTCCCAGCCGCTCACCTGCTGACACACCAGCAGGCACCGCGCATCCCCTCGCAGCTTCTGCTTCGCTTCTCCAGCAGGAAGAGATTTCCCACCTCCTCCAAGGCGTCCCGCTGGGCCGCAGGAACAGCCCGACGCCCTCAGCAGCGCTGCGGGTCACCCTTCTCCTCAACCTCGTTCCCGTGCCGGAAAAGCAGAGCCCTGCCGGCCCCATCTCTCGGCTCTCCGTCCCGGCTCAGCCCTGCACCACTACAGCCCACCCCCCTCTCTACTTAAACCCCCGTGGTTTCGGACGCCGCTACCCACGGCCCGCCGAGGCCGAGGCCCGGTCAGCAGGACCGCCGCTTGAGGCCCCGCCCCGCGGGTCACGTGCCGCAGAGGGCGCGCGCGGGAAGACGGGCGAACGTGCGGCGTGGTGTGCGCGTGCGTGGAGCCGCGCGGGGGGAAAGGGGGGGAACGGGCTGTGCGCGGTGCGGCCGCGTGAGCGCGGGGCTGCAGCTGGACGGATGCAAGAAGGAGTCCGGAGCAGCGCGGTTGCGCAAAGCTGTTTATTCGCGGGGTGGCCGTGGGGCTCCGTGCGGTCGGAGCTGCGGTCGGCTCTAACCGCGCTCGTGCTGCACCAGGGCCGGGCTGTCTTCGTCCCGCTGCTCGTAGCCGGGGTTGCGGCGCCCCACGCTCAGGCGGCAGAAGCAGCCCCCAGGTACTGCCGAGTAGTGCGCGAGCAGCGCCGGCATGGAGCGGAATTCGGCGTGGGAGTGCTGCAGGAGAGAGGCGCCGGTGTGCCGGTGCACCGATGCGTGCTTGCACTGTGCAACCAGGAAGGGAATCACCAGTGCTCCGTGCACTCACGCTCTAAAGAAATGCGCTGAAGCACAGTGTGCCCCTGCGTTCACGCACCCCGATGCCCTGAAGGACCAGCGAACCACGCACCCACCCATCTTGCACCAGTCCAGCTTGGAAACAAAAGCGCTCGTGCACCTACGTGTGAATTCCTCATGCATGCGCACCCTCGTGCACCCACACACCGGTGTGACGCAGCACACTGCATTGGTGCATCCATGCAGTTGGTGCACAGGTGGGTGCAGGTGCACAACAACGTGTTCACACCGGTGCATGTATGCGCGCAGGGAGCTGGTGGAGTCTCCTCTGGAGATGTTCCACACCCGCCCGGACGCCTGCTTGTGCGACCTGCTGTGGGGAACTGCTTTGGCAGGGAGCTGGACTCGACGATCTCTGGAGGCCCCTACGGTTCCGTGGTCCCTATGCACACACGCACCCGTCCACGAACGCATCCGTGCGTGCATCCCCGACCCGCACACCGACAGCACGCAGCCCCCCGCTCACCTCCACGCAGAAGCGGCCCTGCCGCGTCCGCAGCACGCAGTACGGCACGACTCCGCAGGGCGCGCGCACCCACAGGCACCAGCGCGGGGCGCCGCCGGGCTCGGCGCGCAGCAGGAAGGCTCCCGGCGCGTCTCCGCGCAGCAGGGCCACGCCGCCGGCCCTGCGGGGACGCGCGGATGGGTGCGGGGCCGGCCGGGGGCTGCGGGGCGGGGTGGCGAGCGCTCACCTGGCGATGCCGGCGAAGGCCCACACGCTCTCGGCGAGGGCGGCCTCGGTGTCAGGGAGCAGCGCCAGGCCCCGCGCGCTTCTGCTCTCCCATCCCGACGGGGCTGGGGGAGGTGGGGTGGGTGCCCGGCCCCAAACCCCCTCCTCACCCCCCAGGATTTCTCTTTGAGCCCAAATCCCATCCCTGGCCCCTCACCGACACCAAATGTGACCCCAGATCTCGTCCTCCCCACTGAAGCCTCTCCTGATCCCAAATATCCTCCTTGAGCTCAAAACCTTCCTGTGACGCCCAAATCCTCTCCTCGATCTCAAATCCCCTCCTTGACCCCAAATTCCCCTTGACGACGTCATATCCCTTCATTGATCCCCAAATCCTCTCTTTACTCCAAAATCCTATCCCCAAATCCTCACCCCAAATCCCCTTACCAGCCCCAAATCCCCTCCTTGGCCCCAAAATCCTCTCTTTGAGTCCCAAATCCTATTCCTACACCCAAATCCCCTCATCCCCCCAAGTTTCTTCTTCGGCCCTAAATCCTCTCCCTCACCCCCAAAATACTCTCTTCAACCCCAGATCTCTTTGACCCCCAAATCGCATCCTTGACATCACATCCCCTCCTTGATCCCAGATCTCCTACGTGACATCAAAACCTTTCTCTGACCCCCAAATCATTTCCTCTTTGAACCCGAAATCCCCTCCTTGGCACCCAAATCCTCACAGTAATCCCTATGTCCTATCATTCACACCAAATCCCCTCCTTGTCTCCCTCTTTTTGACCTTAAATCCCCTGCTTGACCCCCAAACCCTCTCATTAAACCCCAAATCCTATCCTTCATGCCAAATCCTTGCATTGGCTCCAAAACCCTCTTTGACCCCAAATCCTTTCTGACTTCAAAATCCTTTCCTCATCCCAAATCGCCTCTTCTTGATCCCAAATCTCATCTTTGACCCTGAATTCCCTCAACAACCCCAAATCCCCTTGTTGACACCCAAATCCTCTCAATGACCCCAAATCCCCTTGTTGGCCTCCAAATCCTCTATCTGATCCCCAAAATCCTCAACCTCTGACCCCTTCTGACCCCAGAATCCCCTCAAATGACTCCAGATCCTCAACCCGCAACCCCAAATCCCTTCTCTGACTCCAAAATCCCCTCCTTGATCCCAAATCCTCTCCTGAACCCCAAAATCCCCTTCCTGATCCGCCAGAATCCCAGCTTGACCCCAAACCCCCTCAGTGGCCCCACAATACCCTCCTTGAGCCCCAAATCCCCATCTTGACCCCTAATGCCCTCAATGGCCCCACAATCCCCTCCTTAACCTCCAAATCCTCTCTTTGACCCCCTAAATCCTCTTCTCAATCTCAAGTCCCCTCTCTGACCCTGAAATCCCCATCTTGACTCCAAATTCCCTCAATGGCTCCGCAATCTCCTCCCTGACCCCCAAGTCCCCTCAAATGTCCCGAATCCCCTCATTAGCCCCCCAATCCTCTCTTTGATCCCCCAAATCTTCAACTTCTAACCCCTCTCTGACGCTAGAATCCCCTCAAACATCCTCAAATCCTCTTCTCAAGCCACAGTTCCCTCTCTGACCCCAAATCCCTTCACTGACCCCAAGGTTTCCTCCTCGACCCCCAAATCATCCCTTTGACTCCCAAAGTCCTCTCCTCCACCCAAATTCCTTCTCTGACCCTAAATCCCCTCAATGGCCCCGCAATCCCCTCTTTGACCCCCCAAATCCTCTCCTCGGTCCCAAATACCCCGTCTGACCCCAAGATCCCTTCCTTGACGCCAAATCCCCTCCTTGACCCCAGATCATCTCTTTGACCCTCCCGAAGCCCTTGCCTCCACCCAAACCCCCCCTCTGACCCTCAAACTGCCCTTTGACCCTGGCCCCCTCCCCGTCCCCACGCCCCCACCACTCACCACCCTCTCTGTGCTGCAGTTGACTCTCAGCCCCGCAGTCTCGGTAGGCACCCGAGCGCAGCACTTTGCTGCGGATCGCCTTTTTGCGCACCAGCACTGGGGAGCAGTACGGGTTCCCTGGGTGCCAACCCGCAGCGCGGCCCTCGGCCTCCACCCGTCTCTCTTGGAGCAGATGCTGTGCAAAGACGTGCTGTGGAAATAGGCTGAGAGTTAAAGATGGAGCAAGGAAAGGCCGTGTGAGGAAGGGCCATGGAGTGTGCTGTGCAAAAGTGCTGTGCAAAAGTGCTGTGCAAAAAGTGCTGTGCAAAAAGTGCTGTGCAAGAAGTGCTGTGCAAAAAGTGCTGTGCAAAAGTGCTGTGCAAAAAGTGCTGTGCAAAACGCCATGAGATAAAGCCAGGTGGGGTGGGCTGTGCAAAATGCTCTGTGCAAAGATGTGCTGCGTACAACTGCGTGCTGGAAAAGGCCACGCAAAGAAGGGCTGTGCAAAACGCAGCACTGAAAACAGCAGGGGAAGCACTGTGAAAGCAGTCCGCAAAAAGAGGCTTTGCTGACGTGCTGTGCAAAGTATGTGAAGCACCATGGGAAGGAAGTTCACCTGTTGCAAAATCTGTGCAAGGAAAGGCTGTGCAAGACATGATGGAGAAATGCTGTGCAAAGATGCGCCATGCAAGGATGCGCTGTGCAAAAATGGACTGTGCAAAGAATGTGCTGTGCAAAAATGCAGCATGCGAAAAAATGAGTCATGCAAAAATATGTTGTGCAAAAATGCATTGTGCAAAAGATCAGCTGTGGAAAGGTGCACCATGGGGAAAAAATGCACAATGAAAGAAACGCTCCTTGCAAAGGTGTGTCGTGCAAAGACGCTCTGTGCAAAGATGCACCACGCAGGCATTTCCCATGCAGTGTGCTGTGCAGCGATCTGTGCAGTGCTGCGCTGCAAAGGTCTGCACCCACCCCTGCACCCAGAGGTCCGAGGGCAGGCAGGCGCCGCAGGGACAGCAGCGCGTTGACGTTGCGCGACACCTCCTCAGGGTTGAGGGGCTCCCGCAGCAGCGGGGGGGGGTTGGGCTCAGCCACCTGCAGCTCAGGGTGTGCCTGCAGGTAACAGAGCTGGAAGGAGCGGCACAGCAGCAGGTGCAGCACATGCACCTGCAGGGAGAGAGGGGAGAGAGTCAGATTGATAACGCAGAAGTGATTGAAGCGTTCAGGAGTGGGAGGGTGGGAGCAGGCAGGCACCTCGCCCGGGGGGCCCACAAAGAGGTGGCAGAACAGTGAGCTGGGGGGGCTGCGAGGGTTGCGGGCCACGAAGGCGAACTGGTGCTCGGCGTGCAGGCAGGTGCTGTACAGGATGCGGCGCAGCGCGTGCGCCATCAGCAGCATCTGCAGCGACAGCGGGGCCTGGCTGGGACCATGGTGTGAGCAGAGCCCGGCCCGAGCCTGGCTGCAAATGCTAGTCTGCAAAGCGGGCAGCTGCACTCTGAGTGCTGCAGATCCCCCAGAGCACATCTTCAAAGTGGCATCCGGCACCCTGTGCATCACATCGCACATTGTACCCAGCACCCACCTCCCCATCGGCTCCGTAGACCTTCAGTCCCTGCAAGCTGAACCTGAGCACCACAGGCTTCCTCCTGGGGCAATCCTGGCAGGGACACGGGGTGGTGGTGGGGTCCCCCCGCTGCCATCTGGCGTCCCCCCACCAGCCGTGGGGATTTGAGGGCAATGGGGATGACCCACCTGCAGCGCCCGCAGCTGCTCCTCCAGCTGCCCTGCGTGCTGCTGCAGCTCCAGCTCCTCCAGCATGAAGGAACCCACGTACTGGGGGGGCGACAATCCCATCCTGCTTCAGCAGCCCCCCGTGGGATTCCCCAACGACAAGGGGATGCGGCACTGTGGGTCACACCCGCACCCCAATGGCCTCACCTCTGCTGCCTTGGCGATGCCCCGGCTACGAGGGGGTGGTGGTGCCGGATCCGGCCCCCTCCCGTTGGCTGTCATCTTCTTCTTCATGGCAGCAGCTTCCTAAATCCTTACCCCAATGCAGAGGTCCCAAAATCCTCGCCCCAATGCAGAAGTTCCCAAATCCTGACCCCATCACAGAAGTTCCCAGATCTTTACCCCAGTAAAGGCTCCTGGCTCCCAACTGCAACCTCACCCCAAGCACCATGCGAGGGTCCCCACGGCCCAGCCTCAGTGCAAGGGTTGGGATCCAGGAGCGTTGTGCAAGTGTCCCCAAATCCAGACCCTGCCCCCCAGTGCAAAGTCCCCATGTCCCAAACTCATCACCACATCACCATAACAGGGTTTTCTCATCCTCTGCCCCTAAGCTCCGTGCAGGGCTCACACGTCCCAAGCATGACGCAGGCACCCACGTCCTGATCCACCTGTGATGTCAGGGGTCCCCACACCCTGACTCCAAATAAGATGCATGCGGCCCAAATGAAACCCAAGCAAGATCCACAGGTACCCAAATCCTGACCCCAGGCTGGGGTCCCTGCACCTTGGGGGTGGCAGCATCTCGTGGCAGGGGAAGGGGAGAAGTTAGCGGTAAGGATAGGCCTCAAAGGGGCTTTGGGGCTGAGACCCGTGCAACTCGTGACACCGCTAGCTGCAAAAAACACGGGTTGGGGGTCCAGGCACATGCCGGGTGGGCGCGGGCTCAGGGCTGCCCCATCCATTCCGGCACCATTCGGGGGTCTTTCCCCCACCCCCAGCCAATCCGCAGGCAGGTAGCCCCCAAGCCCCGCCCCCTTTTTCCCACGCTCCATTTCTCAATGGGGCCCCCCAGCCCACCGCCACCGCCACCCCGCAGCTCCCCCAGGGAAGGATGCTGACCCCGAGAGAAGCTCGCCCACCACAGCGGGCCCCGTTCCCCCGCTCACGGGCAGCTCCACAGAAACGCAGGTGAAATCCTCCGGTTCTCGGCCTCAGTCCGGCGCTTTCGTTCCCTGGGGGCTCCGCCGGGCGCGACGCAGGGATGCTCCGCAGGGATGCTCTGCAGGGATGCTCTGCCCTGCTGTCAGGCCCCCGCTGCACGCCAGGCCCCGCCAAGCGCGAGCCCACGGCGGGCACGGGGCAGGCAGCGAACTCCCATTTCCTGCCTCCGATCTGCCCGCGATGAATCACTGCAATTTACCTCCCCGTTTTCTCCGTCTCTTGGAAGCGACGGCGAGCAGAAAGGCTCGGGCTTTTTGGAAAACGCAGCTGCAACCCGTTGCTTTTTTTTTTTTTTTCTTCTTTCCTTTGAGAAGCCGAGCCCTCTCCCCACTGCACACACGTGGCTGCACGCTCACCACCCCTGCCCTCCTCACCCCAATTCCCGCCTTGCCCCCTGTCATCCGTCCACTCTGCTTTTGGTCACGTAGTCATATAGAAACAACGAGGATGGCTCCTGCAAAGAAAGGGATGCAGCCATATGTAAAGCCAACGCCACATCCCAAAAACTCCTTTTTTTTGTCCACTCCTTTTTTTTGGACCACTTTGTACTCCAAAACCTCAGTGTTGCGCCCCCGCATACCTACATTACGTCCCCCAAACCCAAAGACACGTGCTCAAATCCTAACATTGTGCCAGGAAAACCCAAAAACGCTCTGGCTGGGAGCACACAGCAGCTGCCCACAGCCAGAGACACTTGTGAAGGGAAGGCAACGCACTGGGGAGAAGGCGCAGCCCCAGCCTTTGGAGGTGCCTCTAAAAACCCCAGCGCCAGCCTCGGTGCACCCAAGGGTGTAAGGAAAAGGGCTGCCACCAATGCTGAGTGCTTTGAGACACCACGGAGTGCCCTGGTGGAGCCAGCAGCATTGAAACAGAGGAAAGAAAGGAAAAGGACAGATGGGAGCGAGAGAACAACACAACAGAGCCCATCTGGGCAGGAAGCAGGCTGGGGACACGCAGCAGAGCTGGCACAAAGCTTCCCAAAGAGAGCTGCTGCTTTCTCCCGGTTGCCCCACTATGCTGTGCTGCAGGCTGAGCTCCCCATCCAGCCCCAGTGGAAAGCAGTTGCTGCTCCAGGCTGCCCTGGGAAGGCAGGTGGCCCAACCAGCAAAAAAAGCCACAACTAAAGAGTTTGGAGGTGACCAATGGCAGCTTTTAGCACAACCTTGGCAGCAAAATTAAATTGCACCCGGGTGCAAAGGATCAGAGCTGTGCAGGTGATTCAGCAGGTATTTTTTGGGTTGCTGGGGTGGAAATGTTACCCCAAAGAGGGAGTAGAGAGGTGCTGCAGGACAGCAGCTGGGAGGAGGACCCCATAGCCCCACAAGCATCCTAGAGAGAAGGTTTTATTCAGATCTGCCTTGGAGGAAACCACCACCAAAACCCCATTTCAGTATGCAGCAGCAGGAGAGTCACTGACCAAAGTTAAGTGCTTTACAGCCCCCTGGGTCACTTGAGTGCCTTCCCTCTGTTTCATGTCAGCCACAGCTTTCATGAGCCTGATCTCTACATCCTTGCTCCAGGGCTGCGAGCAATGGAGGACATTTCTGTAAGAGCTTTTTAAACTCCCTGTTATTGGAGGCAGCACACTGAGGCCGCAACTGAAAAGGGTGAACAGAGTAAGGAGGCTTTTCCATTTTGCACTCATTTCTGAAGGCACTTCCACTGCCCCCAGTGTGGCAGATGCAAAGCTCTTCCCAAAAGCACGTTAAACAAAGAGCTCATGCTTGAATCACTCACGTTGCCCCATTCAAGGGAAGTCCAGGATGCTCTGCTGCCAGCAGCGTACTCCTAACAAAGGCTTGCCTCTGTGGAGCACACTCACTGCAATTCTCTCCTTCCTGGGCTTCCAGGAGAAAGCTGTGGCGAGGAAGGTAAAGGACACACAGAGCAGGCCCGGAATCTAGTTTCATTTTATTTTAGCAAACTGCATGTTCTTCACTTATCAACATCTCTACATTAGCAACTGTATAGCTTTCCAACTTTTCTTTTTAAAAAAGGGTAAACAAGAAGTGACAAAACTTAGGCTCTTCATCTCTTAAAAACATTTGAAAGTTGGATTCAAGAAGAATTTTATATATTTTGGTTTCAAGGTAACAGAAGTAGCATGGAAACACTAATTCAAATCACCCGCCCAAGAACCACCCCTTCTAGAGCCCCTCTGGTGTCAGATGCTCGGTAACGCGGCAGCCTCTGCTGACTGAAGACCTGGACCCACTCTCCCACTTACTGAAAAAGCCACACACCCCCCTCGACCTGCCAGCATCACAGCTGAGCAAAAGGAGCACCTCCAGGGCTCAGTGCAAGTGCTGTATAGATACACTGCTCCTTCACAGAAGCAGGAAGGACCTCATCATGCAGGGGATCTAAGGAGGACTCCAGTGCCGTTGTACCTTCTCAATTAAGAACCATACTTCCCCCAGTCACCATGTTCCTGCTGCCTGGAAACACAAATAACTTCTTTGAAGAATTTTTAAACGCTGCCCTCCCCTCAAACCCAAGAAAAACACCATAAAATGTACAGATTACAGGTCCTAGAAAAGTCTTAAGATTATTGTAGAAACTAAAGATGACTCGTTCCAGGGGAGGGGTAGGCACAAGGCACAGCACTGAGATCTAACAAATGCTTAGGTTGTTTGATTTAGTTTTCAGCTTTTTCCCCCATCATTCAAGAAGAAAAAAAAAAAAAGTGTTTAAGCATCAGAACTAAAATACAAATGCACGTTGACTTTATAAAACAAGATTGTGGATTTGATCGTGGGATCCCCTGACAGTGGAAATATTTACTTTTTTGCCCGGAGAGATTTCCTCATGGCAGATTTGCCCTTGGCAGAAGGTTTCACCTCCTTCCTCCCACTAGCTGCTGGTTTCTTGGAAGAGCTGCCACCAGAGGGTTTCTTGATGACAGGGGCTGCTGGTTTGGCTTTCTTTGCAGGGGTTTTCACCTTGGGTGGGGGCTTCGCTTTCCCCCGGCGGGCTGCAGGGGTCTTTCTGGGCTTGGGCTTGGATTCTCTTCGCTTCATCGGAGGAGCCCTGCTCCGTGACTTTGGAGGAGGTCTCTTCTGAATCCTGTGAGAAAGGCGGCACAAGATCTCAGCAGAGGCGCAAACGCGACTCAGAGCAGAGCTGCTGTCATCAATTTACATAAATGAAACAGATCTTGGCATCTCTGCTCTTTACCACGGATGTTCCTTCATGCAGCAGTACATTTCATTAGCCAAATCCCACAGAGCAAGGAGCCCTGCGGTGGACCTTGCCGTGCGCCACGCGCTTCTCCATCCCCCAAGATCGCAGTGGCAGAGCACTGGCTCCTCTGTTAGACTGCTTGCCATTTTTTGTCTTTTTAATTTTATTTTACTTTATTTCATTTTCATGATATAATTTTTTCAATACAATATTTCATTTTATTTTACATGCCTAAGTCGATTGCCAGAACAATCCAGCGAGCTGAGGATTCTCTCTGCCTCTCTGACGGTGATTTTATTATTATTCAAACACTCATCTTAAACCCCCATTCTGAGTGAGACAGGTTTCCTGTCCGGCTACACAACTGCAGACGATACCGTAGGAAAAAGTTTTCCTGAGGAAACAACAAGTCCAAGCAGTGCCACACGGAGCGCCGCTCTTTTGTAGAGCACAAAAGGCACCGAGGAGATTAAAGGCACCACAGAGAACAAGTATTTCTCTCATCTAGAGGAATTCCAGCTATGGAGTGACAGATTATCATCTGTGGAGCAGAGCATTGCTTCTGCAGACACATCCTGGAGAAGTCCTGATCCTAACAGCTCCCCCAGGAGTTCAGAAAACTACTGGAAAATAAAGTTCCTAATATCTCCTGAGTGGCAGCTTGTGGGTCAGCAGCCACAGCAAAACACTCTACAGCTCCAACTGTCACTTCTAATTCATCCAAAGGAGCCCATTTCTCTCTTTTGCTATCATACCTCTTCTTTGGTGGTGGCTCTTCCTCCTCAGACTCCTCATCTTCAGATTCTTCTTCCTCCTCAGATTCCTCCTCTTCCTCCTCATCAGATTCTTCAGAGTCCTCATCCTGCTGCTTCTCTGGGTAGAGCACATCTGGGCTACAAGAGAATTCTTGTCAGAGCACAACTTACTTCTAAGGCCTTGGCCAACCCTAATTGCTCCTTCTGTGCAAACAATGGAAGAACAAGATCAGACTCCAGTGCTCTGAATGCAGGCCAGAGTTACTGAGGACTTCACACATACACGACAAAAGAAGGTGGTAAGCAGAAGCATTAATTACTGCCTTGCCATGCGGCTCTTCGTGGGACACGAAGTCACCATCCCAGGACTCCCTGCGGCCCAGCACAACATACACTCACAGCAGCAGAGAAAAGGCTGCTTTCAGTCTCATGGTGGCCAACCTAGGCCAGCTTCCCTCCTCCCACCTCTCCTCCACATCAGCACCACAAAAGACCAGGCCCTCTCGTTATCAGCATCCCTGCATTAAACACAACACACTCCATCTGCTCACGCAAATTTGTTTTAGCATGGGAACACTTCAATAGCTACTATCTTGGAAAAAAACGAAGCACAGAACCATCATGACAGAGTACGTGAGAGCATTTAGCCTAGTATTTTCACTGCCCTTAAGTCTCCCTTCTAATGAAGTCAGCTTTATGTCCACTCACAGTCAGACACCAAGTAATGTCATCACCTAGAGCAAGACAGGTGACAATGCTGTGGTTTTTCAGTTATTATACCCTCCAAAGATTTCCCTATAAGCAGGAGGTTGGCCTACGAACTTCAGCAATGCTCTCTGGCTGACCCATCTTTGACATCATTTCACAGCCAAGCCCTTTACCTAGGGTAATAAGGGAAGCAAAGCTGAAAGGTTCCACTGAAGCCCTTTCCAGAAATCTGCTCCAACCAGCCGTTCTTCTCACATCTCTGCAGGGTTCTCTTCAGAAGATGCACTGTGGGGAAAAAATAAAAATTTAAAAAAAAAAAAAATATATATATATATATATATATATATATATATATATATATATATATATATATATATATATATATATATATATATATATATATATATATATATATATATATATATATATATATATATATATATCAGAGAAAGGCTGCATTACTATCTTAGCCCACTGGTCTGATCTTACTGCTCTTGCAGCGCCCTCTGAAATAAGAGACAGGGAGCCAGTATGAAATCTTCTTTCCCAGGATACCTGAAGGGAAGTGAAACTGCACCAGAGCTGAAACTCATGAGGACATCACCGCATGCTTCTTCCTACACTCACCAATGATCTGCTGCTTCGTGAAGCACCCAGCAAGAACACTGAACTTCAAAGCTTCCCCTTTCAATACGACATACTACATCACTTCATAATTAATTTTCTCAAAGATTCAAACAATTGATAGGATTCAAGTGTTGCCTCGTGAACATTTGCCAAGTGAGGCTTTAAATTCACTGAAGGAAGAAGTCAAGAACAGCGCAGGTTTTTGACGTCACGATTAGGGCATCATTCTTTCAGAACGCATTTGATAGCAGTGCTTAACTACTTCTGCCCAACAAACTCAAGTCTCAGCTCCTCTGAGAACGTTCTCCAAAGTGTCTGTTAAAATAAGCTAATAAAATAACTCTGTTTCATAAACAGGAGCAACACAAACTATTCCTACCCAGGGCACCGAAGATCAATAGCAGCATGTGAAGGATCTGACTGGAGTTATAGGTGTGAGGGAAGAATCACAGAATCCTAGAATCACAGGGTTGGAAAGGACCTGCAAGATCGAGTCTAACAGTCCCATCACCACTGCCACCATAAGCACCACATCTCACAGCTCCTCATCCAGGCGCCTCTTGAACACTGCCAGGGACGGCGACTGCACCACCTCCCTGGGCAGCCACTCCTTGCCTGACCACTGAGAGAAAAAGTTCTTCCTTACGTCTAACCTAAACCTCCTCTGCTACAACTTGGGGCCATTTCCTTGGGTCCTGTTTGTTTCTCGGCCTGGGAGAAGAGGCCCCTCCTCATCACAACCTCCCTTCAGGAAGCTGTAGAGTGCAGTGAGGCCTCCCCTGAGCCTCCTCTTCTCTACACTGAACAATCCCAGCTCCCTCAGCCGCTGTTCATAAGACTCATGCTCCAGACCCCTCACCAGTTTCGCTGCCCTCCTCTGGACACGCTCCAGGGCCTCAATGTCTTTCTTGTACCCAAAACTGAACGCAGCACTTGAGGTGCAGCCTCACCAGTGCTGAGTACAGGGGATGGTGACCTCCCACTCCTGCTGGCCACACCATTTCTAATGCAGGATGCAGTTGACCCTCCTGGCCCCACTGCTGGCTCATGTTCAGCCGAGCATCAGCCAACACCCCCTTCGTCTTCAGTCTTCCCCCCTCATCCCCAAGCCTGCAGCGCCGCATGGGGTTGTTGTAGCCAAAGTCCAGCACCCGACACTTGGCCCTGTTGAGCCTCATCCCATTCACCTCAGCCCAGCCATCCAGCTTATCCAGATCCCTCTGCAGGGCCTCCCTGCCCTCAGGCAGATCCACACCACCTCCCAACTTGGTGTCATCTGCAAACTTACTGAGGGTGCACTCAATGTCCTCATCCAGGTCATCAATAAAGATATTAAACAAGAAGGGTCCCAGTTCCGAGCCCTGGGGGACACCACTTGAAGCGGGTCGCCAGCTGGACTCCACTCCATTACCACAACCTGTGGGCACGGCCCTTAGCCAGTTCCTTACCCAAAGAAGGTTGTACCTGTCCAGGCCATGGGCAGGCAGTCTCCCCAGGAGAATCCTGTGAGAGACCGTGCCAAAGGCTTTGTAGTCTACCTAGACTTCAGCATCAACAGCCTTTCCCTCATCTACCAGTCTGGTCACCCAGACAAAGAAGGAGATGAGGTTGGTTAAGCACAACCTGCCTTTCATGAAGCCGTGCTGTCTGGGCCTGATGCCCCAGATGCCACGCACACACTGTGTGATCTCATCCAAGATCCATAACTGATTGAGCTCCACGTAACATGATGTGGAGCACTGGCTGCATAGCATGCACCTGCCTGCCAGATCCTCCTCTGGTTGCTCCTAAAAACAGAGCAGAGAGCAGTAAAACTAATTTTAAGTAATGGAAGGAGAAAGACAACAACACATTGCTAGTTGAGATTTCCTTATCTGACTTGCAAGACTGACAAGCACTCGAGACCAGCTGAACATGGGCCTCTAAGGCCATGACAGCTTCCAGCGGTCCTGAAGACAAACAAGCAAGCCTGGAAACTCTCTTCCCTACCCCAAGATTAACAAGTCAAACTTGGCATCCACCTCTCACTGGCAAAAGGCCACAGGCAACTTCTTCAGCCTGCACTGCTGGGAGGGAGGCTGCACTCCTCCACACTTTGTTCAACCCTGCCTTAAAGAACTGTGTGGATGCTGAGCTTCAGCTCCAGCTGATGACTGTAACATCAGCAACCTCCTCTCTGGCCTCAGCTCTAGAGGAATTGCTCCAGCATCACAAAGCCATGGCAGCAAGATTATCTACCTTTAGGTCTGATACTACTAGAAACTGTGGCAAGCTCACACTGCTTTAAATGACCTTCAGCCTACATTAAACAACTGCGTCAGGGCTCAGACCAAAAAAAAAAAAAAACAAAAAAACAAGGAAGACAGGAGAAAAATCTACTGTTATTATTGCTTCTGTTCACACAACAATCAAAATATACACTACTGTTACTACCGGGAATGAAGATATGCCAAATATTATTCCAAACACAACTGGATTCGTCTTTTCCCTCCTCACTCGCTTGACTTTTCAAAATGAGAGCCAGAGGAGGTCCTCAAACAAAACACTAAGAGGGATGTTTACAGGTTTTTATTCTCATTTTTTTTCGAGTTACATTGTGAAACTTCTCTACATAAAAAGCAAGCAGGAACTGTGTTTACGTCAAGCTGCAGCTTTTCAATACAGAGAAAAATACTGTTGGCAGTTCGAGAACAAAAAAGTAGTTGAAATACGGCTCTCCCTTCCCAGGAAAGTGTCACAGACAAGAGAAACGCGCATTACATCTCAGAAAGTAGTCAGATTTGAAAAGAACTTACGGGAATTAAAAACACTTAGCATCTCTGCACAAAGAGCAGCTCTCTGTTCCCTAGCAAGCTCAACCAAGTAGTTTAAACCTGCCCCAGCATCTGCAGCTGCTGGGCTCTCCTTCAGAGTTTGGGGAAAAAAAAACAACAAACCAACCAGTGTCCTGGGACTTCACCTTGGAAGTTGGAGTTGGTCCCTGGGTGGTTTTCCAGGATATACTTCTTCAGTGCTGTGGTGGAGCAGGTCTTCGGTTCGTTCATGGCCGCAATAGCAGACAGGATGGCATCTTCCATCAGAGTCCCACCCAACAGGGGCTTCTCCCCTGACTTCTTCAGCTATTTTCCAAGGAGGAAGAGAAAAGCATCAAGACAAAATTCTCCCAAACCAGGTCAGGACAAGCTCCTCTGCACCAGGTGGGTCGGCGCTCCTGCATTAGCACAGATATGTTTTACATTAAAACACTGCAGAGGAACGCTTTCTCCCAGCCTTAACGGTAGGACAGGCCTACTGAGTCAGCTGGCCTGGAGTGCTTTTCATTGGTAACACACTGCCCCGTCCCAAAGCACACTGCAAGTCTGTGGCAATCTAAGGGCCTGTTGCTCAGGGAAGGAAATAAATCACACCTTCCTCCATCCCACAGACCAGATGTACCCAAGAGACAGATATGGCAGAGACACAAGGAAGAACACTGCAGACACCTGGGGTACCCACTGCACTTACAATTAGCAATGGAAAGCTTACCCCACCATCTCCCCTACTGTGCTAATGACTCAGAGCTGAAGCAGTGTGCAGAGCATGCTAAGCAAGGAAGGCAGGGGGTCTGGTTCCACAAATGCAGACCAAGAAGAGAAAGAGTTCTACTGCTTCATAGTTTGACAACTGCTGAACATGACAGGCTGCTACAGAAAGGGGCACCCAATAAAGCTGGGGTGGGGAGGGCACGTTAACTTATATCCAAGGCTCCTGGTTATTACAGACAACAAAAGAAGACGAACTCCGGCTCTGACCTGGAATGTCCCAGATGCTCCTTTCCCTGTGATCTGCTCTAGCTGGCCCTTTTCTACTGCTCTCTGCAGGGCATTCTTCAACAGCTGGGGTCTGAAATACAGGAGGATAAAGCTTTACTGACACACACCGACAGCGTAAAAAACAAACAGAGAAACAATGCTCTGCAGAGAACGTGAGAGAAGCTGTAGTTACAGGAGGCATCTGCCTACATACAGACGTTTTAAATGGAGATCTGTCAGCAAGTGCTGGTTACATGAGATGAGCAGAAATTCTACTGCAGTGCTTTTTGGGTGTCACTGCATATCCAGAAACAAACAAGCTTCATTTGGAAGGATTTATTCATTTCAAAACACACGTCTGTAGATGGGACTCAGTGGGCAATGAATCAGTCAGCTCACAGCCAACGAAGGGCTGAGCACAAGTCCCACTAAGAGGCGATGCACGGAGCTTTACCAGGTTAGCTTCCTTCCCGACCCTTGATACATTCCATTTATACAAACTCTCAGATTATTTTAAGTGTGTGCCAGTTAAAGCGCTCAAAACCACGCAGGAAAAAATCCTGAGGACAGGCCTTCATATCCACACATCTATGAACCATCTCTGGTTCCTGCTAAGGGCAGAGATGCATACAGCACCGCTGATGTCAGCATCGAGAACAAAGCTGGCGCGTGGAGGGACGCAGCGAAAAGGCACAGCTCTTCTCAAGCCTTCCTCCAGGCTGCACGGTGCAGAGCACCACCTGCCTGCCACCCGATGCAATACTGAATGGCATTACTGCGGAGGGAGGCGAAGCCAGAGGAAGACAGCATTTCAGGGATGCTCTGCTTCAAGAGCCGACCCCTGCACCCACCTGATGTCTACTTTGAGTTTGGGATAATACTGAGACACGTATTTCTTGATCAGGCTGTAAGAAGCTTCTTTTGGCTCACAAAGACGGGTGAAAGCCAGTGGCAGGATGTCTTCCAGCTTCACCTGTTGCTCTGGAGTCGAAACGGAAGTGCTTTTCTGAAATACATACACCTTCATGCATCAGTGGGGCCTAGACCTGCTTCCTTCTGAACCAGCAATGCACAGGTAAGCAGTGCTCCTGACACTGCCACAGATCTGGAAAATCAAGTTCTGTAAGGCAGCTCTTGGAATTCAGACAATTTAGCAGTTTAAGTAAAATCTAGCAAATCTGTTGGAATTCTCATGGGAGTCTAGCAAAGTCTAGTAAACATAATTATACTGAGCACTTAGCAACACCTATTTCCTGGTTGTTTTTTTTTTTTTTTTTTTTTTTTTTAAATTATCATTATTATTTTTAAGTAAACACTTTCCTTCTCTTTATTTTTTTAAGAGGCTTTTTCTCTGTTACTTTTCAATGACAGAGTCAGGTGAAAATGATTCATGCTGACAAAAAAACAAAAACCATCAAGATAAGACCTGTTCACACAGGTCCAATTTTCCCAACAATAAACAGCACTTCTGTTCAACTGACAGCATGGAGTTTTGCTTTTCTCCTGAATTCTCCTCCATTGCTTTATTGCTATCAGGAGGGGACGATTCGCTTTATGTAAAGAAGACAGCCAGGAAATCTGCTGAAGTCTAACAGTTTTGATACTGAACAGGAGCTTTGCAAATGGTCAAATAGGTGAGGGTGCGGCTCACCTGCCAGCTGAATTCACCCAAACCAAAAGCCATCCATTTGTTTTGCTGTGACATGGAAAAAGTGACTAAAAACAAATACACAAATATGCTGCAGACAAGAAAAGTGATGTGTTAATAGTTATCAGGTGCCTTACTCAAACTTGCCATGGAGCCCACAGTTCTATCTAAAAAGAAGTTACACCTAATTAGTTTCTTAGTGTCCTGGTATCGAATGTGTCCCTGTCACCACCAAGTTTAGGCCCTGGGGTCTGCCCCACAGCCAAGAGGTAAGCACCAAAGTGCTAGAAAACTCACCAGGATCACCTGTCTAAGCCAGCAACTCCAGCTACACATTTTGAAATTGCAGCATTAGAAACGTTTGTCACACATCCTGTGCTGCAGGGAGCAAAGAACAGCAGTGCTGGAACACAACTAATTGTGCCAGGACTCAGACATGACAGTACCTCAGAACAATACACACCCAACTCCTGCAGCTCCCCTCCAGAAGCCTTAGGACATTCACTACTTCTTCCCTCTGTCCTCTCAGCTAATGGAAAACATTTGTCTGACAGATAGTGCTGAAGATTGAAGTCTTCCATTTATCCACGCAACAGATAAAACAGAAACAGCAGTTGCAGAAAGTTCTCTTACAATACCTGAGAGGCATCTCTCTCTACCAGGTAAAGACAGAAGAGGAACTTCAGGGTTATTCAGTTTTCTGCCTCAGAACCAAAGCCTAGGGGTTTAATGTAAACATTTTAAAACTAAGATTTTTATTATTCTACTTAATTTCTCATACTAGCTTTCTGATTCTGATTTCAGTGATAGAGATGTTTTAATTACTGTACTGGGGGAGGAAGGTACAGCAAGGAGGAGGAAATTGTTCGAATTGGCGCTAAGCTGCATTTCATAAGATGCATTAAATAAGAAGTTTCAGAGTCATGTTTGAAGCACTTCGCCTTACCTTTCTGTCTCTGGCTTTTTGAACAGTTTTTCCCGCATTAGACACCACCACAAAGCTTCCAGAAGCTCCCTTCCCTTTCACCTAGTTAAAAATAAAGCCTGTGTCAGCCTTTAGCAAAGTAACAGAGGATAATAACTGTGAAGGAGACTAAGCAACACTTTTTAACAGATTCTGAATGAATGCTCATCCTGGTGATTAATGGCGAGGGGCAGAAGTTGGATTTGAATCCACTTCAGTAGACCAGAAGCCATGGCTAGACATAACAAACATACCCTCCTGCCCCGACCAGGAGATCCTAATGCTAAACACTGGCATCTCAGCTGTAAGCTGCAGGCAACACGCTACTGCAGAAGGGATGTTGCTAGACTCAGGTTGAAGATGCATCGTACAGCAACACAGCAGCAATTTCCCACCATGGAACAGCCACCTCCCAGGGCACAAACGACAACAGTGCACTGCGTGTGACTGGCAGAATCATGCAGAAATTCTATCAGTGTCTAAACGAATGGACACAGAGACTGAAGAACCTCCGAAAGGAAGAACATGTTCTCCCCATAGGCCTGCTAATGGTTTCCTAAATTCCTGCATGACTCAGTAGCACCACCGGCAGCACCGCTCTGCAGAGTGACCCTTACCTGCCTGATGATTCCCCTCTCCAGCTCCCTTTTCAAGGCCTGCTTTAGAAGATAGCCTCTTCTCTCCAGCTCCAGGGAAGGGTATTTGTGGATGATGTATTTACGTATCGCAACAACTGATGCGCCACTCTTCTGAAAGCACGCCTGCAACAGGATCAAAAGTTGGTAAAGAATATCTGGACTGAAACTACTTTGCTACAGGACCAGAAGAAGAGAGACTGAGCTGATGATGCATACAGGCCAGCACAGGATGACCTTTTCCTACAATGACTCAGGAGTAGAAAATTTGAGTAAGAAAATACATGGCTTTCTCTTTCAGAGCGGCTGAAGAGCAGACAAACAAGAGCAGAACAGCAAGCATGTCAACTGCTCTCCTATTCTGAAGCACTTAAAAGCAATGGAATATACACTATGTGCTATTACAAAAAAATAGTTACATTTGGGCAAGCCAGCACTGCCCAACCAGCAAGTCATTAGTAATTCATTATGATGGCAGATAGACAGTCATTAACAGATTAATCAGAACAAGTTGTTGATTGTTTGAAGGAGATAAAGGACTGGCATTAGCAAACTAGCAGAACAAACACCAATTTGAAGTCCATAATCTTGACTCTTCGAAGACAGTAACTGTCATGTCAGCCAGCCTGTACCACTAGAGTCCTCCAGCCAGGGATCAGAGTGGGACAAAACAGTTGTGTTTTAAACTTTAGAGAGCTGACATACTGTAGAAAATCCCAGCTGTGACTTGATAAAGCCCCCTCTGTTTAAGCAAGTTACCAGACCTAGATGGCTTCAGAAAGCACAGTACAGGATAAAGTTTACTTATGCACAGTATAAGAAAGCACTGAACTCCATTACCTGCTCTGATAACACTACTATATTGCCAGAAATGGCATAGCTTCTCTCAGTCTAACAGATTTGGATGCACGACAGCATGCTTCAGGGGCTCAAAAGGCCATCTTGTAATTAAAGCTGGTGGAGCTCAGGTCTCTGGGAAAGGCAATCTGCATGAACCAAGTCTCAAGGTGAGGACAGCAGAGTTGCAGAGCGACTACAACAGCACAAGTCTCTCCTTACAAGCAGAAGGAAGCATACAGCCAACTAAAACCAACACCACTCAGAATGCTAGCTTAAAGTACTGCCATCTGCTCTTAATTACAATAAGATGCTGGAAAAGATAAGCATCAAATAGACAGACTAATCAAGGTAAACCAAGTTAACTATGGCTAGGAGACGCATCAAATTAAAGGACACCAGTAATGAACCAGGTTACATCATCAGAGCCATTTCTAATATTTTAACCCAGGGAGGGAAACAAATTCAAAACAAAGAAAAGCTCCAGAGCCCCTCCATCATCATCACATGTCAGCTCCATGGGTTTCCAGACAGAAGCACACATGCCTCACAGTCAGGTTTCCTGCTAAGCGGCAGCAGTATCACTTGTACCACCAGAAAGCTGAAACCATAAACTGTAGTTCGTGCTTCTGCTTTGTGACAGGCGAACAGAAAAACACTTGACTCCTACTTACCTTAATGGCCTCAGTTAAAATGGCATCCATCTTCGGACGTGAAGTGGCAGCCATCTGAGTTTGTTTCTGTGCCCTAGCCAGCTGGCTAGCAGAAAGAGTCGCCCAAGCAGGAATGGTCTTCTTCACCTTCTTCTCCTTTTCCTTAGACTGATCTTTATCGCTTGGGAAAATGCAAAGCAATATTGAGATGGGAGAATGTAAAACAAGCCAACAAGCACAACAGCAACAAAAAATATGCCTAGAACATTTAACACTGAAAATACTTCTTCCTGTGAAAAGCGGGCACCTCTTTTAGGGACACACCCTATTTTCTCCATCTCTCCCATAATCTTTTTCATCTACAGAACCAGTCTTTCTCCTACCCAAATTACTAAGTTCAGCACTAAGCAAGCCTTACTCCTTTTTGGTTTCTTCTGAGGACTTGGTTTCCCCCTTCTCTTCGTTCTCAGGTTCCTTTGGCTGTTCTGCTTCACTAGGTGCAGCAGCAGGCAGGGTTTCATTCTCTTGTTCTTCTCCAGCAGAAGCAGATTCCTCAGAAGTGGCTTCTGCATCTGGAAGATGTAAAGATGCATCAGCTTACTATTCAAAACTGGCCCCTGCTCTTAGTGAAGGTGGAGGATTTAAAAAAAAAAAAAAAAAAAAAAAAAAAAGTACTAACAAACCCTGAAAATGATTTCCAACCCGTTTCTTTACTCTAATTTTAAGGGATGATTTGAATTTAAGTAAGAAAGTGAACATAGGTACTGAAAGAGCTTCAGTATGGTGCAGTGAACCATCAAATGCCAGAACCACACATCACACAGTATTTTCACAAGAGCTAACTCCCTACCCTTCTCTTAACTCCTGAAGTTACTGTTGCAATCACAATCACTGCCCATCACAATGCCTAGGGGTCAGGAAGGGAGGAAGAAGAAAAAACAAAATCACTATCATGGAAACAGCAGGTTTTCCCCTAGGTTAAGTTTTATGCATTTTAACTAAAAAAGGTGCAAAACCACACAATTCTAGAAGAGATTACTGAAGTTAAGCATAAGCAGCTTTGTTTACGCCAAACACATCTTTAAATACTGCTTTTTCAGCACTGCATGCTGTGGCAACTGAAGTATTTTAACTTCAATCACATTTGTCCAGATCTGGCAAAGCTTTAGGCTGCACATGTATCAGCAAAATCAAATCCAGTCAGAAACCAACTTACCAAGCACATTAACTCAAGCACATCTAGCCAAGAGCAGGCCTGAAGGGACCGGCCTGCCTAATGGATAACATGCAAACAGAATTACAGTCACAGAATTGCTCAGATTGGAAAAGACCTTCGGGACCATCAAGTTCAACCACAACCTGACCAAATATAAACTGCTGCTACCCACTGCTAGGCTAAAGTGATTGCTGTCATGCCTTGGTGTGCCACACCAGTTTTCTGTCTTCAAGGAGAAGCTTAAGCACTGCTGCTCCATTCCTGCACATGACTTTCCTCCCATGAAAGCACTGTGATTAAAATTTAAATGCGTATTAATAGTTATTTTCCTAGGTGACATACACAGTCATCCACCAGTGAGAACAAACTCACTGAAACGTAATGAAAATCATACTGAAACGACACATCCTGAGAAAGCAAGGTGAAGCTGCTGGGTCAGGCACATTAATTAATACCAGTCTTCATTATGTGGTGTGGTAAAATAATTAAACACTTGTGTTTTCCATCCATTAATTCCTCCTTCCGATTCCAAGCCATTTTCTTATCACTACTGAAAGTTCCCAATTTCTACCTTTATCCAGGAGAACGTACAAGCCTAGAAGAGATAATATCTAGCTATATTTTCATATTAGGAGTGTCAAGGCTTTGCCACAGTGTACAAAGCACAAACCAAACTATTTCCCACTGAAAGCTGTACAATATTCCCAGCAGGCCAAGAACAGCCTGTAAAAATGAGGCAAGCATTAGGATTTTAACCAGAGCCGTAAGATATTTTTTTGGCAACTTCGGTATCCAAGCCCATGATTGGATACAACACCGTGGCTGGCTACAACAACCCAGCAGAGTTGTTA
Source organism: Tetrao urogallus (assembly GCF_951394365.1). Lineage (NCBI taxonomy): Eukaryota > Metazoa > Chordata > Aves > Galliformes > Phasianidae > Tetrao > Tetrao urogallus. The sequence goes on from NC_136834.1 coordinate 201,773, forward strand.
CAGTACCTGCTTTCACCTCTTCGCCACCTTCAGCAGGTTTGCTTTTGGGGGGAGTTTCTCGAGAAGAAGAATTCACGGAGCGGCGGATCGGCATTGTGTCCTCTTCAGCTTTCTACAAAAAGCATTGGTGAGTCAGTACAGATGCTGGGAAGACTCAGAAAGCTTTTGAGTTGGGATTCAAGTAAATCAGAGCGGCATACGTAGAACTATTCTAGTTACAATCACATTTTCCAGAATTTTCAAGACAGTAATATCCAGCCCAGCACCTTTGAAGTACACCAGGAGAGGACAGTTTTGCATTTCATAGTTAGGAAATAAATAACATTTCATTCCACATTAAATGAGATGAGCATTTGGGGATTTTGACAACTGCAGCATCTCAGGGGAAGCAGGGAAGGGGAAAGACAGCACCTAGAGGGTTTACTGGGCTCCCAATGGAGTTCCCTAGAACCAGGAGAGAAAGAGTACGAAGAAATCTTCAGCAGGAGTGGAAGTCAATGACTGATCCAAGGGCAAGCCTGGAGAATGGGTCAGCCCCTACCTCACTTAACTTGTCCGTGTGGATCAGCTGAGTTCCCGTTAAGAGTGGAAGCGCCTTATGATGCACGGGTTCAGCTTCAGACAGATCAGTCGCCATTTAAAATTATTTCTAGCCCCAAGTGCACGTAACACTGTGGAGCCCCAGGTTTTAACCCCAAGGACTTTTTCCTAACGGCTTTCACAGTGCAGTGAGGAGTCAACCTAAAGTACAGAAAAGATGTGGTGTGAAAATTAACAAAACGGAAACATCTACGTGCGCGTATCGAACAAACTACAGACTGAAAAGAACACACGGCTTACAGCTCACGGCTAGCGTAACTGACAAGCAACACGGGCACTCAACAGAGATGCTGAGGCATGAACACAAATTTGAGCGCTATGGGCGTAGCAGAAATGGCAGGAGTAGGAGCCGGACCTGCAGCTGCTCCATTACACATATCTGAATGAATAATGGTGCTATTTAACAGAATTAATTAAATTAACAGAAGCATTAACAAAGAGAAGTCATTGCACCGTGCTCAAAGCCAAGCAATAAAGAAACTAAACTAACAAGCCATCCCCTTCAGGGAAATGCCCTGATACACTGACACAGCTTCTGTTAGCCTAAGGACCAAAACCATCTAACCTGCTAGGCAGAAAATAAAACAGAGACCCTCCCAAATTAAACCCCATGCAACATAAAGAAACGCACGAATCCTTGTATGAGAAAACAACCATCAAAACCTTTGACAAAAAAAGTTAAAGCTTTGCAAGACTCTCTCCCAAACATGAGCACAGTCGTGGGCACCAATTATGCTGATCAAGCCTCTCTCCCCCCTTGCTGCCATCCTCCCATGCTATCACAGCCTCTCACTGCTGCCCGTGCACCTGCCTCAGCCCCTCTGGAGGAGGGACGCTCCTCCACATGCTGCCAAGGCCAGGCCTCACTTTGTCACCCACTTCTCCTCTTTTCACCACCCCCTTTAAAAGCCTCAAAAGCAGCACCTCACTTGTAGCAAACCAGGGCTGCACCCGCTCTCCCTGGTCTGGTAGATCAGCATGCCCCTCTTAATGGACAAACAGCCCAACACTCCCAACCACTAATTCTCTCAGTTTCCTTTGCTCAGCAGCAGGGCTCCCCATGGACCAGAGGGATTCTCTCCATGCCAGTTGCTGTCCCAGGCACCCAGCTCCCAGCTCATCCGCAGACAGCACTGCTGTCACCCCTCAGCTACGGCTGCAGCGCACATTCAGAACCACAGCAGGGAAAGAAGAGCAGAGGGAAAGGTGTGTTAATTAAGGCAGAAGGCTTTGCAAGGGCGGACAACCAACAGGCAGCAAACTGCTTTCCCCAAATAATCAATCAATCACTGATTAAAACTGATACGTTAGTAAACTTGAATGCTGATCGCATACACATGTGGCACTGAGAAAGCAAAGCACACTGCGTTCCAAAGACAAAATAAATGAGATGAACGGAGCCTTCTGATGAAATGTCAGAACTGAGAAAGGAAAACTAACAGCCAGCTTGAACATATGAACCCAGCAGTTCTTTATTCTGTAGGACTTTCCTTCCTCACCGGCAGAAAGAGGACAGAATGAAGAATTCCACCAGGTTTCAGATGGGAATCAAACGGTTTTTTCTAAGACAGACAGAACAGGAGTTGCATCCAACGCCCCAGCCTCACACACTGGATACTGTGGCATCTTGGGAAGTGTCCCAAGCACTGCTTTTAAAGAACTGGAAAGTATGGTGCATGTTTCACAGTTGTACAAATGTCAGACTGAGAACTGGAAGCAGGAAGAGGCCAAACAACTTTCTGAATTCCTGGACTAGCTGAAATGATGGATTGCATTCAGTCTCAGCTCAAGGAGTGGAAAATCCAGGCAAAGTTGCAAGCAGGTTTTCCATGAACCAGTTAGAAAAATATCCCTGCACCAATTTCTTCCTAATCTATCAGCAAGCTGTTAAGAGAACAAAAAAGCATAAAATACCACTACAAAACCAGAGGTGTTAGGTGAGACACATGCATTTTAGACAGTATTTCAAGAGTGGATTTCCCTCACCACTTAACAGGAACTTCACTCAAGTTAACCCAAGGCACAGCCCGACTGACTCCTCCAATTGCTGCTGGCCGTAAGGTTTTCCAGCTTATCTCAGACCGCGATCAGTCAAGGGAAAATGTTTTGGGATAAAATCAGGTCTGGAACGTGGCAAGCTGAGCGGGGCACTGTCTCCTGGCTGGGAACCCAGGCCAGGTGTTCTGAAAGCAAATATGCCACAGAGGAACGAGAAAGCACATCCAACCCTGTGCTGGAAAGGGTGTCCCCTTACTGTGACACAGCATGCACGCGGCGGCTCACACTCATAGGCACAAGGCAGTAGTGTGGAATACCTGAGCAAGGTGTGCCCGGAAACCAGGTCAGATGGGCAGAATGAACGCACTGGCGTTCTTGCAGATTTGAAGCTGCCAAAGGATGTGAAGTTGACAACCTTACAAGTAGTGCAAGCAAGGACTGTTTATTTCCAAAGAGGCTTAAGAAAGAAAAATAAATGGATTTCAAAACAAAGCTACTGATTAGCATGCAGTTATCTGCTACTTTCTGGTGCTGTCTTGAGCAACTGAGCATTTAAATGTCTCAGAAACAGTAGGGAAAAAAAAAAGCACATGGAAATGTTACTATTTCAGCAAAGCACAAGTGAAAATCCAAAGCAAACATGCAGAAATGTTACCTTCTGAACTGCAAGGCAGCCCACTTCATCAAGACTTCTGGCCCTCTGAAATTCTCAAAGTTCTTCCCTAGAAGTCCAGCTCAGGTGGAAGACACCCTACTGCAAATCCTTCAGCATCTACATCACCATAGGATATACCACCTTTGATAGAAACTTGCTTCACAAAACAGCTCCACTAGAAGTTCTCAGCTGGTTGTCTCTCTCAGCCTGCCTTACAATGCTGTTCCAGTGTTTACTGATCTCGCTTTTGTTTTTGCAACTCAGAGAGCAGCCTGCCGCTCCAATTAAAACAAACCAGCAATCCCAAGTCATGTCGAGCAGCCCAAAAATGTGCAGAGAAATAAAATATCTGACTGCATGCAGAATACGAGTTAGTCCTGCTTCTAATCCTTATCTGGCAACCTGCTTGGAAATTCACTCCTGTTCCCCATCGGCCCTTCAGCACGCCGTGCCACCGGAGCTCTGCATGCTCTGCCCCATCCAGAAGCAGCTGCTGCTCCTTGCAGTCGCACGCCGGCTCCATTTGCTGGGAGGCGTCCTACTTAAACACGCTCCCCAGCTAAGCTACAGGGGCTCTGCTCACAGCTCTCCTGTGGGAGATCCCAGGGATCTGTTACAGGTTATCCGAGCCCCACGCTGCTAGCAGCACGATAAACCATCTTGTTTCAATTAAAGAAGAGCACTGGTCCCATGCAAAGATCCAATAGCTCACCACTTGGCAGGCAAGAAATTGTTTGGCTTGACTGGTGTTACAGCTTTTATTTCCATCGACTCCTTCCCTCTAATGTTAAAATCCCAAACACATTAGGGTTTGAGGGAGCACAGAGAAAGCCTTCTGCCTTTCTAGCACCTAAGCATATGCATTTCTACACACAGACATCCAATGGCAAGAGTTTTTGTTTGTTTTAAGTCTGAGGGGATGTTTTCATTTCAGGGTACTGAATTGAGCCCACAGACCCCAACACCTCTAAACAGAAACTGACTTGTACCTGGCTTATTCTGTTGAGCTCTATACAGCAACACAAAGATTAAACGCTGACATTCTGCATGCACAGGTGCTGCTTCCATTGCAAAAAGCAGCACATTCCTGTAGTGAGATTGATGCTCTGCCTACCTGGGACCGAGCTCAGCACCTCTCCCTCCGGGATACACAGCAACTCAGAGCCAGCTCAGTTTCAACAGGTGTTTATTAAAATAAAAGGAAAGAGCCATGCCTCACCTCTGCTATTCTCCACCACCACCACTACCAACTCAGTATAAAACAAACTAAGTTTCAGATTTTCTCCAACCATCCTTGACCTGTACAGACAGGAAGAGAAGATTGCTTCCCCAGCCTGGATTATCTTCTCTCCTTAAATCCAGCAGAAATTTATCACGTCCAAACACACGCAGACACTGGGAGACTTCAGTTAATGCTACTATCATACCTGAAAACTTGAAAAATTCCAGCTACAAGATTAATACAAAGCAGAGTTCCTGCCTGCATGAAAACAACCCCTCACTGCACTGATGCTCAGGACTGTGGTGAGGCAACATTTAAAAAAAAAAAATTGGGGGTCCACAATCTGGATTCTCCATGCATTCCTGCTGAGAGAGGCAATCAAAGAGTGAAGCAGCCTACATCAGAGCATGCAAGGATCAGCTTTCAGTTCACAGCAGGTGTAGCTCACAAATTTACAGCTATTCCAGCATGAAAGCTGCTGCTGAGTTGCATCTAAGATGACAAAACTTCTTAATTCCAGGATCCAACATTGTGAGTGTTGACAAACCATTAACAACCAAAAGAAAGTTCAGGCTGTAACATTACACACCAGGATAAAAACCTTTTACAGGCAACATCCTCCATGCTTACACAGTCTACATTTAACACCACCATACAAACCCTCCCGAGCTACGACTTATTCAGCCACCTCTCATTACATGGCATCAGCACTACCTGAGGAAAGCTACAAATTCCTCGTGCTCCATAAAATCTACTCACACCTCATATTAGAGCCCACCAGTGTAAAACCCCTCATGTTCCCTCTAAAGGAAGTCAAAATAGAATCACAGAAAGGCCTGGGTTGAAAAGGACCACAATGATCATCCAGTTTCAAACCCCTGCTATGTGCAGGTCACCAACCAGCAGACCAGGCTGCGCAGGGCCCCATCCAACCTGGCCTTGAATGCCTCCAGGGATGGACGGGGCATCCACAGCCTCTCTGGGCAGCTGTTCCAGCACCTCACCACCCTCTCCATAAAGAACTTAATATAACTTTATACATAAACGTATACATATGTATACTGGAGAGAAAAATAACTCCAGCAGTACAAGCTGAGGAAGAGCAGCAGTTCCCCCTGCTCTCACCTCCTGCACACACGGTTTAACAACAGAACTTCCGAAGCTCCGAAGCTCCATCAGAACCGCTGCTAGCCAAGCGTTCTTTAAAGACGCTAAAAGCACTATTTACAGTAAAAACAAACAAAAGAAACCACGCGCCCGAACGACCAGCGAGCGGCCAAGACCCGATAAAGGCTCATTAACTCAGAGATCCCTCGGCGGCCGACGGGGACTGCCGAAATACCGGGCAGACCCAGCTGTCAGCCCGCAAACGGAGCGAACGCACCCGGCGCCAACCAGCCCCGTCCTCCAGCACGCACCGCGACTGCGGGAACGGCCGCAAAACGGGCGTAGAGGGCTGGCGGAGGGCCGCGGGGAAGCAGGGAGGGGAGCCGGGGGAGCCGCCTCGCCCCGCACCGGCCGCGCTCCGGTCAGGGACACCAAGCTCGGCCTGCCGAGGGCAAAGCACGGCCCGCAGCGGCGCCGGGACCCGCGGCTCCCTTCGGGCGGCGACTGAGCGAAGGAAAACAAACGGAACGGCGGGGAAAGCGAGCGGGCGGCGCTCGGGGCCCAGCCGAGGCCTGCGCGGACGCCGGGCCGCGCCACGACACCCCCCCGCCGCGAGGCCTATCGCGACACGGCGCGGAGCCGAGGGCGGTTCCGGCGGGCCGCCTCCGCGCCCCGCGGCCGAGTGGGCCGCCCCCCCTCCCGCCGTGCGGCGCCGGGCGGGGTCGGCCCTCACTCACCAGCGGGCCCAGCGGACACAAAGCGGCCCTCTAATGGCGGCGGCGGGGGAACCGGCGGGGGAGGAGCGGGGGGGGGCCGGGGCAAAGGGGCGGGGGCGGGGCGGAGGGGGCGGGGCCGCGGTGGGCGGTGGGCGGGGCCTACCGGAGCCGCCAGCCAATGAGGAGCCGCGGGCATTTTTCGAACGCCGGGCGCTCTCCCCCTTTCCATCCCTCCGCCGTGGATGTGCGCGTGCGCGATGCCTTCCCGCCCAACGTTGCGTTGAGGCGTTTCCCGCCACGGCCTCCTGAGGGTGCTGAAGGGCCTCGCGCTCGTCCCGCGGCCTCACCCCCTCAGCCCTTTTTTTCTTTCTCGTGCACCTTCTGGTTGCCCTTTCCCGGCTTTTTTTTTTTTTTTTTTTTTTTTTTTCTTCTCTGCTTGTTTTGTTTGTTTGTTTGTTGGTTTGTTTTCCCCCGGTCTTTCTGCTTTCCCTTCACTGGAGTTCAGGGTGCCTCCATTCCCACCTACCTCACAGCTCTGTGCACAGCTGCCAGGCCGCAGCATCTCCCCAGCGCCTTACAGTGTGTCACAAAGCCATTCCTATCATCCAGTTGGTTCCTCAGCTATGTTTCCTACCCCAGCCCCCCGCCGGCAGCAGTGTGACAGAGGGAAGGCACTCAGGCCTTCATTTGGGCACCAGCACCCATCAGCCACACCACGAGCACTACTAAGAGGCACTTAAACTATCCACAGAGCAATGCAAGTGTTTGGTTTTCACACTGCGACTGTTTTTTGTCTCAGCTTTTTCCACCTTTCTCGCCTCAGGTGGCTGCTACACCTGAGAGCGTCTCTTCCCGAAGTCGGCTGCTGTGACCAAGGTCATATTCTCCACCCAGCCCTTCTCCGTGGTGTTCCGCTTTCTCCTTTGTCTCCTGCACTGAACAGCCATAGCCAGATGGTTCCACTTTGCCAGACATTCCTTCGTTTCTTGTGAGTGTGGAATAACCGCAGCACAGCTGCACAGCAATGTGTTCTTTGGCCTTTCCCCCCAAGTGGTGCCTCTCTGGCAGGAGGGGGGGATTAGGAGGAGAGGGAGCAAGAGGAAACGTGCTGCTTTGCTGCAGACTTTTAGACACTATAAAGGAAAAGATGAAATCACCCCAGCTGCCCTCCCCTTGCTCACTGCAAGCCTTTGTGCAATACTCCAGCACCTGCGCTTGCCGAGCTACAGAGCTGCACTGAGACATAAGCAGAGGAGGAGAAAGGGTTTTGTTGTCTTTCTCTGTCTCTCTTTCTCTCTCTCTTTTTTTAATATCTCTAAATCCTCCCCAGAGGGGAGCTGTGGGCCCTGTGCATTCCTTACAGCCACATGCCTGCCTGACCACAGTGGGCTGGGTAGCCTGCAAAAATACGGTGCCTGGGCAAGGCAGCTGCATCCCACAGAGGGTGCACGGCATGTTGTCAGCAACTGCGAGACCCCCCCCCATGGGATGTGACGCGATAGGCCCTCTCCCTGCTCTATGATTGATGTGTGGCACGTGCCCTTAGGGGCGTAGACAAAGCACATAGGTTATATAAGCTAGAGTTCATGTGTAATAAACGCCATTTTGCTGTTCATCATATTGGTGTGTGCGTGCAGTCATTTGGTCCTGGCCTGGTTTTAGGTCAGTACCGTAGGAGGCAATGCAACATTGGTGCTCCGTGTGAGGAACCACCAGAACCCACTTGTGAGGATCCCCCTTGAATGAGAAGCCAACTTGCGTTAAAGTCTCCTGCGAGCCTGCGGAATTTCCAATGCCGTAATGCGGGTTGGCCGTGGAAGACCGTGGTGTTACGGTATTCGCCTAAGGGCGTGCCTGCAGCAGCTGGCTGCTGTGGAAGTTCGAGGGTGGGGACAGCCTGTGGTTGGTGGCAGGTCGCTCTTGAATCGGGACATCAGTGCCGCGCTCGTGATGGATCAAGTTATTAAGTTGGTCCTTCAGTTCTGTAAGGACTATCACAGCAAGAATGCCCCTTCTAAGAAGGACATTTCCGCTGTACTTATTTGCCTGGAAAAGGAGTGGAATCTTCCCTCCCCTCAGGACATTTTAGACCCTGATAAATGGGATCAGTTTACATCCACGCTTGCGCAGCGTGCGATAGAGGAGCAAAAAGCAGCGGAGCTAAAAATCTGGGGGTTAATTCTTGGGGCTCTTAAAGCCGCTAGGGAAGAAGATAGAATTCCTGAGGCTGCGCGCGTTATGATGGGTTTGGAATTTACTAATGCCGAGAGAAGTGGCGCGGGAAGCATACTTTCTTGCAGGTCCCCTGAGGAAGAGAACGCCGCAAATATGCCCTCAACTATGGCGACTAACATCTCGTCCGCACCTTCGGCACCCCCCTTCGCTCCCCCCTCGGCTTCAGCTTCGCATAAACAAGTAGAAGACTGCGCTGAACTGTCTGCACTTTTATCATGCAACACCGGCCAAGTGCAGGAATCCAAGGTCGTTGAAACTCCCCAGCCGTATCCACGACAACCGCTGTATCCTTCTCTGTGCAATCTAATACCACCTGTGGGGGCAGGGGGAAAAGTGAGCTGGGATGGGACACTTGCCGTCTCCTCTGAGGAGGTGGAATGCAATTACACCCAGGGGGGTGGGGACTGCGGGCAAGGCTCGGGTACGGATTGGTCAAAAGTTAGAGAGGCGGTAGAAGAAAAAACAGCAGAGAGAAAGGGAAGCGATGTAACTTACAGGCGCTCGGATGATAACGTCCGGCCAGCACTGTCCACCCTGATCGCGCCTGAAGGAGTAGGTGGCGTGTGGCCAGCGCTGTCTGCTCAGGTTGCACCCGTAGGAGAAAGACAAAATGACGAGAGTCTCCGGACCCACTCCTTACCACAGCATTCAGACCCACTGATTCGACCCACATATCCTTTTACAAGATTGAGTGCGTATGCAACCAATCAGAAGCCTCTACAACAGTCAGTGCATGATCAAAGGGAGATGGGTCTGAGGGGAGGGGTGCGGAGCCCGCAGCTTCCAGCTGTGACTGAACAGGATAGCGAAAGGAGAGAGGTGAATTTGCATTTAGAAGTTAAGAGAGATGCACTAGCAGATTGTGGGAAGTTTAGATCTAGCCTGATAGAGGAAGGAAAAGTACTGGAGATCTTCCTGGTAGTAGGGAACGGTAACAGAATCCCAGAAGGGGTACCCCTCGATCTGAAAGACATCACACACCTGATAGATTGTGCAGAGAAACAGGGATTGAAATCACTCCTTGCTCTAAATGCATTAGAAGTCCTGACAGCACCAGGTCTTCTCTTTCCTCATGATGTAACGAATCTGATGTGCATGGTTTTTAAGCCAGTGCAGTATACATTGTGGGCATCAGAATGGGTTCCCTTCAGGGACAGGTGGCCAGATTGAGGCCTGGAGAACAAGCAATTCCACACAGCTGGCTTGTGAGAGCAATGCTTTCAAGGCTTGAGACATCTGTCTTGATATTGAATAAAATGTTTGTCATTTGGAGGTACATTCCAACAGGTACCTGAGGCAAAGTTGGCATATATTGGGAAAATAACCTGGTTATGTTTGTATAAGGATCCTTTGTAATTTCATACTCATAGATAGTGCCACTAGAGCTATCAGCAATCACTCTAATCAGTAATCTCTAATCTCTCTGTCTCTGATTTTACCAGTACTGTAGGATGTGGCTTTAATTGTTTAGCGTCGGTAACATCACATCAATTATTGCAGGCACAGCATGCTTCACTGTCAGAACTGCGCATGATCTTCATGCATCTCTTCATATAGGTGCCAAGGCTTTGGCACGGTCCTGTTCTATTCCCTTGCTGACAGTTCGTAATGTAGTTCAGGCATGTCCATATTGCAATTCTGCCCCAACTATTGGTGCAGGTGTTAACCCCCGTGGCTTAAAGCCACTGCAGATCTGGCAGATGGATTTTACATGGGAACGCCGTATGGCCCCTCATCCATGGTTCGCCGTTACTGTAGATACAGCTTCTTCTATGATATCAGTCACTCAACATGCAAAGTGCAATTCAACCGCAGCACAGAGTCATTGGGCCACTGCAATAGCCGCTATGGGGTTGCCCAGTCAGATAAAAACAGATAATGGGTCTTGCTTCATCTCAAAATCGACCCAGGAATGGTAATAGCTTGGGGGATATCTCATTCCAGAGGAATCCCTGGCAACTCTCAGGGACAAGCAATTGTAGAACTTGCCAATCGCCACCTCAAGGAAAAGTTACGCGTCCTAGGGGAGGGGCTGGGTCGGGCCGGGGGCGGCGATGGCGCCGCGGCTGCAGTTGGAGAAGGCGGCCTGGCGCTGGACCGAGACGGTGCCGCCCGAGACGGTGACGCAGAAGCACATCGAAGCGGCCTACCGCGTCAGACTGGAGCCCTGCCAGCGCGGCGCCTGCCGGAGGAACTGCCGGGGGAACCCCAACTGCCTGGTGGGCATCAGGGAGCACGTCTGGCTGGGCGAGATTGACGAGAACAGCTTCCACAACATCGATGATCCCAACTGCGAGCGCCGCAAGAAGAATGCATTTGTGGGCTTAACGAACCTCGGCACCACGTGCTACGTGAACACTTTCTTGCAGATGTGGTTTCTTAATCTGGAGCTCCGGCAAGCCCTCTACTTGTGTTCCAGCAATGAGCACACAGTCAGAGAGAGCATCCCCAAAGACAAAGACTATGAGCCTCAGACCATTTGTGAGCATCTTCAGTACTTGTTTGCCTTGCTGCAGAACAGCAGAAGGCGATACATCGATCCCTCTGGGTTTGTCAAAGCCCTGGGCTTGGATACAGGCCAGCAGCAGGATGCCCAGGAATTTTCCAAGCTGATTATGTCACTGCTGGAAGATACTTTATCCAAACAAAAAAATCCAGACGTTCAAAACATTGTTCAGAAACAGTTTTGTGGGGAGTACGTCTATGTCACGGTCTGCAACCAGTGTGGCAGGGAATCCAAACTCGTGTCTAAGTTTTATGAGCTGGAGTTAAACATCCAAGGGCACAAGCAACTGACAGACTGCATAACAGAGTTTCTCAAGGAAGAAAAATTAGAAGGGGACAATTGTTATTTTTGCGAAACTTGTCAGAGTAAGCAGAATGCCACAAGGAAGATCAGGCTGCTAAGTCTTCCATGCACACTCAACCTGCAGCTGATGCGTTTCGTGTTTGACAGACAAACTGGCCATAAGAAAAAGCTGAACACCTACATTGGCTTCTCTGAGCTGCTCGACACGAAGCCTTTTATGGAACAAAAAAATGGTGTTTATGTATATGAACTGAGTGCTGTTCTCATACACCGAGGTGTGAGTGCATACTCAGGGCACTACATCGCCCACGTGACAGACCCGAGGAAACGGCCAGAAGTTATACCAGAAGAGGTTTAGGTTGGATATTAGGAGTTTCTCCTAATGGGCTCTACTCACAGAGGATTATTAAGTTAATAGGTTGTAATTAGGTTGATAGGTTATAGGGTTATTAGGGTAGGATTATTCTGCGAATCGGGATGTAACGGGGCAAGGCTTAACTGAGAGGACAATAGCATGTATAGGCGCAATGCGGGGATTTCGGGGTGTACGCGGTTAGGGTCCTCTCGAGTTGTAGTAGACTTTCTTGAGCTTGGAGAGGGGGAGATGTTGTCAGCAACTGCAAGACCCCCCCATGGGATGTGACGCGATAGGCCCTCTCCCTGCTCTATGATTGATGTGTGGCACGTGCCCTTAGGGGCGTAGACAAAACACATAGGTTATATAAGCTAGAGTTCACGTGTAATAAACGCCATTTTGCTGTTCATCATATTGGTGTGTGCGTGCAGTCATTTGGTCCTGGCCTGGTTTTAGGTCAGTACCGTAGGAGGCAATGCAACAACGGCACTGCTCAATCTCCTCTCCACCCCACTTTCTGGGTGGGCTGATGTCGTTTCCCCCCCCCCTCCCTCTCCCATTCATATAGTGTATCACACTGAGAAGAGTGAAGCTTTGGGAACCAGGGTGACCTTGCACACATTGGTGAGGATGCACAGGAGGAAGGAAGCTGTGCAGGGCAGAGAAATTGCCATCAAACTGATTGTACACAGCACTATCATCATCATCAAATACTTTTAATAAGTGCTAAGCACTTTCAGTCCCTTTTCTAGCCCTCCCAGGTGCAATGCAATGTATGAATCCCAGCTGGTTCATGGATTTTTTTTTTTAAATCATCCAATTTGATTGCAGCCCTAAAGCTTCTACAAATTTGCCTGGAGCTTTAGGTTTTGACTGTGCAGTTCAGCCTGCAGTTTAAACCGGGACATTTAGCTATTGCTACTGTTTAGAATCATAGAATCATAGGATCACCAAGGTTGGAAAAGACCTTCAAGATCATCCAGTCCAACCGTTCACCTATTCCCAGTAGCTCCCACTAAACCATGTCCCTCAACACAACATCCAGCCTTTCCTTGAACACCCCCAGGCTCGGTGACTCCACCACCTCCCTGGGCAGTCCATTCCAGTGCCTGACCACCCTTTCTGAAAAGTAATACTTCCTAATGTCCAGCCTGAATCTCCCCTGCCGTAGCTTGAAGCCATTCCCTCTGGTCCTATCACTAATGACATGAGAGAAGAGGCCGACCCCCAGCTCACTACAACCTCCCTTCAGGAAGTTATAGAGAGCAATGAGGTCTCCCCTGAGCCTCCTCTTCTCCAGGCTGAACATTCCCAGCTCCTTCAGCCTCTCCTCATATGGCCTGTGTTCCAGACCCCTCACCAGCTTTGTTGCCCTCCTCTGAACACGTTCCAGGGCCTCAATATCTTTCTTGCAGTGAGGGGTCCAAAACTGGACACAGTACTCGAGGTGCGGCCTCACTAGTGCTGAATATAGGGGAACAATCACCTCTCTGCTCCTGTTTGCAACGCTGTTTCTGATGCAAGCCAGGATGCCCTTGGCCTTCTTTGCCACCTGGGCACACTGTCGGCTCATGTTCAGCCGAGCATCAATCAATACCCCCAGGTCCATTTCCTCTACACAGTCCTCCAGCCACACCGCCCCAAGCCTGTAGCGTCACCTGGGGTTGTTGTAGCCAAAGTGCAGGACCCGGCATTTGGCCTTGTTGAAACTCATCCCATTGGCTTCAGCCCAGCTCTCCAGCCTGTCCAGATCCCTCCGTAGGGCCTCACTACCCCCAGGCAGATCCACACTTCCAGCCAATTTGGTGTCATCTGCAAATTTACTGAGGGTGCACTCGATGCCCTCATCCAGGTCATCAATCAAGATATTGAAGAGGACAGGCCCCAGCACCGACCCCTGGGGAACACCACTCACGACCGGTCGCCAGCTGGATTTGACTCCATTCACCACCACTCTCTGAGCCCGGCCCTCCAGCCAGCTCCTCACCCAGCCAAGAGTGTACCCATCCAAGCCTCGGGCTGCCAGCTTCTGCAGGAGAATGCTGTGGGAGACAGTGTCAAAGGCTTTGCTGAAGTCTAGGTAGACCACATCAACAGCCTTTCCCTCATCCACCAGTTGGGTCACTAGATCATAGAAGGAGATCAGGTTGGTCAAGCAGGACCTGCCCTTCGTGAACCCGTGCTGGCTAGGCCTGATCCCCCGCTCATCCTGCACATGCCGCATGATCTCCCTCAAGACAATCTGCTCCATCACCTTCCCTGGCACCGAGGTCAGGCTGACAGGCCTGTAGTTCCCCGGATCCTCCTTACGACCTTTCTTGAAAATGGGAGTCACGTTGGCAAGCCTCCAGTCTTCTGGGACCTCACCAGTCAACAAGGAGCGCTGACAGATGATGGAAAGCGGCTCGGCTATCACCTCCGCCAGTTCCCTCAGCACTCTCGGGTGGATCTCATCTGGCCCCATCGACTTGTGACAGTCCAGTTGGAGCAGTAGGTCTCTGACTGTTTCTTTCAGAATCACAGGAGGGTTAGTGTGCTCCCCAGCCGAGATTACCAGGTCAGAGAGAGGAGTGTCCTGAGGATAACTGGTCTGACTTTTAAAGACAGACGTAAAGAAGGCATTCAGGACCTCCGCCTTTCCCTTATCCTCAGTGGTCACATTCCCAGCCTCATCCAGCAAAGAGTGGATATTCTCCTTTGTCCTCCTCTTACTGTTAATGTATTTATAAAAGAGTTTCTTATTCCTTTTCACCCCAGCGGCTAAGTTAAATTCAAGCTGGGCTTTTGCCTTTCTGATTTCACCTCTACACATCCTAACAACTTCCTTGTATTCATGCTGAGTGGCCTGTCCCTCTTTCCACAGGCGGTAGATTCTCTTTTTCTCCCGGAGCCTCAAGAATAGCTCCCTATTCATCCACGCCGGTCTTCTTCCCCGCCGGCTCATTTTGCAGCTCAGGGGGACTGCCTGCTCCTGCGCCCTTAAGACTTCCTTCTTGAAGAGCAACCAGCTCTCTTGGACCCCTTTACTCGCTAAGACTGAATGCCAGGGGACTCCCCCTATTAGTCCCCTGAACAATTCAAAGTCCGCCCTCCTGAAGTCCAAGGTAGCAATTTTACTATTCCCCCTCCAGGCTCCACCATGAATCACGAAGTCTATCATTTCATGGTCACTCTGTCCAAGACAGCCTCCAACCTCCACATCCCCCACCAAACCTTCCCTGTTTGTGAACAGCAGGTCTAGTGGGGCAGTTCCTCTTGTGGGCTCTCCGACCAGCTGTATCAGGAAGTTGTCCTCTACGCATTCCAGAAACCTCCTAGACTGCTTCCTCTGTGCTGTGCTGTACTCCCAGCATCTGTCAGGGAAGTTAAAGTCCCCCATGAGGACAAGGGCAGGCGACTGTGCAGCTCGTGCCAGCTGCTTATAGAATACCTCGTCTGTCTCTTCATCCTGATTTGGAGGTCTATAACAGACGCCCACCAGGGTGCCTGTCTTGTCAGCCCTTCCTCTGATCTTTACCCATAGGGATTCAACGTTATCGTCCCCACTCATAATCTCAGTAGCATAGAAGCATTCCCTGACGTAGAGAGCCACACCGCCACCCCGCCTTCCTTGCCTATCTTTCCTGAAGAGTTTGTAGCCATCCATTGCAGCGCTCCAATCGTGGGAGCAATCCCACCACGTTTCCGTTATGGCAACTAGGTCATAGCTTGCCTGCTGCACAATGGCTTCCAACTCTTCTTGTTTGTTGCCCATGCTGCGTGCATTAGTGTAGACGCACCTCAGCTGAGCCCCTCGCCTCTCACCTAATCCCAATACCACTTCCCCAGGCTGCTCTCTAGCAGGCCTGGCTTTATCCCCTTCCCCCTTCCTATCTAGTTTAAAGCTCTCTCTACAAGTCCCGCCAGCTCCTGGGCAAGTATCCGTCTCCCTTTTGGAGACAGGCAATTCCCACCAGCAGACCCCAGGCCAGGTGCCGAGTAGACTGCCCCATGATCAAAGAATCCAAAATTTTTGCGCTTGCACCAGCCTCTCAGCCACGCATTTATAAGATGGCTTTTCCTGGTCATCTTGGCACTCGTCCTTGCCACCAAGGGAATACTGGCAAACACTACTTGTATGCCCACTCCATCAACTAACTTCCCCCGTCTCCTAAAATCATTTTTTATATTCCTCATGCTTCTAACAGGGATCTCATCACTGCCGGCCTGAACTATCATCAGAGGGTAATAATCAGAGGGGCGGATAAGGCTGGGCAGTTTTCTAGAAATATCCCTGACCCGGGCCGCAGGAAGGCAGCACACCTCCCTACGGGTAGGGTCAGGCCGACATATTGGTCCCTCTGTTCCTCTCAGAAGAGAGTCACCTACAACTACCACTCTCCTTTCTTTCTTGGAGGAGGCAGTCTTTAAACGCAGAGCTGATCGTCTCACCTTAGGCAAGCTTGGGGGCAGTGCTCCCACGTTATCATCAGTCACCACTCCCTCTGGTTTCAGGGCTTCATACCTCTTACATAGAGGCACCAGGGGAACCAAGGTAGGTCAGGAAATTGGGGGTTGCCTGCGACGCCGGGATGAGACCAGCTGCCATTCCTCAACTTCTCTCAAGCTGTCTCTCCCTGCTTGACTACAATGAGAGAGAGGGTCCATTGTTCCCTCAGTCTGGGTAGTGCAATCTCTGCGCCTTTCTCGCAAAGAGTCACTCCACCAGTCAATCTCTCGCTCGCACTCTCTGATGGACCGCAGTCTACCTACCTCCTCCCTAAGTTCCACCACCAGATTCAGCAGCTCGTCCAGCTGCTCACACCGCACACAAGTGGCATCCTTCCCATCCTCCCCTGGCAGCAGCAGGCTGAGGCACGCCCGGCAGCCAGAGACCTGAACTGCCACATTATTAAGCAGACCCTCTGTCTGGGTTGTCACAGTCTTTGCATGGGAAGCACGTTTCCTGGGGAGGACCATGACTGAAGAGGTGGTGTCAGGGCCTGCCAACAGGAGAGCCAGTCACCTGAGAAAAAGACAAGAGCACCCACCCATGCAGACACAAGACACAGCTGTGTTGTGTTGTGTGGGTGGGAACCGGTCTCCCTCCCTGGTCTCTTTTTATCCACACAACAAATGGGTCAAGGTCAAGCTCCCGAGATAAAGAGCAGGCAGTGTCTGCTGGCTGATGACTTGTGGTAAGTACCTTGAATACTGCCACGAGGTGTCAGCTCTGCCCCTGGTGAGTCAGGAGCCTGCCCACAAGCTGCCAGCTGCTAGCCCAGGCACAACACTGTCAATGGCTCCAAACAAGCCTAAAAAAGAGCTTTTTTGGTCGCTTTTCTTTACTCCAGATCCCTTGCCCACCACAGTTTTACCTGCTCGAAGCTAGTCTCTGTAGCAAATGAAACAAAGAGATGAGTTTAGATGAGTTCCATAAAATTTGCATGTCGAGTGATTTACCATTTCCACCCCATATCCTTTAGAGACTTTCCAGACCAATGCCACATGTTCTTTTTTGGCTGGAAACATGAAACCCATTGTGCTTCTGGTCTCAGTACCTCCATTCCAGGGGTCACAAGCCGTTTTGTTTTCTTACCATACACCAACTAATGTTTTCCCCATTTTACCACAATTTTTACTTATGGATACATATCTTTTTTAATTTAACGAACACATCACTCATGTTGTTGAACTGCTACTGCCTCACACAGAACAAAACAAGATTATCACTACCCATGTCACGGTGTGCTCTGTATACGCTGGAATCAGCTACTGCTGCTATGTTCACAGTCCTGCTGGCTAAGCGTCACCAAATTCTGTTTTAACATTGGCCTGCAGCTTCAAACTTGATTATATTTAGGCCTTGCCTCTGGTATCCTTACCCCACTTCAGCAAATTTGTTTCCACTTTTTTACCTCAACTTTCACATTTGCTTTGTAAAATCTTTCCAAAATGTTTGGCCTACAGCCAGCCTGGCTCAGGGAGAACGTGAGTCTTTTCCATTTCATTCCACATCAGGAGCACAGCAGGCTGGGGAACTCCTTCCCATTGCTTCATTCTTTCATCCCTCAAGCTCCGCGTTCTTCTGCTTCTTCAGCTTCTTGTGCTTTGAAAAACAAATCAAAGATTCCCCGAGAAGCCTTCCCCAAATTGGGTAGCACATGTTTACTGATTCTTCCCTTTAAACCTGTTTCTCCCTGAATGTGTATCTGAGGAAGGTAATTTGGGGTTTGATGTAACCTTGGGGCTAAACATGCTGTAACAGAACCAGCCTGTTGTTGCTGGCAGCCTGATTGCACTGTTTGATGGGAGTCAGGCTGTGCCATTTGAAGTGTATGGCACAGCTGCTAATTTTGCAGTGAACGTTCCAGGGAAGCTCACAGAGGGCTTGAGCAGGACCCTTGCTTTTCTGCCTTGTGGTTTCTGTTCAGCAGGTGGTGTGCCTGGCTGTGAAGGGAGAGCCTGGCTCATGTTTTCAGCTTAACACAGATAACAGGGAATGGTGTTGAGTATAACTATCCCAAAACCATCACAAACTCAAAGCGTTTAATTAATGTGGGTCTCACATCGATATGTGAGAGACTACCTGGGCTGAATGAAGCCCCTCTGCAGCATGCAGAAGTATGAGGTGAGGAAGGACTCTGCTTTATGAAACACAGGCCCTGCACAGCACACACTCAGTTCCTGACTTTGGAAGAACTGATGTGATGTTCTTTAGCCACAGCTTTGCACTTTGTTGCCATTCTGGGCATGTATGGCTACTTTACCGACTGCACATCTGTAATGGTTGCCAGAACAACTGAGAATCTCTTCTAACGTACTGTGTTTGCTGCAACTGTGCAAAAATCACTCAATTTCTGCTTTCAAAAAAATGTACATTCTCTGACACTTTGTGGCCCTCCCGACACTACCTTTGATCTCTTTGTTCTTTATCAACCTCCAATAAGTTTTTCTCCATACTTTTCCAGCAGACTGTTCCACATTCCACTCCCAGCTGATTTGTTGCCATCCCTCTAAGAGCAACCCATTAGGGATCCCAGCTAGCTCTTCTTTTCAAACCCTTTCCAATTTTCCAACTGATACTCTGCTCATCTGCTTACTTTCAAACTTGCCTGCTCATTTTTGCATTAGTTCCTAAGAAATGAATAAAAACATGTTTAAAAATACCAAAGTGTTATCTCTTCTGGAGCCATCACGGGTTTTTACGTATGGCAGAAATGTACCTGCCATTGGAACTGACAGAAATTTTGACTGTAAAGAAAGGGCCTTGCAGAAAAAATGCTGTGGGCTCAGTTGCCTCCACAGGCTGCTGCTCTTCTAGAGATGCCCCAATCTGAAAGGGATCCTTATGGCGGATGAGGCAGATATGGTCATCGCTGGGAAACCAGTGGCTGGAAGTTGTGATTCTTCCATCACACTTCTGGCATTACAGTAGAGATTTATTTTACCCCAAGCTGGCAAGAGGAAACAGCGGCTCCCCTAAGCCAAAGACAGTTTGAAGCTGACCAGCTTGGCATTTCATAGTAGGTTGACACACCTCTCCCAAAGCTGTGTTCCCATGGTTAGTACCTGGCAGTGGGAACGCTGTGAAATTCCTTTGCTCTCTGAACCAAATACCGTTCCAGAATAGAATTGGTTTGCAGCAGGCTGCAGCGCAGAGCAGGCAGTGGCTGTTCCTCTCAACTAGGCAGGTAATAACTCACTGTCAGGGGCACCTCCTGGCTGGGTATGCTTTTCCAGCTACAAAAGCTCACTTTTGGCTGCTGTGTGTGCAGTGCCTGCCCCTGCCATCAGCAGCACGCCCAGCACATTCAGCAGCCTGGCCGAGCTACGGCCTCTGCACTGGTCCTGCAGCTGTAACAGAGCAACAGCATGCCAGCAAGCCTTGCTGGGAAGACAAAACCCTTGGGCTGAGCAGGAATTTAAAGCACTTTTGGCAATAGCACTTGCTTGAAGCATACAGTCAGATCTAGTGCTTGTCTCTCCATGGGAAATCCCGTCAGCTGGCTCTTCTTTGACATTTGACAGCTGCAGTCCAGGTTCCTGTTCAAATGAACTACCTTGTGATGGTGGAGGCAGCCAGAAGAGTTGGATGTGCTCACCTTTCCTTGCAGGATGAGCATGTGTTCTGAGGAGAAGGTGTGTGACATTCTTTGTGTTTGATGATTACATTGCATGAAAAAAGCATCTCATGTCAGCGGATCCCAAGGCAGGCACTCATGCTGTAAGAAAGCAGCTCAGAGGAAGCAGTTGGGATGGGTTCTACCATCCACTGTTGCGTTGTGCTTTTGTGGCAGTTCACTAGAATTATTTCCGCCCTGCAGACCCACAGCAGGGCTGTGCAGCAGGAGAGCAGCGCCATGCACTGCGCCCATCGCCAGAAGCTAACGCGGCAGCAGTGCCACAGCCCAGCCGAGTGCTCAGTGCCTGCTCCCTTCTTGGGCCCCTTGTTGTGATGCGGTGCACAGGTACCCAGCACAGCACGGGACACAGAAACAGGAGGTGGCCAGGGTGGACAGCTCGTTCCTTTAAGTCTATCTTTAAAGGCAGAGAGCATTTCCACCCAGTGCTATTTCAGAATAGCTTATTCTGATGCACTGAAATGGCCCATTTTCCTCCACAGGTGAGACCAGCTGAGATGATCTTTTCAGCTCTTCTCTGCAGTGCTGTAGTAAAACACTTCTAACAGTGCTCTCCTCCGTGCCTGTTAATGCTCTGCACTCGCAAGCTTAGAACTGTGCTTTGTGGCAACATCCGCTACTAACCCTATGGGGGGCTGGAACAAGACAACCAAGCATGCAAAAGGAAGGCTTTACCGTTTTCTCCTCTCACACTAATACAAAGATTTCCTAACTTCCTTAAAGCATCGATTGCCTTCCCCATGACCCCTTTCTCCCTTCCAGTTTGCAGTCACAGCACAAACATCCCTGCAGCTGGGACAGCAATGGCACAGTTGGAGAAATTTCCCTTTGGAAAGCACTGAATGGAGCAGGAGCTGGTTTTATTTCTCTCTTCTTTTCAGTGCAATTTAGCAGCTGGAAATGAGGGAGATAAACCAGCTCCACATGACCAAAACTTTCCATAGATCATGGCAGGGCATTCCTACAGCTGCATTTAAATAAGAGGGAGTTATTTCAGAAAACCACAACTCCATGACTGTTAGGGCAGGCAGTATGCAGGGCCCCACGGAAAGTACAAGGGTAGAAAACTTCTACTGAAGTTTCCTCAGATATGTGCGAGGGTATGGTCACGCTCGTGGAAGCTGAGTGGGCTGACCAGTCTCACTTGCTGCAGTTGCTTGTCTATCGCCATGCTTTTCCTGCCATGGCTCCTTGAGGATTCTCTATCCATGGCGCTGGAGTGACGAGCAGCCATGCAGCCCTGGGGTCTTCAGCCTCAGGCTCCGTCCTACGGTTGCTGCAGTGTGCACATGGCCCTCAGGCCACATCAGAGCATTGCTCCAACTTTCTATCAGCGCGTGGCCTCTCACGCAATCCCGAGTTAGTACCTTACTAAAATAAAGTAGCAGGTGAGGAGATGGCACTTCTGCTGATGTTGTTTGGTGCTGCTCAGTTGGCCTAGGGCCACGTAGCAGCAGAGCCAACATCTTCCAAAGAGCAGAAAGGCCAAGATCTGGACCATGCCGGACCAAGCATGTCGTGTTGGAGCTCAGTGCTTGCTGGTTTGACCTTCTGCCCTGTGCTTCCTCCTCAGCAGCCCTGACCAGACTCCCACCTCGCAGCACCTCACCACCAGCACATCTATCTCTGGCCAACAGTCACCTCACCTAAATGGAGCTGAGTATCTTGAGGCTGCTCTGCAGTTACCGCCATTTCTCTGGCGTGGTCTTTAGGAAAGCTGTGAGGACACAAGAGGGTTCTGGGTGTATGTGTCTGGTTTTGAGCTTGCTGCCTACAAAGCTGAACCCTTTCACGTCTGTGAAACAAATCAAATGCAAGTGACTGGTGCCAGGGGCACAGCTGTACTAACTGTTCTGCTCTACACTGAATGCTTCTGACAAACCATCCAGTTTCAGGTCCCTTTGTCTGCAAAACAACTCATGTTGAACAGGAGTGTACAGGAACAATCACAGCCACTCTTTTGGCAACCAGATGCCAACATCTGCAACTGGTTTTAAGGAAGCTCAGCAAGTTATGGGGTTTTCTTTGTCTTTCTCAGGAGAAATGATCTGTAGGTTAGAAATGAAAGCTCTAGGTTGCAGGGATGCAGCAGACTGGTAAGTTGCTATTAGCTTAACCCTGCCTTGTGAATACTGGAAACCACTTCTACTGCCAATCCCTTTTCCCAAATCTCTGTGAGCCTTTAGCTACCAGCTCCTGCACCACGGAGTGCTGGTCCTGGGCAAAAGTCACAACCACGTCCCCTTACACCTGCCCTAAGAGCCTGGGCTGCGGCTGTTCTCACGACAATTCTCACTTGCCGAGTATCTGTAACATCCCTGTCACGAGGGATTTTGGGAGCTGCTGCCTCATTTAGAAATGGAAAGCGCTCAGGTGTGACCATGAGCACCTCCGTGCCACAACCTGGGTGACTCAGGAGCACCTCAGGCTCCTTGGCTCCAGTGCACGCAGGGCATCGCTGAAACACAGCCAGACTGTTTTATAGGGAAGAAGCAAAAGGCAGAGCTGCACGCTGAATTCTGCTTCTTGAGAAAACAAGGCTAAAAAAACTTGTTAACGCAAGAAGACACTGCAAGGTCTGTTATCGGTGACCTGACCTCGTTCCTAGAAATGGCTGATGCAGTCCTGGAAACACTTTCCTAGAAAGAAACCAGCCTTCGGCACACACCTTCCCTGGATACTTCAACTGCTTCAGGTTCAGGGACATTTTCAGCAATGAAGACAAAAGAGACGTAAGTGACGCATCTGCTCCTCCTCCTCGCCCGCGCCTTTGATAGCACTCAGCACCAGAAGGGCTCCCAGCAGTGGAAATGGCTCTTAATGCAGCGCTTTCCTGCTGAGCTGCATTAACGCCCTGCCGCGTTCATGAGCCTGCCCAGACAGTGCGTTTAAATGCTTCGTAGGACGAAGATTGAAAGGGAAAACAAACCACAAACATTAGGGGATATCCATGTCCTCCCTGCTCACACCTTGCAGTATCAATAGCAACATGCATGTATGTGAAATGAGGCTTCTGCAAATCAATCACGAGAAGAAAACTTCCCATGATTAATTACCATCTTTTCTGTTTCATGCATCTCTTACAGTTTTTCTCTTTTAACGCCCACAGGGAGGATGTGTTGCAAAGATCTTCACGGACCTCTGGCTACATCCTGAAATCCGTGCAGATTTAGGTGACTGAAAAACAGCTGCAGCCTGCAGGTAAGCAAGCAGCATGTGGCAAACAGAGCAAGGCGGGCAGAGGAAGCAATTTTGGTCCAAGGTTGGTATCAGATGGTGACATTTGTAGGAAGCTGAGCCACAAGGCAACATATCCACTGCTGGAAGCCTCTGTCTAGTGTATAAACTTCTCACATCACTCCATGTACAGCTTTATTCCTCGATCTTAAGAAGATGTAAAAATTGCTGTGTTGCAAACACACCTTTTCAGAGCCTCTGAGTAATTCTGAAAACATTCTTAAAACCTTTGAAACCTTCCTTCCTGCTGCAAGGCACTAACAAGGCCAGTTCTCACTCCCTACAGACATTTACCATTAAAGTCTCAAACAAGGAGAGGAGAGACTTTCCTCCTCTACCCGTGTGCTCACTGATCCCCTTCCTTCCAGCCAGTGGTTTTTCAGATCCTTCAGTCTGAGGATTCAAGTTCTCCAACATCCCTGCCCTTGCACACTCTGATTCACATGAATGTTCAGAGGCTCTAGCAATTCCTACCTTTCTGATTCAAGGCAATCAGCACAGAAATTACAGTCCTTACGTAGTGGCACACGGTGGCTCTGGCGCAGGACACACACATTCCCAGCAGGATCTGAACACTGCCCACCAGTTCACCAGGTGTGAGTGCTGCACAACTTAGCAAATATTGGCCTAATTTATACACAAAGTCGCATCTTCTTAACTGAACTATTTCACTGCTACAAACCATCGCATACCCACTCTTCTTCTGGCTCGAAAATTAATTTTTGCAAGAAGAGCACACACACAACCCACAGCCTCACAAACCAAACCCAAGCAAACCGTCACAGGACGGTGAGCCCAAGGCTGGAGGTGGGGGGAGCAGCTGTGAATGAGGAGCTGCTGGGTGTCATACAAGCAGGTACAGACATAAGCATATATAAAGGGTGAGAAGTTTCTTTTCTTCTTTTTTTCTTCTTCTTCTTTTTTTTTTTTTTTTAACAAAACATCAGAGAAAAGTGTTTTATTGTTACTAAAAAAAAAAAAAAAAAAGAAAAAGAAAAAAAAAAGAAAAAAAAGAACCAAACAGCTCTAGTGTTTGAGGCCATGGATTCTCCAGCTCAGACACATGGCATGGACACACATTGACAGGGAAAGCGTCACACAGACATCTCCCCCTCCAGCCACAACCAGCTACCCTCCTCCCTTCCCCTTGGTGATCAAGTAACATCCTTATGTAAGTACAGCAATTGTTTACATGTAAAAGTAAAATCAGGAAAGTATTTAATGTAGTTTTTGCCTCCCCGACCCCCCTTTTTTTTTTTGTTTTGTTGTTGTTTTTAAGATTAAAAAGAAGTGATTTAGCAGCTGGAAAGAAAAAAAGACAGCATCACGTGAGCAGCTAGTGCTGCACAGACCACCAGCAATTGCTCCACAGGTTACTCGCGGTCCACGGACCACAGTTCACAAACTCCATTTCAGGGCTGCACAAGCTCGATGACGGTAGACGCTTCTTCACTGTGAGAGCCAGCAGGTCATCTTTGGTTGTTGATGAGAGACAGCCAGGAGACTTAACGTGCTCAGCAGCTCCGTTAGCACCTGGTGAGCAGGCACCGCGTGGGGTGGCAGGGCTGGGAGGAGCACCGCGCCGCTGGCCGCGCTCCTTTCACCTCGTGGCTCTCATAGGTCGCGTTCCTTTTCACCCTTCTGCGTTTTTGGGTTTCTAACGAGCATCAGGGCAGCCAGCAGGTGTGCTGGAAGCTGGGCAGCAACAGATGCACAAGCCGCGCAGCAGGGCTGTTGGGGCTCTCCGCTCCAACAGCTGCAGCCTCCACAGTCGCCATGTCGCAGGTCCCAGCACAACACCTCTGCTCCGAGCAGACGAGGCGCCGCGCTCACACGGCTGCCAACGGGCACAGCCCTGCCTGCAGCCCCACAGCACCGTGCTGCAAGCAGCCGCCTGCTCTTGGCCATTAAGTTCTCTCTGCAGAAGAAGTCTCCCAGGCAGCAACCCCCCACCTTTCTGTTGTTGCTGTAAAAACAATTGCTCTCACCCCTCTTTTTGGTTGACACACATACGTACGCACACTATATGTACACAATTTGGAACTGAGGATCTACACAATGAAAAGGAAGCCAGCACCGCTGAGGTGGTGCACACATTCAGCAGCTGTCAAAGGAGAAGTCGTTTTACTTTCTTTTAAACTTGCAATGTTTGTCTTTATTTTTGTTCTTTATATTTTGAAAGTGAAAAGAAATAGTATCCGAGTCAATTTCTTTTTTTTTTTTTTTTTTTTTTTTTTTTAAATATTTGTTCTATGTATTTACAAGCCTTAAAGTTGCTCTAAAGGTTCTGAAAGTATCACTAGTACGTTTTTTCCCCAGGGTAGCACTGTTTCGAATGAGTTATTTTCGGAGCACTCTGGTCCGCAGCCGTTTTCTCAAATTCACTTCCTTCCGATCCGAGGCTGTGCACTACGTTCTGTTACATTTCTGAAGCAAGCTGAGAGGCAGGCAGAAAAATCTGATGACAATTAAAAAAAAAAGATCTCTTCCTCATCTAGCTTACCCCAACCCCCTTGAAAAGTTTTGTCTATTTATCATGCTTTGAAACAAAACTGAGGTGCATACGAAGGGGAGGGAAATTTATTTCTCTGCTTTTGTTCTATTATACAATTTGTTTACAGAAACTGCAAATTTAAAAATTACACTGGCATTTGCAGTCCTTAAAATAATAAATTAAAAGTTTTAAACTTTTTTTTTTTTTTTTGCTAAACAGGTTTGTTTTGCTTTGTGTATTTGAGTCCTCGTTTAAAAAGAAAAGAAAAAAAAAGATTAAAACAGAAAATATTTTCTATAAATAATACATGGATTTTGGTTTAGTGCTCCCGCCAGGTTTGAAGTTTACTGTTTTTTTCAAGTACCTTTTTCCTCCATGATCACCTTTGTGTTTATCTATGTTACCTCTCCCACTCGTGCGTGTGTGGGGGAAGGGGGTCTGCGCGAGAATTGGCCTTGCTGCACTGTGATTGGCGAAGACGTGAAACTCTTTAAAAAAATACTTAAATTGTTTTTTTTTGTGTGTTTTTGTTTTTGTTTTTTTTCCTGTATTTTAAGTTTTAATTATCCTCCGACTCCTCTTCAGCCTCCCGTAGCCATGTGAAGAATGCTGTGACAGATTTCAGCGCTACTCCTTTCCCGTTCTGCTCTGCTGGGTCCTTGCTGCTTTCCCACTTGTAGAAGGCATCCTCTGAAATCACCTCCTCATCATACAGGCAATCGAAAAACATCCGCAACAAATCTGCAATAATGGAACCGGGGTAGAGAACATCTGTTAGTGCTGCGCGCCGCAGCCAGCAGACAAAGCCGCGGTTACGGATAAGGGGATTAATGGGGCCTTTACAGCAGGAGACACAAGCAAAAGGAAGACCTGCCCCTGGGTTACTGCTTCCTGGCTGCTCAGACACAGCTGAGGTGAAGGCAGCTCCCTCCAGATAAGGGTTAACCTTCTACTGTTCTTCTGTCATCTTTGCATTACAGAGATTTGTTTTTTCTTCTGCACAGCTGATTACAGGAGCAAGCAAGAGAAGAACCCACCTCTGGCCAAGCATTTGGGGAGCTGCACTTCTCTAGAAGCTGGAATCTGGACAAGCAGAAAGACTGTACACTGTGTTATCTCATCTGCCACGTACAGAGGTAAAATTTTGTTTCTGTTGTCAGGAAAAGCACTTCTTTCCAGACTCTACTGCCAGACTGCAGCAGAAGCAACTCTTTGTTAGGCTGTCAAGGGTTTAAATCCCCAGTACACAGACAACACTTACTGGGAGGCTGATCAAGTTTTACTATTGATGCTTGTAGTGCATAAAGTGCTTGTAGTTCCTTCTCTGTGTCTGAGTCCAGGTACTTGAGTAAGATCGGCACTCTCTGCTTGATAACAGCAGTGTCCACACGGAAGCTAGAAGAGTCCGCTGAAGGGAAGAGAAGAAAATAGGGTCAGCTGTGGTAGATGGCAGCAGGAGTAAATCTTTTATCATCTTTATTCGAACAGAAATGACTGGTACTGGTTAGCATGAAGACAGGCAAAAAGATAAGAAAAAATAAGAAGTATTTCTGATCACTGGCTTTTTCTGGAAGTCTTGATTTTTACAGTTCCCCAAAGGCAGCTGCTATCTGTAGTGATCCTAACCAGCCTGCTTCGTCTGAACTGTGCAGCACAACTCACCCAGCTGGATGTTCAAACAATGTACAATGGCTAGTGCTAACATTTCAGCTCTGTAGAAGGTTTTTAGTCTGTGTTTTTTTTTCCCTAAAAATACTAAAGCATAAACAGAATCATCAGTTGCACGTGACACTGGGGATCAGGAACATGCAAAAATACACGTTAGAAGTCCGTCAGCAACACAGATACATTAGCAGCTTTATAAGTAGATCAGACAACACAATTCAGTGATTTTTTGGAAAGAAAAGAAAAAACCCTCTATTAGAAGCAAGGCCAAAAAGCAGAACAGAAGACGTTTCTGATACACTCCCAGCAAAGATTCCTAACTCTCCAACACCCGTCTTTATCTTGCATCATTTCCCCGCTAACACTAGGTGGCATCAGAAAGGTTCTGCTCTTGTAGAAGAAAGGCGCTGGGCTGTGCCTTTCCACTCAGCCTTGCAGCCAGGAGGTGAAGCGCAGCCCATTCTCTCTGTTGAGCCTTGATTCTTACAGCTAGGAGCAGAAGTGGGTGCTTTACAGGCACAGTTTTTTGCCTTACCAGACACCAAGAGTAAAATTAAAGAAAACAACGTGAACTGACCAGTCTGCAGAGCACCCCTGCGAGGCTGAGGCTCATGTGTCTGACTTAGGAATCCGCCTCCTCCATTTCAAACCATACGCTGCAACTGCTGTACCTTCAAACCCACACAAATGGGTTTCTGAAAACACAACACGCTTTGGACACAAAACTATTAACAAGACAGTGATACAAGCCGGCTTCTGCTCTGAAATCCATGTTTCCAACTCACACATGGCAATCTCAGGGAGACCTCACTGCTCTCTGTAACTACCTGAAGGGAGGTTGTGGTGAGCTAGGGGTTGGCCTCTTTGCTCACGTAACAGTGATAGGATGAGAGGGAATGGCTTCAAGCTGCACCAGGGGAGATTTAGGCTGCAGGTTATGAAATACTAATTTTCTGAAAGAGTGGTCAGGCACTGGAATGGGCTGCACAGGGAGCTGGTGGAGTCACCGACCCTGGAGGTGTTCAAGGAACGTTTGTATGTTGTGTTGAGGGACGTGGTTTAGTGAGAACTACTGGTGATGGGTGGATGGTTGGACTGGATGATCCTGTAGGTCTTTTCCAAACTTGGTGTTTCTGCGATCCTGTGATCTGCAATGGTTGAGTGCCCATGCAAGCTTGCTGACAAAGGAGTGGAAATGCTAATTACCTTAGTAATGTCTAGAGCATTTCCACCTTCCCTAGAAAAATCAATGAACAACCTGGCATTACTCAGAGTCACCTGCAATGTCTGCTCATGCACGGTCACCGGGCCGTGTCAGGGCCTGAGCACACCGTAAGCAGGGAAGCGCCTGGCCACTGCAGAGGAATGGGCGTCCTGCCCTTGAACACTAGAACTCAACAGGGTTCAAAAATCTTCCATGATAAAAAGCAGTTTCAGAGGCGAGAAAGAACTGATATAAACTTGAAAAATTAGTATGTACTAACTCTTGCAAGGCCAGTTGGTGTGGTGTTTACATTGCAAGTTACTCACCTATAATAGCTGCTTTACAAACTGCTGTCATTAAAGCTCTAAGGAATGTAGGTGAACTCATCTGGCTTTCATCTAGATTAGCCTGAAATCAAGAGTAAATGGACCAGTTAAAAACATGCCAGTGCTTAAGAGGAATTGTTTCCAAATTCCACTGCTGAATTTGGCAGGAAGCTGAAGTTTAACAAAAGCTGCTGCAGTAAGAATCTAGTGCAAAGAATCATGTGCAAAAACTCAACTTTCCCATTCAATTGGAAACAGCTCAGGTACACCAATATGCAACAAGAGCTCTCCTGTGATCAATGCACCAATTCTTCTCACAACTCATCATATGTCTTAAAAAAACCAAAACCAATAACTCTTGTTGTTTACAGTAGCCTTATACATCTGCTGTGTGCTTTTGAAACAAATTTTACAGAATGCTCCATGGAGGAGACTTGTTTGCTCTGCAGAAGAAGCTCACAGAATGGCTGTATAACTTGTCCAACACTACAAAGAGAGCTTGTGGGTGTCCTTAGATTTTCATGCTTCTTTCATTCTGCTCTCTAACAGCCGCAGAAAATACCACTTCTCACCAGCAATACCAGTCCACCAGCAACAGAAATAACTGGAATGAAGCTGACCAAGGCTTAGCTGTAAGCAGAGAGCTAACTGAATTGAGCTGAGTATTGTTTCAGGCATAAGATTCAAAATAGGCCTTAGATAACGCAGCCAGAGATACGGGGCAGTGCCTGAGATAGTCAGAAAGACACAGGTGAGAGCTGTAAATGCCTCTGACAGTTTCCCACCTCGGTGGAACGAACAGAGCAACAAGGAAGGGGCTCTGTGCCAGCCACTTGATCTTACAAGCTGTCTCCTGGCAGTTTTCCTTCCAGATACCTCAGGCCTAGCACTGTATAAATGTAAGAGGACCTGAGAGACTGTAGAGATACTCCTTTAGATGAGAAAATATTTACAAAAGCAGTTAATGAACTGTGTGCCTGGAGGGTGAAAACAGTCTTTGTACCTCTACCCAGTCAAAGATTTGTTCATCATTCGCCTTGTCCTCAACAATGAGTTTTTCTAGCTGCTTGTTCAGCTCTTCTGCGGAGAGTTCTTTCTCTGAAAGTGCTTCTGGGGAACTGGAACAGTCAGACTCCGTGAACTCCAACTTCTGCAACATCAGAAGTGATGATGAGGATGAGTTAAATAAACTTTTCTACATCAAGTTATGCCAAGTTGAGGCAGCAGGCTACACTTCAGTGTTTTCTGCATCTTTCAATGGCAAAGTTAACATTGCCATGATTTATACACCTTCTTCTGTTCCAAACCCTATAGAGCATTTTACAAAAGTGGGAATTTCATTAACCAGCAAAAACAACCAGGCATCCCAGAACTACTCCAGCCCTGCATGACAGAAAGTCCGTGCTGCTCAACTAAAACCACAGGGAGCTGGAATGCAATTATCAGAGCCAGCATTTGCCCAAAAAAGCTGCAGCCAATGCCTCCATTCTTGCAAAACATGACAGAGGATCTGCAGTGCCCCCATCCATCGCCAGGCTTTGGTGATCCATTTCATTTCCTGCAGCACAGCACTTCTTAAGTGTGAAAGCAGCGCAGTGGGTCACCTGGGGCTCCCGAAGAAGACCTCCAGGTACTTCAATAGGAGCACAACCACCAGCTGCAAGGTGCCCTCTGTCAGCCTTGGTTCCTCTTTGTTGTGAAACTCTCTGGGATCCTGATGCAAGGTGGGACCAGTGAATACATGCTACCGTTTGTTCTGAGCCTTCTGCACAGTTTATCCTGCTTGCTTCAAAACTCATTCTGAGTTCATTCCCCTCTTTAGGAGAAATACATCTGCTGGCTAAGCCAGCTGGTGGGACATGCTTGCCTGGGATCACAGAGAAGCCAGACCTGCTGGCATTTCAGAAAGAGGCACTGAAATTATATAACCTCATTTCAGAGCTGGAGACACTTCATCCCACAGCAACTACACCTAAGAACAGGATTGGAAGGGGATTAACAAATGCAATACACAAATCAGCACGACAAAGCCATTAGGCAGTGGCTTGCTGTTCACTCACTTGTTCCATGAGAAAGGTATGTACATCCTCCCCTTCAGGTAAGTAGTCCTTCCAACTGAGGCCAGTCTCCCTCCATAATGCTCCCACTTTCTTATGGCTCTAAAATACAAACAGTTTGCCCATTTGAAAGACTTGAGAGACAACCATGAGAGCTTACACAAGCTGGAGTGGTGCAGCTGTGTCAGGGGAAATAAAGAACCATTCAGCTACAAACAAGATGCCTAGCAATAATGTGAAAATGTCTGGAAGTCCCGTGCAAGAGAAATCATATACACAACCCTGCCACACGTATAGGTAACTTGTAAAGAGGTCAGATGCCATGGTGATGGGTAATAAACAAGGCACAACGTGACACGTGGGGTTTGCAACAGCTTCAGCCAGAGGTTACCTATGAGAAAGGACATGCCTGAGTAAGGCACAGCTTCCCATGACCACGACGGAGCTGGCAGACAGAAGCATGATTCTTCTGTCAGCAACTTCCTCTGTAACACATTGCCTCCCTGCCCTGGCGCTGGCAAATTAGCTACTTCTAGAACATTAGTATTTACATGGCTGTTTTCTGCTCATGGGTCAAAGCTCCCATTTGTACATAGCACCCAGCTGTTCCATTTTGAGAATTTGTTGCCAGTGTTGAGGAAAATCTCTTTTGTAGCACACACCGTGCAGCATCTGCTGTGCTGACCCTTTGGTAGCCTGCCCAGCATGGCATGGGCATCATCCTGACAGGAACACAATCAGCTCTTTTCACTGCAAGGCTTTCCAAAATCACTGACCCCATAGCACCTGCACGCGGGACATTACTGCACAGCCCAAGTTAAATACTGATAAAAGCAGCTTCATTTTCCATTTACGAAGCAGATTACAATCTTAAATTTACAATACAGACTATTAAATGCTAATTGTGTGCAGTTCCTGCTACCACTCATCAGGATCTGACTATTCAACAAGACTGCTATTGCATGGAAACGCCTGACTTGAAATAACCACGTCCACACACTGGCCTGGACAAGAGAATTATAAAGCTGTGACAGAAATAAAAATCCAAGCTTGTCCTTCAGCCCCCAGAGCAGAGCAGCTCTCACAGAATGGAGGAGAAAAAACAAAATTCAGAAACAAACTAAACAAAAAACTGTCCAAATAAGCATAAGACAAAAAGACATCAATAAAATGTCACTGTTTGCACTGCTAGCCTGAAATGCTCTAGGAACAATCACCCCTGTTTAAATGCATGCTTAAAAACAACCAAAAAGGCAAGTGAAGGATTTTACAGAGTTTCAAATAGACACTATTCAAAGTGCATATTTAGCTGGATTTAAAAAAAAAAGACAAAAATGGAGACAGTTATAGGGAAGCCACCAAACTGTTTGGACACACAACTGTGAAATGTGTAAGAGAGCTGTAGAAGTCACAGGGTGAAAAGGTGTCACTACCCCTAGTGATGGTGAGTCTTAAGAGTTGGCAGGTTTAGTTTGGATAAGCACCCAGAAGTCTGAGAGGCATCTGGAGCTTATCCGAACTCTCAGAACCTCTGCGGTCTGCAAGAACAGCTCTCTCGCAAGATTTCCGGCACTTGCTGCTTCTGGTCAGCCCAGAAATACCTTGGGAATGTCCCTCTTGCAGTATTTCAGCACTCTAGCTTCTGGAAGAAGCCAGGTGCAAAGGTACCTGCAAAAGGGAAAAGTGATGAGAGAAGAAAAGTTAACTCAACTTTTTGGAACCTCACAAGGCTTGGTTTGAAACTGGGGATGAAGAAGCAAGTTTTCCTAGGTTATCTGGAGTGGCTGCCCATCCCTAAGTATCTCCAAGTGGGAAACGTGAGCAGTGGTTTCATGCACTGACATACTTGCTGCCTCCAGCTCATAGGAACGGTGCTCCTGGACACTTACCATTTGTTTGCATAGAAGGTGCAAGATTTCAGCAAGCAAGACCCCGGCTCTTCCCACAGGAAGTAAAGGTTTGCTAAATTCTCTAGAATAAGAGAAAAACAGGTATATTTGCTTATAATCTTTTTTTTTTTCCCCCAGTTAACAGACAGTTAAATGCTCATCTAACATTGCTCCAAGTCTGCAATGCAAGGCAAGGGACATGATCAAACTGAAGCAGGAAAACAGCTGTAGCCTATGCCAGGGATACAGGATCTCATCTAGCTAGCACAGCTGATAAAACAGACTTTGTTGATGCAAGTGTGCTTGCCACAACAGGGCTAATTACAAACACTTTCTTCATTTCTGCTCGAGTTCGTATCCATTCAACTTTTATGAGGTGCTGCATTTGGGTAGCAGGACCCTACAGGATAAGAGCTTTTGAGGAAAAAACAGTCATGATTGTCTCAATACTACTTACTTAAGAAGGGAACTATTCAACTGACTTCTAATTAATCTCCAAATATATAATGAAGTGTACAAAGCATAGGAACTCTGGTCCTGGGAGCAGTTTCCAGCCCTGCCAGCCAGGTTTTTGCCGGTGTTTCAGGCACTGCCCAGGCAGCTGTCACTGCACTGTGAGACACAAAGACACCGGCGTGGCACCTCGCTCTCTCCAAATCTAATTCTCAGAGCATCAGCGTGCTTCTGAATGGCACTGACTGTGCAGCACGGGGTAGCTGCTAGGTCAGCCAGAGTAAACAAGACCGAAATCCATTTACAGATAAAACTTTCACCCCTGAACCACGACTGAAGAGCAGCAAGCTCCCCACCCCAGCTTTTGGTTCAAATCCTCAGTCCCAAAGGATATGCAGCAACCAATAGGCGAAGGTGCACCTCTAATGTGGTCAGTCTTCTATCTGCCAGTAAGAACCGTGCTGTGGAAATGTGGCACAGCAGGCAGACAGCTGGAGCTTGGCTGTCATTGAAAAAGAGCAGCACTGCTTACTGTATAAGTTCTCTCATAGAGATTCCTCCTTCTTTTAACATGGGGGTCACCAGCTCAGCTAGGTACAGCCATATATGGGGTATATCTATGGCCATGTCATCTGCCATCTCCAAGGTATCTGAAAACCTTTAAAAGAAAAGAAAAACGTCGGGCATTAAATACAACTCAAACTGAGATTTTTCCTGCAAAGTAAACCTGCATTTAAAAAACCCTCTGTTAAAAGCAAACCACAAACATCACAAGGAACACATCTGACATCTTATGCTTGCAAATGCTTTGAATCTGCCAGGGGCTGATTTCTTCAGGCAGTAATGTGGAAAGAGCATTGCCTTGTGTAAAACCAGCAGCTAGGGATGCTGCATCCAGAAAAGCTCCATGGACAGCAGTTTTTATATCCCAGGAACATGCAAAATTTCACAAACAGAAGTACTTTTTACATTTACAAGTTCAAATAAATTGAGCCTTCTTAAAAAACCCAGGCATTTACAGAAGGATAAGGGGCTGGCTTCTTCCCTCACAAGCTATTTTGCTCAGACCTGCTGAAGAATGGACATCCAGAACAGAAAACGTAGCAGGCTATTACAAAACTGTTCCCCAGCTCTTGATACAATTTCCAGCATAGCTCAAAACTCTCTTTCCCGATAAAAGCTCGGTGGGTGGCTTCACTTTCCAAGCCTGATACTCCTATCAGGATCAAGATGATCATTTTTCTGCTTCTCCTGCCTATTTTGATCATGGTTCACTTCTCTCTTAAAAGCTGTAAGATTCTGGAGTTCAACTTCTAAGCAGAGGCTGTCTCCTTTGCTCTGTTCCTCATGTCCTCTGCCACTATTCAGCTCTGGTTTGTTCAAGCACTTGGGCCAGCAGCTGGTTTCCTGTCGTATCTCTCCAGACCTGTGCTATGACCACTACTCACCCTACAACCCCTAATTACACAGTAACTTGTGCAGCAATCAGTGTAGTGGTTTTCAGTGTTCTTCTCAGGTGCCCACTAGAAACCACAAAGGGCAGCTGCCTTTTCATCATCCTCAGGAGCTGCTGTGCTCTGTCGGTGCTGTTTCCAAACCACAACCCCACTATTTCAACACGATCCCGGGTTACTTGGCATCACAACTGCTTCTCTGCGCCCAAGGAAGCGCAGGAACGGCTCTTATCACAGTGCATTGCAGGGATGCATCACTGCAGACATCTCAGCCATCAGTGATGCGTGGACATGGATGCGGGCTCCCTGTGCACGTATTTTCTTATTGCTGCTCCATGTGGTTTGAACTGAGGCTGCCTCAACTTCTCCTCTGAGCCACTCAATTTCATCATGACAAAATTCACTGCCAGACATGATTGCAGGGGGAACACTGCTGCTGCTGTCAGCACCATGATGAGATGTGATTCAAAGCAAAGCAGCAAGACAGGGCTAAATACATAGAAATGTAGCATCTGAGAGCGTTATTTCATCTACCTGTTCTCCAGCTGCTTGTCACGGTTTTCCATTTCAACCATCCTGCTCTAAATCTTACCAAGGACAAGCTGGCACCCGGGAATCTCCGGGAACACCGATCCTTTCGCGACTGGATAACAATGAAATCCAGGCTGGGAACACCAGCTCCACAGGCAGTTATCATCTGGGAGATAAAAGGAGCTGGTGGCCTGAAGCAGAGTTATCTGAGGAAAGTCTGTTCTGTCTGATACCATATCTGGGCAGGCACCAACGTCACATCAAGTTTTTATCTTCCTCCTCCCCTTTTGTGCACATTCGATGGCTCGCCAAAAGGCAAACAGTGACAAGCACAGTGCCAAGCAGAAATCTGAACACGCGCATTTAAACGTAAACCTATGTATTAGAAATAAATACTTAAATTCAAAAATATTTACATTCATTAAAAGCATCTGAAATGACTAAAAATGCACTAAAATATCTGTATTAGTTGTAAGCACACCCAGGTGGAAATGCTGCTCCCAAAAGGACGTGTGGTGAGGGTAGGATGCCAACGCAAAGTGAGAAATCGTTCTCTCCAACACAAACAGTGCTCAGCTGCACTGAACACGCAGGAAAAGCATCGGTTTCTATGTGCAGAATACAAACCCCTTGAAGAAATCCTGCTTGCTCAGCTTTCCTGACTGCACCAACTGATGTAATAACTGGCCCATGTGATCCCTGGTGATCTGACTCCTCTCCAGCGTTGACTCCACTCCCACTCGCACAAACACAGGCAGCAGGCTCTGGGCGCTCAGCTCCTCCACGCACTGCATCGCCTCCTGTTTTAACGACACGCAGGGTCATCTGCCTCAACTGCAAACATCAAAAGGTGCCAACACGAAACAACAAGCGGCGCAGGAGGCCTGTGCTGCCAGAGCAGGGTGTGCTGCGCAACACCTGGCACGGGGTCTCAGGACATCGCTGCCTTTCAGTTCTGCTTTAGAAATAAACACGCAGCGAAGCCAAACCGGGCTGTGGAACTCTTCACAAATCACCACTGAAATGGCAGTCAGGAATCAAAAAAGGATCAAAATTACACCGTGCGAGCAGCAGAACTTTTAATACACACTCATGCTCCAGGGCACTGCTTGGCAGCTATGCTTAGGGACAGAGGTCGTTCTGCATGTCACCAAAATCCCTACCGTTCCACAACATATCAAGCCAAGTCCAGAACAGGACATCAGGTTAGCTTCACTACTAACTGGGCTGGCTGAACAGAAATGCCTATGTTACAGCAACACACTGTACAAAAAAGCAGAAAACATGGGTAACGTTAAGAGGGAAATTTCCTCTGTATAAAACTTTTACTTTCTAGCATGTGTATTTTGCAACCTATGCAAATAAAACACTCTTAAATATAGACTGCCATAGCTCTATTGCTTAGCCAAGTGTTCCATTAGCACAAGAGCTGGCCTATTAATGTGAGACAAAGCTGCATTTGTCAGAAACTTTGTCACCACATTTGAAGGGTGCTGAGAATCCAAAGTTATCAAGTAACTGCAAACAAGCTGCCTCAGTCTGATGTACTTCTGAACAGTGTGAACCCCAAACAAACCATCATAAAGATACTCCCCTTTCTGATTTTAATTAGAAACACTATGAAATGCAAACAGCAGTTCTGTTTTAAGGCTGCCAAGCTAGGAATATCCCTTGCACTGTCATTTCAAATTTTGCATGTTTTTAAATTTTATTTCAGCAAAAGATCAAACCAATCAGCTCTGCAGCAAATGTTCCCCATTCCTACAAACTCCCTGGACAGGCTCAAAATCCATTTACATGGGAAACAAAATTGCAACCTTTAACCAGGAAGTGATGACAGCTGCTCAGTAATCTCCAATGTTTATTAAAAATACTCTGGAGTGGTTCGTTCAATATTTAGTACTGCTTTACCTGCCTCCAGATCAGAGCAGCAAATGCTTTGATAACTAAATGAAAACCTCAGTTCATTTTCCCACTAGCTCTTCTGCTTCCAAAATTGCTGTATAATGGAGCTGCTCAGTGATTTGTGACAGATACACATACATCTTGCTGCTTACAACACACACACCGGCCCACCTTCCCTGCTTCTAGTATGGCAGAAAACACCCATGGAGCTGCTGCCACCCAAACCTCACAAGGTCCCACTGCTTATGTGACCTCTGGGAGAACTGGGTACCACTGGTTCCACGGAGAAGCATCCTGAGGCCCCACAGCAGGAGACCTTTCTGCTAAGCAAGGATCTCACGTTGCTCACCTTAAAATCATTAATATGCAAGAACTCATCAACGATAGATTTGCATTTTCTCTCAATTTCCTCTTCTGATAACGAAGGCTTCTCTTGAACTGGGGCTGGGGGAGCTTCTGGCTTGGCTGGTGAAAGCAGAGAAACAGCATTTGGGAAAGGAAAATCAGAACCGTTTCCAAAGATGACAGTTTGAAAACAGAAGTCACAGAGCCAACTCTGCTGGCTGGCCAGCCACAATCACAGCAATCTTCACTGTGATGACCGAAACAAAGATGGTTTGCAAGCAGGAATGTGAGGGCTGTGCAGGGCGAGCTTCCTGGCTCCCCATCAGGCACGCGTCACCTCCTCCTTGGTTACATTCTCCCCTCTACCTTTTTGCAAGGAAACTATGTAGTGATGTGGGACGCAGCACCTCAAAGCACTCTCTACCTGCATTAAATAATTAAACTTTGAGCTGTTACAGCAGTTCTGAGGGTATGCTGTACCTTCAAAACATACTGTGAGTAACACCCACAAACCCTCAGACCTTCCAGAGCGGGGTGTGTGTGCGTGCTGCGGGAGCAAAGATGTACTCCTCACAATTCCTACTGCAATAGCAGTTTCTGGATGCTTTGCATGCAAGAAGCAAAACCCAGTACTTACTTTTGCATAACTTATTGCAAAAGCTATGTCCACAGGGAATGCTGTCTTAAATGTCCTCAATACATCCTCGCTAGCAAATCAAGATCCAGAAGTGGGAGCTGCAGCTCTGACACAGCAGCAGGTCGACCCAGTGGTGCTAACACCACGCTGCACTGGGCCCTGCGTGGAACCAGGGCTGGCAATGAGCAGAGCTAAAAGCTCCACCTGGGGATTCTGCCTTGGGAACAACCAGTTCCCTCCTCTGCTCCGGCCTGGAGAGAAGCCCACACCCAAGGGAATGCCTGTGGGCTGGACCTGTGCTTGGTTACATCCTCCGGTTGTGCCAATTCTGTAACCGGCTGGGGATGAACAACCATCCAACACAAAGGCAAAAAAAGAGGTCCCTCCAAGCACACAACGCGCCATACACTGATTCTGCTCAAGCTTTGCCAATACGCCTAATCACAGGAGACAAGATACACTGAGATGCTCCTTGATGCTGATTTTGGGGACCTGTCTCCCAGGAACAGGTGGCAACAGCAACAGGGCACCAGCAGGAAGGACAATGCCACGTGCTCGCGCTTTGTTGCTCCCTGCAGCCTTCTGCTCTGAGGAAACACAAAGAGGAGCTGGTGGCAGAAGACGACGCTAAAACCTGTAGATATCAGTTGTGTTACAAACCTCTGGGAGGTTCTCAGCTATCACAGCTCAACAGCACGTCTCTGTGGGCCAAATATTCACACCACAGCACAGACCCCCGTCGCTTCTACCTATGAATTCTCCGGTGAGCCTTTCCATGCATTCAGCAAGGTCCCCTGAGTACGGAAGAGCTGCATACCAGACTCCTTGGCTTTGCTCCTCTCTGCCTCTGCGCTGTTCCTGTCCATCTCCATGCCGCCTGTCAGCTGCTTCACCGTCTCCAGCATCTCTCTCCTCTGCTCCTCCTGTGCCTGATTGTCGAGCAGCAGCTCCTTACTGCTGCTGCCCCGGAGGAAGGTGTTGGGGCGGGACAGGGAAGGTGGGAGAGGTTTATCGTTCTTCTCCCTGCCTGTGCTCCCGCGACTGCAGAACAAAACCACATGCACTTGAAAGCACAGTAAGAGTAACCCCAGCTCACAGTCCTGGTAATGACAGATCCTCAGCCCAGCAGGACTGCTGTCTCAACTTCTCACAGCTGTAGCTCCACTGATTATAATCACAAGTCTCAGAGACACACAAACACAACCAGCACATGGAGCGGGCAGGCAGAGCCAGAGAACACGCAGAAAAGCGTGAATGTAATGACTGAAGTCATTACAGCACCCATTTTAAATGTGCAGTGGTGAAGTCTGTGATGTAAAGGCACTGTTTCACTGTAAGGCAGTGGTGCATTTCTACCCATTTATTGAAAAAGAACCTCAAACAGAGCCAAAATGGAACAGCCTCCAGGTGATAAGAGCTGCATGTGACAGAGGAGGGAATGCGAGCAAGGAATCAATACAACAGCATGCTAGCTGGTGTGTACTGCAAGGAAGAACTAATGACTCCAAATGAACCACACATTTACAAAGTGTGTCCCAAGGAAGCAAATTACTAAGGATTAATTCATATTCCATGCTACAGGCTGGAGTGGCTGCAGTCCTGGTGTGATCAGGTGTGTGAGAACTGCATGGCCTCGTGGATGCATGAGGCAGAGGCCTGGTCACATGGGAAGGGGCCAGGGACAGCCAGAGAGCTCTAAGAGCCTTGCCACATTTGAGCAGGGCTTTAAGCACGTTTGTTGGATCAACAAATCCAGTGACCTGGCTGAACACATGAGCACTGCGTTCAACTCCTGTTTTTATCTGAACATCCCTGAATGCGTTGCGAAGCGCTCACACGGTGTCCTTTAGAAAGGGTGACTGCAAAGTGGAAGCTGAAACGTTCATAATGCCTTTAAAATTGAATACCACTTGCCTCTCGTATAATACTATGAAAGATGCATTTTAAGTCAGCTCAAAGTACACATGGGGAAAAATGACCCCGCTGTTCCTGGAAGCTCCATGAAATTCTCATTGTTTTCATTCTTCCAGAAACTAGAGCAGCAAGTGAAAGAGCAAGCATACAGAGAGCAGAAGGGAAAACTCACTGGCAGGGCAAACCTTACCTCGTTAAGGCCCTGCGAGAATCTAGTTCTGAGGATGCAGATGAGGCAGATACAGATGAGACTGGAGGCTGCAGTGCAGAAAATCTATTCAAATTAGTGGCACTTGGTCGTAGGGAGTCTGGGAGACCACAAAGACAACACAGAGAAGAGGAACGGCAAGGTCAGTAGCTGCCAACACCTCACATCACACAGGCATTTAAGCAGTTGCTGTTTTCAGAGCGATGGGGAGGGAACCAGTGGGAAAAGGCTGCTCCTGCTCCACTCGTCCTTTGCCTTTGGAGGCAAAGCAGAGGGACACAGCTGCTTACTGCTCATAGTGCTGGTGGAGCCTTCTCCATCTGATTGTTTAGAAAACACCCCAAATCAACACTCCCACCCTAAAGAAACAAATAAATAAAGCCATAGGAGAGATTCCTCTCT
Source organism: Tetrao urogallus (assembly GCF_951394365.1). Classification (NCBI taxonomy): domain Eukaryota; kingdom Metazoa; phylum Chordata; class Aves; order Galliformes; family Phasianidae; genus Tetrao; species Tetrao urogallus. Next base: position 242,314 of record NC_136834.1, read on the forward strand.
CAGGGTGAGAAGCAAGGAGGTTGTGCTGTCTGCCACAAGCAGCACTGTGCACTCAGAGGGGCACAGGTGCTAACCCACTATGTCACCAGTTTCTCCCCGGCTCTGCAGCTGCACGAGAGGAGAGGCTGTAAGAAACTCCTGTTGTGACAGGATCAGCATGACGCCCTGAGCTGTGTCAGCTCAGAGCCCCTGTGAACACCTCCCTTGCATCATTCAGCATCAGACCCGACTGCAGCACCTCCTGCAGTTTTCCTCTTCAGAGCTCAATAGTTATCTTGAGGGAGGTCACACAGCACGTGTGGGACAGCTGGGGGACTGAGCTGCACAATGTGGGTTTGCGAGAGGCAGGTCCTGCCTGAGCAACCTCCTGCGGTGCAGTGACCCGCCTGGTAGATGAGAGAAAGGCTGCTGATGAAGTCTACCTAGAGTTCAGCAAAGCTCCCGACTGCCTCCCACAGCACTGTGCTGGGGAAGCTGCAGCCCACGGCTGGGACAGGTGCACTCCTTGCTGGTAAAGAACTGTCTGAGGGCACAGGGAGTGGTGGTGAATGAAGTCACATCCAGCTGGCAGCCGGTCACAGCCAGTACTGCAGCTGAGGGAATGGAGCGGTGAGGGATGCGGTGCACAGCCCTATGGGGAGCGGGAGCTGGGATGGGTCAGTCTGGAGAAGAGGAGGCTCAGGGGAATCTCATCACTCTCTACAACTCCAGAAAGGAGCTTGTGGTGAGGTGGGGTTGGCGTCTGCTCTCACCTAATTAGTGACAGGATGAGAGGCAATGGCCTCGAGTTACACCAGGTGATGTTCAAGTTGGATGTCAGGAAAAAATCCTCTGTGAAGGAGTGGAGAGGTGCTGGGATGGGCTGCTGGGAGGCAGCTGAAGCACCATCCCTGGAAGCGTTTAAGAAATACTCAAAAAATGTTTAGATGTCATAGTGAGGGACGGTTTAGTGGTAAAATATTGGTGGGAGGTGCGTGGTTGGACTGTATGATCTTGGAGATCTTTTCCAATCTTGGTGATTCTATGATACTAAGATTCTATGACATCTGAATCCCACTTCAAACCATGGACGGTCCTCCTGAGGGGGTTCACGGTCATGTGCACTGCAATACACCACAGTGCAGGGAGTGCATTTGTCTGCTCCCACCAAATCTGCTCCTGGCAAGAATGACGACAGGACAAGGGAGAAAGTTTGCAAATAAAAGAGGGGGGATTTAGGTCAGATGTCAGGGGGAAATTCTCCACTCAGAGGGTGGTGAGGCCCTGGCACTGCTGCCCGTAGCAGTATGCATGCCCCATCCCTGGAGGTGCACAAGGCCAAGTGGGATGGGGCCCTGGGCAGCCTGAGCTGGTGGGGGGCAGGCAGCCCATGGCAGGGGTTGGAACTAGATGATCTTTAAGTTCCTCTTCAACCCAACCATTCTGTGAATCTGAAGGTGTTCTCTGACAGCTGGTAGCAACGCAGAGGGTGAGGATGCATCCCTGCTTACCCATCTCGCTTGCCTTTGCTCCACCACTGCTGCCCTTTCCCCAGCTGCCCAACTGGGCTTTAGGCACAAGCTGAATCTTCTCATCTATTGTGGGCTGTAAAAAAAACACATCAGGACATATGGTTACAGGGGAACAATTGGCTTCTTTATTTATAAACGGAGTATTTACGTTGTGGTGAAAGTGTCCACCTTGTGAATACTAAAGTGCACTTAAATTTTGGAAGACTCATCTCTAGCCAAGAACAGAGGACGCAACCAACAAAGGTCACTACAAGCAGCCTCGTCCAAAGTGTCAGTGAAAGACATTCATCATGACCACGAGCTTTATTTCATTAAAAATTACTTAATTCCTCAAGGAGGAAAAAGTACCATATATCAGTTCTGGGAAGACATTTGGTTTGTTACGACAAGTAAAACTGCTCTACAGTCCACTCCATGTACCAGCAATGGCCCTAGGGTGAATCTGCACAGTAATAGGATTCAAAGGGCAATGGGCTGTAGAATTTGGAGGGAACAGCAGAGTTTGACAAGAAGAGAACATTGATTTTACAGTGCTCAGTAGGTGAATTTACTGATGAGAGGTTGTGATCCTGAAGATCTCTTTGTGCGAACTCTTCGCACCTTCCAACAATGCAGCAGCTGTGGACCTTGGTCTATTTGTACTGCACTTGCATTAAACAGAGCAGAAGGACTTTTCCCAGGTGAGCTGTAAGCCCAGACAAAAGCGGGCTGAATCTCTCTCGTGAATTAAGTTCTGAAGGTTGTTTTATGACTTCCACAAGAAACAAACTGAGCTTCATCTGCAGAACGACTGCAGTCTGTCAGGTTCTGCTTTGCTGTTCTCTGAATATCTGGACACTGAGAGCAAAACTCAGGCACAGAGCACAGGAACATCTGGGAAATGCCCACTTATGTCAGAATTCTGCTTGGTGAGACAGACAGATGCAACCAGGTAAGACTTGGCACCTTGTTGCTCTGAATGAGCCCCATGCTGTCACCCACCTTGGTGATTTTAAGGAACTTGGTAGGGTCCAGCACTCTGCTGTTCTTTGTCCCCTGCACAGTGTTCCATCCACCTTCATCAACCCGCTGGACACCTGCAGACAACAAACACACCACCTTCAGCTCGTCTCTGGCCCCATGGTGCCCCAGGGGATGGTGGGCGATCATCTCCCAGTTCAGGAGGAGGAGATAAAGAAGATGGCACGTTTCTGCTGAGCCTGAACGCAGTTCTGTGCAGAAATCACCTCCTTCAGAACGTCCCTCTGGATTAACATGACATCTAAATCTGCCTCGCTACTGTTAAAAAACAGTCTTAACATTTAAAAAAAAAAACAACAAAACAAAACAGTATTTTTCAAGGCAGGTTCCTGTTTACAGAACAATTTCTCAGTTTGCTCTCATTCTGCTTCAGTACAGCTGCACATACTGTGTGTTAACAAGCTCAACAAAGGAGAGAAGACATGCCGTGGCTAACCAAAGCCTGCACTCATTGCACAGATTTCAGCAGTGCCAGAGACAGTTGAAGTGCAGAACCATTCAAACAGTTCCCTACCTTCTACAGACAACAATTTCAGGCTAATGGAAACAAAGTCTGTGTGCATTTTCTTCATGCTCTGTTTTCACAGAGGTACCACAATGCCTCAGAAACCAAGCAGGTTTGCCTGCTCTGGTCCTGTGCCTCTAAAAGCATCAGTTACTTTACATTCATCTTCAGGTAGTGTCAACTCCGAGGGCTGGTAGCAATTGAAGTTGATGCTAGAACACTTTCTCACGCAGAGTTAACACCTCAAAACTTTAACTGCGAAAGACAACGTGGTTACTCTTGAAATCCGATGCTGTTCTCTTGAAATTAAATGCTGCTGAAAACAAAAATGGACGGCAAATCTGGCTCCTGGATAGGAAGCTGTTAGCACAGATTTCAGGTATGGCTTGCATGAACATGAAACCCAAGCACTACTAGCCTGCAATGTTTATCTTTCACCAAGGGAGTTGAGCAAAACATGGCCAATCCATGGTGCACCTGCTCCTCTTCCAGCCCCAGCCATGATACGGCCCCAAATCCCTTTGCTCTTTGCATTTTGGCAAAAAAAGACTCCTACAGGATTCTGACCATGGTCACTGGATCTGAAATGACTGAAGAGAGAAACCTGACTTTTATTTTACCTGGTCTCCTCTTCTCTTTGGTCATGAGTTGCTGGACCTTCCTCTGTTCTTCCTGCTCTTCTATCTTGGCTTCTTTATGAATCTGCTCAATGGTCTTCGGGCCTTGGTCTGCTCTCCGTGAAACCCAGTTGCACTGAGAGAGAAACAAAGGTGCTCGTGACATTTCTTGGAGCGGAGCATCATAAATGGGTTACTTTGAGCACACTGAAGGAGGCCTAAAGCTCCCTAAACCTTGTGCCGTGTCAGTGAGGCTGCACTGCAAGGGATTGCAGTTGGGTCATGCTGCTGACACGGCTATCCCAGCACCAAGGTAGAACTGCATGCTTCAGCACACTGGCTGTAACGTATCTATAGGGTTGAAGGCTGCAGTGAAGACCTGACTGTGAGGAGGCACGACTGAATTCCATACATTTTAACCCCTAGCACCTTGAACATTTCCAGTTTTCCAGTCTTTCTATGTGAAGAGAAAGAGATGGGCTAGAGGAAGGATGCTGTGGTTCTGCTCTTACTACTGGCAGCATTCATTGGAGCCCCTCCTCCAAGGCTGAGGAAAAAATATGAACATCTGAAAATACAGAAGTGACAGAGTCCTACAACAGGCTGCCCATAGAGGTGGTGGAATCTCCTTCTCTGAAGATATTCAAGACTCACCTGGATGCCTTCCTGAGCAACCTGCTGTAGGAACCCTATGCTGAGAAGCCCTCTTCGCTGAGAGCCCCAGTCTAACACTTGGGCTCTGTTCAAAACCCTCACTTGAATCCAAGGGGGCAGATCCCTGCTCACACCGCGCCTCACCAAGTGGTCTCCAGTTTGCCATTTCTGCAGCTTAGTTAGCTGAACCAGAACAGCCAGCATTAGTAAAGCAGCACAGCTGTCTGCCAGCCCTGCCCTTTAGTGAGACAAAAAAAGAAGACAATCCTCATTGCCAAACTTCTGAATGACAAAGGGTCCAGATCTCACCCTGTCAATACTGCACTGCCTGACCTCCTGTGAGGGCAGTGCCAGGAAGGGAAAATGCTCTGTTACTTGCTGGGTTGGTACCTACCAGCCTTAGGTCTATCACATCCTGCAGCATGAACCGAATCCTTGAAGACGTTTTCCTCTCTTTCACAATCTTCTCCATCTGATTAAAATACTGGTCCATGCGAGGCTGCACAAGAGAAACATCATCAGTGTATTCTGGAAGAAAATAAAAACACTCCCTCTTTGGGGAGGCAGTGGGTTTTGGATTGCAGCACCTCTGTGCCAGCAGCACAGCTGGGACCTGGCCTTCTTGGGGTGCGCTTGGGCACAAAACCCCTGCACTGTTCTGCTGCTTCACCTCCCCAACCTGTCCCAGTCTGGGTCAGAAGGCAAAAGAGGGAGCAGATGCACAACATGAAGCTGTTTCACAGGCGGAACTGTAGTTCCAAATCCAACATCATACCATACGTTCCATCTTATGGCTTTTCCTTCAGAAAGTCATGAAGCAAAGAAGCCAAATCTTCACTAAAACAAAGTGGTGTCACTGCAAAGCCTTCACTAGGTCTAGATTTGGCCTGGCAGTTTTATAAAATGTTTCTCCTTCCCCTCGTTAAGAACCTGCGAAGTCCTTTTCCTCACACCTACATAAACTAGAATGTGGTTCCAGCCTTGCTCTGGAAAGTTTCAGCCATATGAGCAAAGGTTTCCAAAGGCACGAATGATGGGAAAAATATTTGAAGTGGACTTTTCCCAGAAATTTTAATAACAACTCACTGCCACTTCAGCTTCAACAGCAACACATAACACAGCATCTCCTCCATGAAATGAGGGATTCTCACTCAATCCTGTAGGAAGAACAACCACAAGGACAGGACACAGGGGCTGCACACCGAGGCCGCCATGACGCCATTTCCATGCTAACAAAGGCTGAAAGAGTGTCCAGGATTCATCCAGCATGACCTCAGCTTCTGCTCAGAAGTCAGACCCTGTTTTTTTCCCAAAGCACGTGGAGTTTTAAATCTCTCTTTTTGGCCCTTTCAAAGCTGCACCAACAGCGCACACACTATTTCATGATGCAGGGTATTCAGTCTGGGGAATGAGCAGCAAACTACACAACTTCAGGCCATGCCCCACACAGCAGTTTGGGAAACTGCTTCTCCAAGGAGTCCCTGTGAGGATCAGGACTGACTCGCTGCGATCCCTGCAATCCAGCGCTGTAAGAGCACTCCTCCCTCTGCAGAGCAGCTGAAAGCAATTAGCTCTGTTCATTTCCAGGGCTGAGTCTGACTGATTTCTGGCAAAAGCCTTCAGTGCTTTTTCATCCCAAACTTTAGCAAAGGAGAAGCAGATGCCTGTGCCAATAAGAGCTCACGGAGTGCACGACGCTCCCAGTTACACATACATTTGCTGGAGAGTCAGCAGGAGGACACTGGAGCAGTGCAGTTGCAAAACAGCTGCTTCATTTCAGCACAGCTGGAGATGAGGACACAGAATGAACACACCCGCCAAGTTTCAGGTCTGGGGGTTTGGGCAGCTCGCAAGGGTTTTTTTTAAATGCAACCCAAAACAATACATTTAATGGTAGATTTCTATAAACCCTCCATAGAAATGAACCAGTTTCATGTTTCAGAAACAACATAATGTTTTAGGAACCCACAGCACACACTGAGCACTTTAAGAATGTGAACTTGGATGAAATGCTTGGGAACAAGTTGCAACTGGAAATAAGCTTTGCAAACGGCACAGAATCTATGAGCCAGGGGCAGGAGGCAGCAGCAAGGCCAGGCAGTGACGAAACGTGCACAGAGGAGCAGATGATCTCCTCGTGCCGTACAAAAAAAACCCAGAGGAAAAAAAGACCCTCGAACAAAAACACCCCACACCCATTTTTCCACCCCTGCCCATACAGCCTCATCTCTTGCTCCTGGCCCTGCCCTACCTTTGCTTTCTCAAAGTCCAAGTCCTTGCCAATGGTAGTCAGCAAGCGGCAAAGGCACTCGAGGGACTCCTCATCATGGTTTTTTAGCAGCTTTACCACACAGTCATGCATGATCGCTTCCGTCAGCATTTTCAGTTTGAAAAGCTCGCCGATGAATTTTATATTCCCAATGGATCTCCGCCGCGCTTTGTCCTTGGCCTCTTCCAGCTCGTCATGGAGCCGGGTCTTCTCCTCTGGCTGTAAAACACAAAAACAGCTCTAAAAAGCATGTTCAAAGAGCACAGGACTCTTCAAGAGCCAGTTTTACAATCACAGTTGCTGTTGCTCCTGTTTACTCTTTTTCTCCTAACAGCCAAAAAGCAGCTGCTCTAAACACTCATCGAGGCAAATATTTATTACATTCAGCTACAGCAACAGTGAAACTATTCTGATATTTCCCCCAATTGGTCGCAGCCTTCAAAAGAGATCCTTTTCTGAGGGCTCTCTTGAGTGTCTGTGGGGAAATACTCCACGTACAGTGGTAGCAGCTTCAAGCTCTTTCTGCTTCTTTTCAAAGACATCATCGTCAGCCTTGTCCTTTTCAAATTCCTTCTGGCAGCGATTTAACAGCAACTTGCGGAAATTCACTGTGCTCCCAGGTTTGTCTGCCATGGGCACTTTCAGCTGCAGGAAGAGGAAGCAAAAATCAGCAGAAATACAGGTAAAGTCAACACACAAATGAGATCTGCCACAAGCCACCCATCACATTTTATTATGGACTTCGTATTCGGCAGAGCAACTTTGCACGGCTGTGACCATTAAGCACCACACCATGATTTCCAGCAGTTTCAGATTCCATGTGGAAAGTCACACTCAGAATTTGGCTGACTCCACCTCTGCCTGGAGACAGATTACATTTCCATTCACTAAATCCTTCAAAAAGTCTCACTGCTTAAAAGCACTGCTATTGCACACCGAAGACCTTGGGGCCACGCTCCTTCATGGCACGCCATGGAAATCATCGCGGGGGGAGGACGAGCTGGTTTGTCCCACAGTCAGCATCTGAAAGCTAGCTTGGCTCTGCACCTCTCCAAATGAGAGGGAGAAAACAGACTTTCTAAACGTGATTCATAGCACCTCACAGCCAGGCACAGCAAAATGCTTGGTGTCCTCCACTCCAAGCAGTGTGTCATTCCAAGCAAAGCATGGCCAATGAACAAAGAGGAAGAAACCCGCAATGTAAATTCTTTAAGTTCAGAAATTAACATTCAATCTGCTCTTGCCATGCTTCTATTACTGCCCAGCAGTGCGTGGGGAAAAGGCGCAGAGCGCTCTCCCCAAGGAATGATTCCCACTGGCCTTGGGCAGCTCTTACCGTCACGAGGCACCTGCACATGTTTGCATACGCCACGGAGAAGCTCGGCTCATCAATAGCCTTCTCAAAGACCAGGTCGATGACTCCTTTTAGCCTCTCTTCAGTATCTACCGTCAGGTCTGTGACTTGCTTCATAAGCTGATTGAACATCTGGGGAGTCAGCTTGTTCAAGATGCTTCGTACCTTGCGGAACAGCTCCTACACAACAGACAAGCCTTGAGGAGCAGCACCAACCAAACAGGCACACAGTGGCTTTCAGGAATGAGCCAGGATGCATTTTTGAGGAGAACAGAGAAGAGGTGCTGCAGGATTTTAGAATGTTGAGGTACGCCCCAACCCTCCTCGCTGTGCGTTTCAGCTCCAGCCCTAAGCCAGCTATCGGCTGTCACAGCTCCTGGCTGCAATGCAGGGGTTCTGGGAACATCTAAGCACTTTATTTTCAAGCACAACTGAGGCACAAAACCCTGCTGTCACTCAACTTCATTATCAATTCAGCTACAAAACATAAAGTAACAGGGAGCGGTTACCTCCGCCCTCATCCAGAAGCAATCAACTTTTTCTGTATTTGAGACACTAAGGAAAAAACTGTCCTGACAGTAATTAGGTCAACAAAGCTCCTGTTAACCCCGAGGACAGAATCCCAGTGTCCTCCACGACTATCTCCACTTATCCTAGGAATTAGAAGCTTTACCGCCAGGCAAATACCTCACCTACAGTGGCTGCCCCATGGAGGGAAGGAGGGAGAGAGGGACACAGAGAAAGCTTCAGAGAAAGTGTGGCTGAGCTGGGCAGCACAAGCTGGGGGATTACCACAGAGGAAGCTCAGTGTGGCTGATGCTTGGTACAGAAATGCAGTCTAAAAGGGAATGAAAAGCAAGTTCTGTGCTGGAAGTCTGAGCCTGTTTGCTTTAGAATGGAGTCAGAAACATCTGACAGCATTAGAAAAACAACCCTGGATGAGAGGTAGTAGGTTGTCTGGTGTTCACAATTTAAGCTCTCCATGTACAGGTTTGCCATTTAAACTCTAAGAATAAAAACATGAAAAAAAAGATTAAGGCAGAGGAAAGCTGCAATTCAGAGTGGAATTCACTGCCCTTAAACAACAGCCAAGGCAAACTACCTCTTTCCTTGGTTACAGACAGCCATGCTCGGAGCAGCGCTGCCTACGTTCTCACCTGGGTTTTGACATTTTCAGGGTCCTCAGTTTGGTTCTCCCTCTTCAGGCTCGGCTTCCAGGCGTTCTCTGCCTTCTTCAGGTGAACATCCTCCTTCACACACACCGTGATAATCTTCCTGGGCTCCCTCCTCTGGCCCGGCTGAGATCTCCTCGGTCCAACATTCAACAACTAGGACAAAAACATTCCTTGTTGTATCCCCTTTTAAACACGTGCCTCGAGAGCACTCCAGGGCGCAGAGCAGCATGCTGAAGGCAGCAGGTCAGTCACCAGCACGGCCTGGGATGCTCAGGGCTCCCTCCACACCACGCAGCGCTGCAGCTGCTCGCAGGGACCACGTGTGCACCCAGCACATCTCTCAGCAGCCCTTCCCAAAACAGATGGGGCCGACTCTCTGCACCTCAGCTGCACCCAGATGCTACACAGGCGCTGTGGGACTGAGCCCGGCCCCGTGGAAAGCAGGAACCTTGTCAGTGAAGTATCACTGCAAACAGGTACTGAAGGATTAGGTGCATCCTTACCAGAGCGTTTCAAACATGTCATCCCAAGCAATTAGGCAGTGATTAATCAGCAGCTCTGCCAAAACACTAAGTCTTAGTGGAGCTTGTTTCAGACAACAGAGCCATTTTGGGACAGGAATTACATGAAACGCAATGAACAGAGCATTGGTGCTGCTCCTGCACTGCGGAAACACGAATCCTAGCAGCTATGGATTGAGCTCTGCAGCTCACAGGAGAAAGAGACACGCGCTGCCCATCCCCGCATTGGTGTGAGAGCCGCCAGCACTGGGGAGGTTCCACCAGCTGTGCCCACAAACTGCCCACCCATCGCCTGGGAACTGGTAAGGACTGAACACATCACATGTGGCACTGAGGTTATTTTTTTCCCTGCGGTGCTTGCGTTTCCAAACTCATTTATTGGAAACCTCTTAACTCGATGTAAAAATTAGCACAGTAAAATTCCATTATCAAAACCCGTTCTTTACAACAGAAGTAATTAATCTCTTCAGTGGCCAGCAGGAAGCTCCATGCAAACCATTAAAGCACGTCTTTGTTCAGCAAAGCCACAGAGCCAGTGCCGCAGAGGCCCAACCACCTCCGTTATTCTAACAGCTGCACTGAATGCACATGGGAAGTGACCTCAGATGTTGCCTCACATGCCATAGAATGGCCCCGGACTCACAACTGAAAATAAGAAACCCACCCTCTGCTAACTTCTATCTGTGATTTGACCCGCGCAGCTCGGCGAGGTGGATGTGAGCACATGGGGAGCTGTCGGAAGGCGACGGCCTGGTGCTGGGACACGCTCTGTAGGCGTGGATGGAAGAGGGCTGCATGTGCCCAGGTCTCTGCACCACACAGACATGGGGCTCTATGCTTCCCGGGTGCACACCATGATTGGAACAAAGCCATACAAGAAACCAAGCTCCCAGGACAACAGCAGTACAACGACGCAGCACGGCTCCCTTTGGAGTCAGACAGAAAGCAGCCTCGGGTCGTTCCTGTAGCCCCTGCCATGCCCACCCACCCTCAGCAGAGGCACAGCTCTGTGCCTGCACCGCTTGGTGCCACCTGCAGCCACGGGCGCTGCCCAAACAAACGCCCACGAAGGGCGGCCACGGAGCAAGGAAGCTCCCTTCCCATCCAAAAACCAGACAAGAAAAGCAACAGACGAGCAGCCGCCACCAGCCGGACGCACCAGACCTCATTACACACCTCTGTGGCCACAGAAGGCTCCGGCTGGCCGCGTGCCCTGGGAGCACGAAGGCTTGGGCCAATCTCTGCCCCAAAAGAGAGACAAGTGGTGGCTGTCCCATGTCTCTCCCACTGAGGTGCCCCTGGCCCGAGGGACCACTGAGCCACAGGGTGCAGCTCCTGAGCACGCAGCTGCCCTGCAGGCACTGATCACATCTTTCAAACTGACGGTGCACCTTGCAGAATGTCAGTGTGGAGCAGGAGGACATGCAAGCTGCCCTCACAGCTCTCTCCAATCTGCCTGCCTCTGACACCAGACCTCTACAGGCATTAATAAAACAAAGGCTTTAAGATTTTATTTTTTTTAATAAGTGAGACAAACTAGCTGAGTGTTGGATTAAGTTTTAAAAGTGAACAGAGGCCTCCTTTGAATGTGAGATGAAATACACAAATCACAAACTCTGAACAGGAAGAGCTGTCTATTTTTTGTTGCAAATTTACAAAGCAGCAAGTGGAAGAGGCACCGAGCTCATGCCTGGCCTCCTGTCACAGCCCAGTCCCCATAGATAATAACAGATCCGTAACACCTCTGATTGCAGCACTTGTGCTGCACTCACATTTTCTGCTAAAGGCATGGAGAAGCACTTAGCAGATCTGCTTATTAACCTACGTTACCCGTCCCTCCAGATAAACGGGGGCAAAAAGGAGAGCAGACAGAGGCACGGACACAAGTCCTGCTGAGCAGCCAAAGCCTCACACCTCCTACTCTCCATCCGTGGTCCTGGTGCAACAGCATCCAAGAAACCATGGAGCTGCTGCTCCCTTGGGCACAGGTGTGAGACAGGAACAGCCGCCCTCCCGGGGGGCACAGAGCCCAGCAATGCAGCTTCCCAGCAGCAGCACCCTGGGGAGCCCAGACCACCAGTGGGGATGAGCACAGCCGAGGGACCGAGCACTCCTCCCCCACGGCACGCGGCTCTACCTCTACCTTCTTCCCTACAGCAATAACAAGTGTTTTGTTCCTGTGTGACGGCACTCCTGATCCCATCTGAACTGATTACGGTCTGAAAACAGTCACACAAAACATTTAAAAGAAAAGAAGGGGAAAGACAAAGCCAGGGAAGCAAAATAAAAGATTTCCACGTGCCGTAAGCTTGTTAGCACGGAGCTGCTTGATGTTATTTTGAGGGCAAGGAGCAGGCGGTGGGCTGGGATGGCGTTATGAGCATGGCCTCTGCGGAGGCTGGATGGCTGAGCAGACAGCGTGCACGCGGGCTTTGCCATGCGCCACGAGGCAACGGCTGCCTCTACGTGGGCCAAGAAGCGCTCATCCTGCACACCAACACCGCAGGACAGCCGCTCGTTAAGCAACGTCCCCTTCCGGCCCTCCTGGGGAAGATGCAAAGAGAGGCACTGCCCTTCGAGGCGCAGATGTAGGATGTATGTTATGTGCGGGATGCTCCAAATGAACGGGGCAAGCAGCACTTACCTTTTCTCCCCCTTTCCATAGGTCTGCAAAGTGCAGACCCCTCGTGGATCCCGCTCAGGCCAACGTCCCAGCATGCCCTCAGCTGGTGCTGTCCCACCCACCACTGAAGACTGCCTAGAGGGGTACAATGCAAGTCTTGTTTCTTTTTTTTTTTTTTCTTTTTGTTCTTTTAAAACAATGTTGCACCTTTTTGTAAAGCTTTCTGCCGGTGGTTCATTATCAACAGCGGGTGATACGGGAAAAAAACAAACTCTACAAAAAGGTGCAAAGATGGGGAAGGAAGGGGGGATGTGGCTTACCCCTATTGGCAGGTTCCTCAATGGTGGGTGAGGCGAGACCAAGAGAGGGCATGCTGGGGAACCGCACCGAGCCAGGGACGGCAATCCAGGGCTGCTCTGCACTTTGCAGGCCTGTGAAAAGAGAAAGAGCAACAGCGGTGTCACTGAGGTGCCACACGAAGGATGGACAGCGCCGGGCACAACCTGCAGCCCACTGCAGCATCTCTGAGCATGGCAAGCGATGGTGACCTCAAAGAGCAGCACCGCCTCAGGACCGCGCCGCGCTCTGAGACAAACCGCGACAGCGAAGCTACTTGAAGACAAGGACGTGTGCCCAGCACCGAGGAACCAGCCAAAGACTGCTCCCCAACCAGAAACATTACAGCAACTCAAAGTCTGCAGCACCACCGCCGGGCTCGGCTCCGAAATCTGGAAATCTGCACACTCAGAAGTCAAAGTTATTTAAGTGAAGGTCTTTGGAACCAGCGGTTCTGAATGGTAAGAGATGGATACACGACTAGATGCAACCAGACAGACAACCTGAATGTATTTAGAGAGAGAGATGGAAGATGAGTGATGACACATGAGGCAGCTCCGACCCGGCTGCAGCTCCTAGAATAACACAGCACAGCACAGACAGAAAGGAGGAATTCAGAAGCAGGGTGAAGGGTTTGGGCAAAGCCAGGCAAAGGGCAAAGAAGAGAATGTGAAAGGAAAGCAGAGGAAAAGGCAGAAAAATGAGGAATGAAGCGACCAAAGTATGCCAACATGTTGTTGTATGAGATACGGACGCCTGCACACATGGACTGACAAATCCACAGCATGGAAATACATTTCCACATTCTCAAGAAGGAAAAGAGGAAGGAAGAGATCAAGTTCATGTTAAGTGCAACACATACCGATTAAAAACATCCACAGTGTTTTGCCTGTTTTCCTAAACTCTGACAGCCAAGAAAATATCTCCCTTGCACTCAAGCCAGACAAAACCAGAACCATTGGAATACTGGAAAATGCCCAAACACGTGAGGAAGGACTCCATGAGCGCCAAGACCAGTTGTTAAATTAGCAAGCTGGGGAAAACTCACACTTCCAGATACGTTTCTTCCACCGGAAGGCTGCCTCCCAAAATCAGCAAAGGCTGGCGTGAAGTCTGGGCCTCGAGGCAGTATCCGAGGGTCCAGGGTCCTCAGTGGCAATTTGGGCTGGTTGACCTGCGTTGCAGAGCAGAGCAGACAAACACGGCCTCGTCAGTGGGTGCTGCAGCTATCGCAGCTCTACAGTCTCTGCTAAACCATAACATTCATACTTAATATCCAAATGACGCTTTTCACAAACCAGGCAAGTTTTATGCACTCCCATTACACTAAAGGCGCACTTAATGCCTTCCACTGATGGCAACTGTGGAAATATGTGATGCTCAGAAACGTTTCAAAGCTTAATATCATTTAAGGAAGATAAAACCATGCCAGCACAGGCCCGTCCTGTGCACAACGAATGCAGCTGTCCTGTTTTGGGATCCCAGAGCTGTCACCTTCCCTCGAACAAATCCCTGTGGTGATAACACAAGAGACTGCTGGCTGAGCACAGGCAGCCCAAGAGCAGACAGAGCAGTGAGAAGCCAGCACAGAAAACTAGTGGGAGGATGGAATCATTTTGGGAACAGTGCTGTGTGTCACAATTTGTCTGGGCACGAAATTCAGAGTAGAAACATTTCTACACGTGAGAATCACCTACATCTGAACTATGCTCGAATGTTAAGAACGAGCCTGTGGTGCTCACACCAAACTACACAGCTCCAACAGAGATAGGAACAGGCTCCTGACGGCAGCCCACCCAGATAAGGAGTACTTCAATACACAGATGTACAGGAGGGAGAAGCACATCTGTAATAAGGCGGCTTACAATCACAAAGCTTTGTGAGAGCCAAGGTATTAGTCATCGTTTATTAGACCTGCTCATAGGTATCAACACAACTGCTTCAGATGAAAACAGCCTGCCCACAAGCAGGGCTATGCTTTCCTAGCGGCAGAAATGAACTCTTAAAAGACAACGGCTCTCCTTTTGCTCTTGCTTTGCTAATATCCTTGGGTCTTAATGGCTGTAAGACAGCACTTTCAATTTTAAAACTACTCAGTGTAACTTAATCCAGGATACAGACCATTAAGAAAACCAGTGTTTCAGATTTTAAATTGTCTGCACTCATTCACTACTCAACAAATCTTGTGATGTGACACGAGCCCTTCCTGATTTTCCCCTTCCTGACAGAAGTCTTTGCCAAAAAGGTGAACGAGACAGAATACATCAAAGATCTGAATTCAGTAAGAAAAACCACGAAACCAAAGGGATTGCACGCACCTGTTTGATGGGCTCTCCTCTCACCTTGTCGAGAACCACGTCGCTGATGGGAGGCAGCCCTTCTGGCTTCTGGATGCAGGCAGGCATGAACTGGCAGTCCAGCAGGAACTCCCTGTCGTACTGCTTCTTCCCATCTGGGTCCAGAGGCTTCCACTGCTCTATAATGAGAGAAGCTGCTGAGATTCACAGGGAGCAAAACCTCCACTTTCGAAGACACGTTCCTGTTTAATCCGAAGGTAAGAGTCAGCTAATGCTGCGCAGGAAGTTGGACTTGAATTTTAATTTTGAAGCCCGCCAGGCAGCGAGGAGAGGAACATACGTCACATGAAAGGAACATAACCAAGTGGGGGCACACGGCCAGCCCAGCGCCATGTGGAACTAATAACCAACCTGGAGCCCACGTCCCCTCACTTTACTCTTCACATCTGCAGGAGATGCCACGTTTGTGCTGCACGGATGCCAGGCTGCTGCTGTGCTTTGGCCTGTCCATTCACACCTGCTGCTAAAGCTTTATCTTTTTTCTTTATTTCACTCCCTGATCAGTGGTTTTGGGTTCTCAGCAGCCTGATCCCCGCAGGAGCCTCTCCTCAAGCAGACCTCCTCTCAAGGTCTTTCCTTAATTTGTTTCACAGAATTTCCAGGCTCCTAAGCAAATGACTTCATTTATTTTGAGGAAGCTCCACTTGAATAAGAAATAACTTAGAAATTGGTACCAACTGTAAAGTGAGATGGTCTCAAGGTCTCTCTTAATAAGGTGAACTTCCCGAGGGTCCGGCCTACGAGTGGTCTCCATAATAACACCCCCAGGCAGACTGTACATAGCACCAACCAGCAACAAGAGCACAGTGTCACACTCACAGAATGGCTCTGGGTTAGGAGGGACCTCAGCGGTGATCCATCCCCACCCCTGCTGTGGGCTGGCTGCCCCACCAGCTCAGGCAGCCCTGGGCCCATCCACAGCCTTGGCCAACTCCAGGAATGGGGGCCCCCCACTGCCCTCTGAGCCTGCACGATGTATTTCATCAGAAAAACTGCACCACCACAGCTCAGCAGCAGAGCCTGGGCTGACGATCAAGCATTGCTTCTCTCCTTCTTACAATTCCTGTTTGATCAGGTGACTAAAACTGCACACACACTCACTCTTGTGCAGCACCCAGTTGGGACTTTCACAGCGTTTAGTAAAAACCGTGTCTGCTTATGTGCAGCTTCTCAGAGCCCACTGGTTTGTGAATCCCAGCAGAAGGCAAGCAACCCTGCAGCAGCCCGGAGCGTGCTTACCTGGCTTGTACTGCAGCGCAGGCCCTTCAGCAGAGCCCTCTGTGCAGCCCGAGGTCACATCGGCCCCCTCTCCCTCCGACATGCTCTCAGCACCATTGCGGACAGGCTCTGCCTCCTGCTCTCCGTTCTCTTCCACAGGTTTCACTTTTTTAAGTTCGGAGGGGTCTCTCTCCAGCTGAAACCCGTGGCTCATGTTATCCTGTTCAGATTCAAGTACTTTGTCACTCGAGAGCTCCTCTTCTACTTTAGGCTGAAGCAGACACAAACATAGAGGTGCTGTCAGAGCCCTTGCAGAGCCCAACACCTGCAGATGGCTCCCCGTTCACCCACGCAGCCTAACAGCCATGTTTTGTGTGCTTCTACTAACCCTAAGCCTTCCTGCACGTGCTGTGCAGATCCATAGCAACACATGTGCTGACCACACCATGTACTGACACTCCTGCTGTTAATTGTAGAGCTCTGAGGATACAGCCCTATTCTGAATTCACACACAGACACCGCAGCGATTAAACAGAAGGAATCTGAGGTGCTCCAAGAGGGGCTCTTAATTCTCTCTCCTCCCAACCTACATGCACCGCATCCTTTCACACTTTTTGCAGGGTTGCAAGTTAAAATGGCATGGCGTTCCATTTTAGCACAGGTGAAAATATCAAAGAGTGCAAAGATGGGACTCCTCCAGCACTGACAGGAGAACATACAGAGAGAACCTGCAGGGGCAGCTCAGCCAGCGCCACTCTTCACATGCACACCAGCACAGTGTATATCCTGAATGGTTACAGTTCCCTCACCCGCTCTGTAAGTTCTATTGTCAGTTTTACCCAGGACATTTAAGAAACAGGCTTTCCATGCACCACCCCTACCAGAATGGCAGCAAAGGCAACACTCCCAGTTTGTCTAACTGCAGGTGAGGCGGTTTTGCACAGATGTCAGCTATTTTCCTTCCCAGCTCCTCCACCACACAGTCATTCTCTGGTCATGACATCACAATGACATCACTGTGCAGCAAAAGAATGTCCCAAATGCCACCAGAGTGGCCCTGGGACCCCCAAATGGTGCACTTTTAAAGGGTTCAAACCCATTTCCCCTTGGGACAGCATTTAAGACTCCACATTCTTGAATGCTAGTAGCGTTCAATAAGGCAAGAATGAAGAAAACTTGGAGCTTCAAGGTCCAGGGACAGCCAAAAGCCACTGCTCTAAGAGATGCCAGGGAATATCACAGGTCTGGGAAATGTTCCCAAAAAGTCTGCCTTGGGTCCTTGCGAGACAGAGGAAGCAGCGTGTCTGAAGCAGCCTTTGAAGACATCAACATCATCAGTGAATACAGAGAAAGGAGCGCTGCGTTCCCTCACCTCTGCCTCTGCCTCTGTCACCTCCTCAGTGCCCTGGGTCCGCTCTTTTGGTTTCTTCCACGTCTTTGGTGCAGTTACAGCAGTTGAGGCTGCAAGGCAAGCGTGCATCCATCAGAACACGAGCGATGCGCTTCCCTCCTCACTGCGCTGCCAACCACGCAGGGCAGTGGAGCAGCCACAGCCTCACAGAGGTTTTATTTCAAAGCAGCGCTAACAAAATCATCCAAGTGACATTAAAACAGGATAATTGTTCCACAACTGCTTGTTGGAGCTCCAAATGGCCCTTCTGACAGCTAGGAGTTTATTACCAGCACTGCGAGGATCGTGTAGGGCAAAAGAGAACATCAGAAACCAGAGAGTTTTGGGAGGTGACGTCCTGGTGAGGCATTTCTCAGCAGGTGCATCACAACGGCTCACCACCACCCAACCCACAAACCTCACAGGGCGACCACGGCAGCACCGCCAGCACAGCACCTCCCACTCCAGCAGCCCAGTTCTCGTGAGCTGGGTTTATGTTTTGATTTTAAAGCAGGTTAACAGCTCCACTGCTCATTAATTTCCCCGGACAACTGATTCAAAGAAAATACCATATAATATTTCTAGGGTCTGCAGTGATTTACTCTAATTACCTTTCTCCCCGGAAGGGTAAAAGAAACCATGCAGTATACTAAAATACAAAACCATTAGTCCAACATGCTCGTAATTTGTTGCCAGTGTTACCAACTTAAATTCTGACACAAGCACACGTGCATATTTAACAGTGTAAACAGAACTGATTTTGTGATTGAAGTTTCCAGCAGATGGATTTGCTGCTCAAGCCTTTGGTTTCCAGCAGATGCTGAGGAAAAGCGTCTTCCTTTCTTTACCACTTCACCTGAACAACAACATTTTGCTGACAGGATGGGCAGAGTACAAACCCCGACCTGGGAGAGTTTCACCCTCCCTGAAGCACCAACCTCAGAGTTTCGTTGATGCTTTACACGACTTGAGAAATTCTCCTTTCTCAGTTGTGAAAGCCCATGTCTTGGCTAACAGACGCCAACCCCAGGATGTGCGTGCAATGCTGGCTACCACTTTTATGAACAATTACCCAGGGATGTTCTGTAGCTGCAAACAGAGCTTAGCATTTTGCAATCAAAGCAAAGGCCATGAGGCAGAATCAGATTTCCCAGAGACAGATACAAATGGGAATACCAGACAGAAGAGCCCCAAAGAGCCCTTCCTACGGCTCTGCTGCACGCCCCGTGCTGCCAAGCACTTACCTGGGACAGGACTCTTGCTAGAGCTCAAGCTCAGAGCCTCCGTGCTCTCCTCCAGTTGCCCATCCGCCTCCATCTCCTCCTTCTTCTCAGCATCTGCCAGCTCTTCACTAGAAGCAGTCCTTGCGCCTTCCTCTCCCTCCACATCTCCCTGAGCAGGGGGGGCACCGGGAGGCAGAGGCGGTGGTGGGGAAGGGGCTGTACTGGTCAGAGCAGCAGGAGGAGGAGGAGGGCTGGGAGCTGGGGCAGGCGGCGGGGATGGGGCTACACGGGGGGTGGGGGGGGGGGGCACGGAGCCCAGGTCCCCGGGAGCTGCCTCTGGTTCCTGTGGGTCAGCAGCGAGCGGCACAACGTCCCCTGCAGCCATGTCGGCCCCACTCTCTGCGGCAGCGACGCTCTCACTCACTCCGTTCAGTTCCTTACTGGTGTTCATGCTCACGCTCACAGTCACCGGCACATCGCCGGGTGCCACAGGGCTGCCCACCTCCTGGCACGCCTCGCCACGGGGCTCCTCTGTGGGCACTGGGTCCGATGCGTCCAGGCTGGGGAGAGGCATCGCCTCCTCCTTGGGGGAAGCGACTTCACATCTCTCCTCGGGGTCGGCGGTGGGCGAAGGTTTAGCAGCAGCGGTGGTGGCAGCGGCTGCAAGCGGGGCGGGGGGTGGCGATGGGGCCACAGTGGGGGCCGGCGGGCTGTGCGGAGGGCTGGGCTCAGCCACCGGCAGGGCCGGGTCCTGCTTCTCTGCTGCGGGCTCTGCCCGGAGCATGGGAGAAGACGGCTTTAATACTGGGTCTGGTTTTGGCTTCTCTTCTGGGAAAGGAAAACAAAAGGCAATGTTACAATCTGAACACCAGTCTCTGCTGTAGCTGCCCCCCCGGCCCCAACTCCCCTGCTCCAGAAACTCCACAGAAGACAAAAATGCACCTGAGTTGGGTTCTGTTGTGGAGGAATATACGGCTGTAGCGCCGAGAGCTGAGCAGCTCCTGTCCTGACAGGCAAACGGGCGCTGAGAGCAGCCAGCTGCCTGCGAAATCCCTGCCAGCATCGCCGCATCGTGTCACAGCCATGGGATGGCTGAGGTTGGAAGGGGCCTGAAAGCCCACCCCTACCATGGGCTGGCAGCCCCCACCAGCTCAGGCTGCCCAAGGCCCATCCACAGCCTGGGGCACCTCCAAGGATGGGGCACCCACAGCTCTGGACAGCAGTGCTAGGGGATGCTGCCCGACGGCTGGTGACAGGCTGCGCTTTAAGCCTGCCATGCATCACATCATCACCGCTATGTGAGACACATTCAGCTTCTTCTGCACTTGCTAGTTCTAAGCTCCAACAGACTGAAGGACATAATCCCATTTTTGTTCTAAATTTCAGCCAAGAGGAGATATCTTTTCCAAAGAAAGCAGAAACAAAAGCGAGTGAAGCACAGCTGCCACCAAACAGCACCACTGCCGCCACATGTTTGTGGTCCAAAGGCTCAGGAGGGTTGGATTTGGATTCTGAAGGCTCTGTGGAACGACCCAGAACTGGTTTAGAGAAGAAAATGCGTCACCTCCAATTCTGGAATGTGGCTGCAGAGTGGAGCATTCCTGACATTTACAGTTCTCTATAAACACTGCCTGGGTATTCTCTCCCCAGAGATAAATGTGATTGCTCAAAACAAAACAAAACAAAAAAAAACTCGAACATTTGAAGAGCCCAGAAAAAACATTCTGGGAAGTAAAAACACAGCAAAAGCCATACAAGCTGCATCTGGAGAGCGGTGGTCCAAACAAACAGCCTTCAGCCTGCACCTCATGCAGGGAGGACTGTGCAGAATTCAAGGAGAGATGGAACCAGAGGAGGATTTCAGAGCCAGGAGCAAACCTGGCCGAGGAGAAGTACATCTTCCCTTGGAGACCAAATCTCCAAGTCCCGGTGAGGATTCCCATCTGCGAGCGACCACAGAGACAAGGACCCACACATGGCTGGGAAGGCCAAACAGTAGCATGGGAGCCGCTCATGCACGCTGACTCAGCCCGCTTACCTTCCCTCGGTGTGCCCAGGGAGGCAGTGGGGTGCTGGGTGAGATCCAGCTGGACATGGGAACCCATCCCAGCTCCACGCTGTTTATCCAAAAATAATCGCTGGGCTCGCTGCCATTTTTCCACCCTTTGTCCCAGCACAGATATTTGTGAGGCAGAGCTGCTGCTCACTGGAGCACTCTGCAGTGCTCTGCACACACCGGGCACCGACAGCACTGAGCACTGCTTGCCCACACGGTGCTGCAGCCCTCAGCTCTGCCTGCCTGCATCCCTGCACGCCTGCACAGCCCGACAGCCAGGGACTGCTGCAACAGCTGTGAACCCAGAGCATGGACTGCTCGTCTTGTAGAGAAAGTCCAAGGATTCCAAAGGCTGCCAACAGCAGTGCCGGCTGTGCTGCTACACACAGTGCCAGCCCTGCACCACACACATTGCTCACTGAAGCTTTTCGTGGCCATAAAGTGTCACCGCAGGACCTGGTGCACAGCACCTCCCCTCCTCTGACATCTCCTCTCCACACAGACAGCTGAAGACCCCCTTCAAACACCCATTCTGAGGTGTAAGAATGAAACATGATCACTTCAGGAAACCTTTTCCATCTGTGCCCTGGTTTCTTTTCGGTGAGCCATTTCCGAGACTCACGGCCCAGTCACAGTTTTTCTAATTACTCTCTCCCACACCACAGGCCAGAGCTCTCCGGGCACCCCCGGGATGCTCTGCTGCAGCTGATGAATGGCAGCAGTGATGTCAAGCCTCTCTGCTAAGAGCCCTTTCCTGACGTACGTTTGTTTCTGAAGGACGGCACGTGGGTGAGAGGAGCTTCACAGTTCTCACTGCTCTGGAATAATGTTCATGACATACAAGCTTTAATACCATTTTTCGTTAAGCAGTTTCACACAGGGAAATTTCAATTAATTCCCTTAGCAACACATTGTTCCACGTTCCACTGGAGGAAGAGACGGCCCCTCCCCTTCTATTGCTGCTGAATGCCACCCTGCTTCTCTCCCTGCCAAAAATATTCCAACTGGAACAAGAAAGGAGAAAAAGGACTAAAAATAACAGCAGAGGAAATATCTGATGACCAACCTTGCTTCGGGGCAATGGCTGCGGGGCCGGCAGTGCTGGCAGTGAGGTGGCTGCTCTCCACTGGCCCATAGAGCACAGGGCCGGGCTCTGGGACCTGGCTGGGCAGCTGCTGAGGGTGGAAGGACAAAACAGGGCAGCAATGAACATGAGAACAGAAAAACTGGCAATGTGAACGCAAGCAGGGAAGGGGGAGATGAGAAGAGCACAGGGGAAACCAAGAGGCAGGGAGAAAAGAAGAGAATGCCAGCACAGAGGGAGCTTGATGCCTCCCATATGCAGAAACACAGTGCAGGAGCAGCAGGTCACACAGCTGAGAAGGATGCTCCTCCTGCAGAACCCGACCTGACAGAGCGGAGTGCCCAGGACACGGCTGTCCGGCTCCTTTCAGACACCGTCAGAAATCCACGCTGAATGCATTTCCCTAAAAAGAAGCTCTGCCCATCTCCTCTCTTTCCTGGGACTCCCCTTTCCAACTTCTTCAGCTACTGCCTTTGAGCAGGGCAGAACACTCCTGCTTGACAGAAATCACCGATGCTGTTGGGACAATAACTCTGAACCTCCTGGCTCGAGCAGGCTTGAATTTCCAGTTGTATTGCACAAATGGAATTTCACTGGTGAGCTCTATCTCAGAGCTCTTCTGTCATTAACAAAAGTGGCTCCAAGTAGCTAATCAAAACGAAGCCTGGTTATGAAACAATGAAGTATTTGCATACTTTGCTTAGAGCATATGATTGGACATCACCGTTGCACTCTGCATACAAATGACAGCTGATGAGAAATCCAGGCTTACTAACCTCCTCTTGAGGAGCATTTATTTTGTCCTGTTTGACTTAATTGTAGTACCTTAAAATAGACTGCTGGATGCAGAAGCAACCCGGTGAGTGCCTGTGTTACCTGCACCCCCCACAAGCACTCTGAAACAGGTGTCTGCAGCTTGTTCACACTGCCACTTCCAGACTCTGGGGTTCATGTCAAGGTGGATGTGTACTCATGGCAGTACTGCCCATCTGCACTGCTCTCCTGGTCCAGAAAGGACCCAACAGCCCCAGGTTTCCAATCAGCTTAATTGTTGGCCATGCCCTTTTCTGTTGATTTGGTTTTGTTGTTTGTTTCTTTCCCTTTAGAGGCTGCACGCACAAAGACCAGATTTGGAAATTCCACGATAAATGGCCTGAGTCACTGTCCCTGTAGCACCCTAAAGCAAGACTAAAGTGGGAGGGCTTTAGCATGGACAGTAATGTGATCTGAGATGTACCACCAACCCCAGGCATGACCTATGGGGGGCACGAGCCAGTAGTGGAGACACCACGTCCTCCCCAAAGACTTCACCAGCTTCAACCACCGCTGCTGACACACACAAGGGGAAGGACGGACTGCCAGCAGCACTGCAGCTCTGCATGGTACAAGCTGAGGGCTGCTAAAAATGACCAAACCTGGGGAAAAAAAAAGCTTAAGGACATGGACAACTTAGGGAAAGAGCATCCAGGTGTTGCTGGTGTGGATGGAAGATAAAGAAGCTGCTCTAACAAAGGACAAAGCCACACAGCCATGCTGTTACCTGAGGCGGGGTTGGGGTGGAGGTGGGTCTGACGATGGGCGGCGTTGGGTTCCTGCTGCCCCCGCCGGACATTATTTCTTCTGTTATATCTTTGCCCCCCTGGTTCGGATCCCGGATCCGGATCTACGGTTTGGAACCAAGAAAGAGTTTGAGTGAGTCTTCCTTCACAAGCTGTCCCTGGGGCTCAGGGGCAGGACATGCTACCATCCCACACAGCACGAGACACTTCAGACTGAGCTGATGCTCTGCAGGAGCACTGCAACCTGAAATGCATGGTATCTCATCCCCTCATCTTAAAACCCAATTCAATCAAAATGCTCACCAAACACACGCACCTCTTCCCTTCGATCTAAAGCAAGTGTGGCACAACTTTAAGAACAAATGCATGCCTTGTTGTGCATCTGTGATCTCTAGATTTGGAAAATAAGCTTAGCGAAAATTGGACAATGTAGCAGTTTAGCTACAGAAATAAACTTGCCAGACAAAAAGAAAGAAACAAAAAGCCCCATATTACCCAATAGGAGATGCAGTGGCCTTGGCAGCCCAGCTGCTGGGACAGGAGAAAGCCTTTCTGTTTTCCTCTTCCACACTGAGATGGAGCATGCCATCCAAAACCAAACACCTGAGAACACACTGGGCACTCAACCGGCGCCTGAACCGCTGTCACTGCAGGTGGGAATTCATCAGGCCACATGGAATGAAGTATCAGTGCATATATTCTTCAGTGTATAGCTTGTGGGTTCTCATGAGCTGCAGAAGCGTGTTCCCTCCCATCTGGCTGTGACGTTACAGAACAGCACAGAAAGGTTCCCCATCAAACTGAAACGAAGTCAGCGCTGCGCAGTGCCAATGCAGTGTGGGTATGCGATGGAAGAGTCAGCCCCTCCGAAGATACAGCTCAGGTTTCAGCTCAAGCCCTCACCCATGTCCTTCAGCCTTAGCAGCAGGGCAGTGCCCAGACACAGCGTACTGTCAGAGAGGCTCCCTTACCGTTTTTTTCTCTCTTTTTGCTGGTGGAGGCTGCTGCTGCTGCGTAGGCACTATGATGGGTGCTGACTGATACACCGGCTGACTCGGGTAGAAAGGTGTTCCTGGGGAAGGACAGCACAGAAATGAGTGAGAGATTCAGCTTGTTTGTTAACGAAACAAAACCAAACACAAGAGATGAAGCTGCTTGTCCACCTGCTCCTCCCTCCCTTCTTTTGACGAACACTTCCAGCTGCAAACCAGTCTGTTTTGCTCTTCCCCACTTCCGCTAAATGAGAGCTGCTGCTCCAGCAAGACAGGAGATGAGGTCACTTCTTCACGTGAGAGCTTAGCATGTGCCCCAGTGGCTACTGAGACCCCTAGGGCAGGAAAAGCAACGTGCCTCCCTTGGGCTCCACTGCTTGGTGACACAAAGAAGCACAGACAGCACCTCAAAACTACACTGCATTGCTGACTGCATGCCTAACATCCAACACCGCTGCATTTTCTTTATGCACTGAGACTGCCTCATGGAGAATGGGTTCTCTCCAGAAGTGCTCCACAAACAGGAGTGTCACAGCAGAGCTGTCTCCTGCCCACATACCAGACAGCAGGCAAGCGTGCAATGCAGGGCTGTTGTCTGCTTTTCCATGGATGCTAGATGGCCACTTGCTTTCACCCCCCCCGAATTAATCTGATTTATTCTTCAGCTGAACTAACCTTTAAATGGGAATGACAATCTGCACTGTGCTTCTGACGTCTTTGTGACCACTGTAACCAAAACAGGAGGTTACTGCTATCTCAAGCAAGCGGAGAAATACACAAAAGCCAGTGAACCCAGCTCTGCACAATCTGATCTGCAACTTCAAAGGATGCATTCCTCAAGCTGTCAGCTGGAAAGCAAGGGCTGAGAGCAGGCCCCACTGCTGCAGCTCCAAAGGAAGGGCTTGTTGAAACATCCTGGGGTTTCCCAGAGTTCTTAGAAGTGGGCAAGGCAAGGCAAATAACGCCAATAACAATGATATGCATTACTGCAAGACATCTATTTCTGCAGTCATTCAAACAGAACAGGTTTGTTTGTGCTGATAGATCCTGCAGAAACTCTTGGAGGGGACTGTGCTTCAAGTGTGGTATCATCGCATATGGCAGCATGTTAGAAATGAAAAAGCGTTTCCAAGGCCCTTCCAAGGGCTTTGGAAGAAGAAGACCTGCCAAAGGAAGAGGTGCCATGGGACAGACGGACACTCACACATCTGCATGCAAGGAGCCAGGAGAGAGGCGGCTGTGAGCTGCTGGGGGATGGAGGAGGAAGCTGCTCTGCTCCGTGGTGTGGCTCTGAGCCTCAGGGCCTGAGAGACAGTGTCACACACTCAGCACCACGTGCAAACGGCCACAGAGCACAGCACAGGGCAACCACCCACCCCGCAGCACCAGACAGCAGGTAAGGCACAAGGCTTGCCCTTCTCCATTTCTAAACACCAAACGAGGAATGCGGGAACCAAAGATGCTAAACTCTCCCTTACTGTGAAGGGCGTAGCTCAGAGGAGACAAGGGCTGAGGGATGTATTGACAACACCTTAATCAATAGTAATGATTTAGCAGGGAATAACAGCCAGCCACTATTCTTGTTCACACGTGACTGTGGGTAGTTCTATGAGCTGCAGCCCTTCCTTGAGCATTCATACAAACAAAACTCCATTACTGTGATTTTTCCAGGAGTGAATAATCAGGGCCATGACACAACCGAATCGAGCAGCTATTTAAAGTTCAAATAAATGCTAATCCAGTTTGGTATTACAAATCTTCAGCTTGACAAGTGCAAAAAACACACGCAGGAAACGTCCAAGCAGAACTCACCGTAGGCGTTGGGGAATTCCCCAGGACCCGGTCCTGGATAGAAGGGGCCCGGCCCCGGCGGCTGCACAGGGTACTGCTGGGGGGGCCCGACGTAGGGTGGGCCGCTGTGGCGATACTAGGAGGAAAAACACAACCACCTGTTTACAGAGAGATAGGCGATGGCGTGCTGCTGCACGAAGGAAATGCAACAGAAGCCTCAAAAATCAATAAAGATGAGGCTGTCAAAGTTCTTTACAAAGACAAGTCACTCCCCTCTTTCGGTAATACTGCGTTCTTACAAAGCCCGAGGTTTTAGAGCTGTTAAGTCAATTTAAATACATCTACAGCATTTTCCAAGGAGCTTGATTTCGCACCGTTGCTGAAAAGATCTCGAAAACCAAAGGGTTCATTCATTCCTAATGCCTCCGTGCTCAGATGAGCAGATATTTCATAAAAGAGAAGGTCGGGGTCTAAACATGCAGCGAGAGTTACATCTCTCTCCCTCTGCTGATGCTGCAGCAGTCATGGAGAAAATCCAGACAGAGCAAAGGTTGCTTGGCTTCTGGAGTGCCTGGGAAAGGTGTCTGTACCTGTGGTATACAGTACTGGGGGGCCTGAGGCATGGGATACGGCATCGGCAGGTGATTAACCATCATGATGTGTTGGTTGGTCTGATACACTGCGGTTGGTGTTTGTGCACCAGGACGGATGGAAGGGCTGCTGTTCTGGATGGTAGCTCGTGGAGGCTGGATCTGAGGCCTCTGAAAAAACTGGGGCAGGGAAGGGAGAGAGGGAGGAGAGAGGAGAGAACAAAGAGTCGGTCAGTCCTTCTGGGGAAGGATGGGCAGCATTACAAAGGCAGACAATATTGCCATTCAGTACTACTTCCAAAGGGTTGCCACGCATTCAGAAAACAGCAGGACAATTTCTGACTATTTGTAAACAACAAGCTCATGCTAGCACCTTCGATTTTTACCAGGTGTGAAACTTTACATCTAGCTATTAGTTTGCACCTACTGAATTATACACCCCAACTTTCACAGCAACAGCCAGAAACACAATTTCTGTCAAATATGCTTTTATAAGGTGGGATGACTGCCAAAAGCCACCTTTATCAGGAAATCAAAGATCAAGGCAGCTGTTCCAATCTAACTCCAGAACAGCTGAAGGCCCAGCTTTATGAAGGCCACAGACGCCCCGTGCAAACCGAGCCAGGGAACTTGTCTTGTGCTTCGTTTCCAGAAGGGTGGCAACCTCTTCCAGGTGGCACCAAACTCCTCTACCATGTTTGCATGAAGTGATGCCCCAAACGAGTGGAACAGGTCCAGGAAATCAAGGAACCCACTGGAATGCGCTCAGGTCTCGGCTCGGAAGCACTGGGAAAGGCACCAGCATCCCAGGATGGAGCTTTCACAGCAGCCCTCGCTCCGGCTGTGAGCCCTGCCAACCCTCAGACCCAGCTGGTAAGGTATGCAGACAGTCAGGCATTCACTAACAGAATAATGATGCGAGTGATAAAGAGACATTTATGCCATGCAGAACCAGGAGTTAAAATTACCTGTATAGGTCTGAATCCTCCCTTCAATAACGAAGCAAGAAAGCAGCAGGAAACAGAAAGAAAGCCAATGGAACAGCTTACAGATCAATAGGAAGGAATAGGATTTAACATGCACCCTAACTGCACGCAGCTCCATTCATCTTTCTGCCCTGCTGTGACTGAGATCCTGCACAAACAGCAAGAAGGACACTGAACTGGTGCAGGACTGTCCTACCAGAACCCCACATCAGGGGCAGAAACTCCTCTGGAAAGGTTTCATATGGAAGTACAGAAATTAATAATAATAAAGAAAAAAAACAAACAATAATTAACCGTAGGAATTGTGATGCTACACAAAGACTCTATATTTACTCTGTTCCTAGGTCAAACATTTTTCCTTTTTGGTCTCTTTCAGTAATACAAAGTGGATAAAGCAGTAACACATGCTCAAATCATGGGTTTGGTCTCCACTTCTGCATCCAGACTGGAAGGATAAGAAATGCCACGTATTTAATTGCTAAGCAAAAAAATAACGATCATAAAATTAGGTCATCGTACATCACACCAAAGAAAGCTGACTGATGAAGTGTATCAATGCAAATAGTCTGTGAGCAACGGCATCATAAGCAGTGAGAACCAAAAAAAGAGGGTAATTGCTAAAGGATGAAGGCATGCGCTAGGCTTGTCTGCCTCGGCATTCGGAGAGCACGGGGCAGGGCAGAAGGAAGCTGTGATGCCTCTATGTGACATGACAGTGACATTAAAATGGCCGTTCTGGTGCTCCTGAGCGCTCTATGATACCTACAGTGCTCCCATAGCAAAACACGTCTCCAGAAAAGCCAACCTCTGCTGCAGAAATCCAGACACAACCAGGGTGAGCACAACGCCTTACGTCCAACCCTGTGAGCCGGGGTGCAGAGCCATCACTGCTCCGTGTGACCCGGACAGCAGCAGCTGCATGGGGACATCTGGAAGTGAGGGTGCAGGAAGAGAACGGGAAGAGCTGTGCTGCTTTGCTCCTCCACTAACACAGCTGTGTGGCTGCCCAGATGCAAGGAACCACTACCGGGAGACATGCTAAATTTACAGTGAGATTAACTGAATTCTGCAATTCCTCAATCCCTGAAGACATCAAAAAGAATTCTAAAATATTTTCTTTCACTGCCGCTTCTCTTCACTGTTCTCAGGGCTACTGATAAATGTGCAGAACCATCGGGGGGATGCCTTGGAAGGGCCTGTACTCCAGGTTCAGGAATGAAGGAAATCATGTCCTTTCTTCCTCCGCTGCCAACTGCTGAGTTACGACCATTGCTATGCTGTTAGCGGGTTGCAGAACTCTGGGAGAGCCAAAGTGCAGTAGGGAATGAAGAAGAAAGGGAAGGGAAGGGAAGGGAAGGGAAGGGAAGGGAAGGGAAGGGAAGGGAAGGGAAGGGAAGGGAAGGGAAGGGAAGGGAAGGGAAGGGAAGGGAAGGGAAGGGAAGGGAAGGGAAGGGAAGGGAAGGGAAGGGAAGGGAAGGGAAGGGAAGGGAAGGGAAGGGAAGGGAAGGGAAGGGAAGGGAAGGGAAGGGAAGGGAAGGGAAGGGAAGGGAAGGGAAGGGAAGGGAAGGGAAGGGAAGGAAGGGAAGGGAAGGGAAGGGAAGGGAAGGGAAGGGAAGGGAAGGGAAGGGAAGGGAAGGGAAGGGAAGGGAAGGGAAGGGAAGGGAAGGGAAGGGGAAAAGAAGAAAAGAAGAAAAAAGGCAATAGCCACCATGGTTCTGCAGAGTGAAGGTGCTGGAGATGGATGCTCCCCAGCAGCAGGGCAGAAGCTGGGAATCCTGCAGCGGCGCACACAGGTGCCACCCCACACTCCTGCAGACACATGTCAGGGGCCTGCTGGTAACACAGCACTGAAATGGCAGAGGAAAACCTGACAGCAATGGAAAGTGCTGGCCTACGGACAGCTTTTCCTTTCTGCCTCTGGCAGAGCATGAAACATGAGGGGTAGGGGAGACACGCTGGAAAAACTGCTCCTCGTGGAACGCAAGCCAGCTCTCCTCCCTGCCTTGGCAGATGGAATGAAAGCATGCTCTGTGCACCACATTGTACTGCCCTTCCACCGAGCACTCAGTAACACCAGGGGAGTGCCAAGATGCTCCATGGCAGAAAGAGAACCTCCAGCAAAGAAACTTGGGGTTAAGCAAGCAAACCAACCAAACCAACAACCTCTCCACAACACTGCCCACACCATCAGAGAGGAAGCTGGATCCAGAGAGGAAGGAAAAAAAATAAGGTTCTCATTACTTCTAGGAAGAAGGACACAGCAAGAAAAGAAGCAGATCCGTTATTCCAAACAAGACAACAGGAGGATGTGGAAGAGCCAGCCACAGAGGTCTCCAGCAAAGCCTGCATTGCTTTGAGTTATTCCAGTTCCTGTAAGTCAAATTAAAATACACAAGAAAATCAGATTTCAGAGCACTGTGCAACAGGTTTGTTTATGGGTTTTACTGCCCAAACTCTGCACTATCAGACTTCTTGATGCTTTCTCCTATTACGTCCCTTCGAAGCTAAACTAGCAATACTCAAAGTCATTCACAGAAATATTTTACTACACTGATTTGGTAAAAGACTTGTTTTGAAAGGCCAAAGGGGTGCTCACACAGACCCATTTTTAAGTAATGCTAATGGTACCCTACAGGAGAATGCCAGGAGGTTGAAAACAGACATTGCGCCCCACTTTCTTCCAGAAAATGCAGAACTGGGCCCGGAGCGCACAGCACCCACAGCGCCAGAACAAAGGTGCTCTGATGCTTCTCACAGAACCCTTCCCAGATCACTGCCTTCAAAAAGCCCTGCTATATCCCAGCGATGGTCAAATTAGTGCAAAACACTCTCGAGTCAACAAGGAAGGAGAGAAGAACTGAACTGCGGTCCTCAAGTCCCAGTCTCACCCCTCATCTGTCCACCTCTGCTAGCTAAACTCTTCCAGTCTGCTCAATGAGCTCTCATCATCTCAGCAGCCCTCCTTGTATCTGCCCAAGGAAATCTTTGTGGAAAATAAAAAAAGGATAATCACACACATTCCCCAGACATGGTTTTGCCACTACTTCCTAACACAGCAGTAGTAACTCCCTGTTCCAACTGGAAATAACTGCTCTTGCTCATGTAACGATGGCATCACACAGGTGGTCCCAGCCAACACTTGGTATTTCCCTTGGCACTGAAGTGTGAGGGTCTGCTTTCTGCGATGCTGAATTGCACCTTGCTTCCCCTGCACTGGCCCTTCTCACATAGGCTCCCTATGCTGCCCATACTTCCCAGCCTTGTACTCGTTAGGTTTGCTGCAGACATTACCTGCTCTTTGTGCCACGGTGATCAGTGAAGGAAATCCACCACGAGCCTCCTGCCTACCCTCTCAGCACTACTCTGCCACTTACCCAATCAGTCCTTGTAGACACCCCAATATTCTCTTATTCAGCATGTTCTGCTTTAATTTTCCTCCCACGCACAATCCTGTGGTCCCAGACACTGTCTGCTGAAGGGCTGCCATAAGACATCAGATTTGCAAGCAGACAAATAAATGACCAAAGCAAACGCCAACCTCCTGATAAACCTCTGCTGCACCTTAACTGATTTTCTATTGGCTCCAGATTTCTCAGTCCTCACTCCCAGGGAAATGCTCTGAAAGCACCGCTGAGCAGCGCAGCTCCTGGGGACAGCAGAGCGCACGGCATGCGCTGGGTTTGCTCAGATTGCTCCACTGCAGTGAGGCTGGAAGCTGCAATGATCCATGAAGCCCCGCACAGAACTGCAGAGAAAGGTAGTAAAAGCAAAGCTCAACTTGCTGGCCATAAGCCTCCAAAAGGTTCCTTCATACCCTGTGACCAAATGAACTCTGGCAGCAAATCTCCGACCTCTCAGCACCGCAAGGCTCTGTAACACAGCACGCTGCTGATGCCTTCTGCTGTATAAGCCACACTCAGAAGAACTCACACAACCCCAAATAAATCTGCAATGAGCTACAACTCAGCCTGCCACAACCAATAAACTCACCTCAAATACAATTATAAGCCATACAACCCTTGAGTTTATACTTACACTGATTTCTGTTTTTAATTACAGTGGCCTCTTCGAAGCATCCATTCTAAAATATCCCATGCGCTCCTGAAGTTGTTTCCCAAACTAACGGTTATTCTGCATTTTTAGACTCCAGCTCCAAAGAAAACTGCTATTTCCAGTTGCGAGGATCAGAAGAAACAAGGTGGCCCAACAGCTTCACACCAATGAGAAGAACACAAACAGGGACACTCCGTGTGCACGGCGGGACGTGGGATTTCCACATTCAGACCAAGGCAGCGCCCCCGGGCTGTGCAGGAAGCCACAAGTGGACAGAGATGTAAAAATATCGCTGCAAAACCCTCGATGGCACCCATCTGCTCCCTGATAGAACGCCAGGCCTCCCAGCTGTGCCTCCATAGCTGCATTACCAGCAGCAAGGATTAGTTACGCACATTTAACTTTTAATCAGAAACACTGTGGTTGTTTCCGTTGGACTTCAGCTGCTACTCACTCAGCACAGCATCCTAAATCTCATCTTCATATTTTCTGTCACACAGACCTCAATGACACCTCCTGTAGCACCGGCCAGCTTGGGACCATTGGAGCATTCCTGACCAAGAAGAGACTACTGATACAGCTGCCCCACCACCTTCAGGTGCTTGAACAGTGCTAATTTGAGGACTCCGAAGATTTAATAATTACAAGAAATAACATTAAAGAGCAATCCATCCCTTGACTGCAGAAGACGCAGGATCAATAACAGGCATATTAATAGCATCACAGATCGTTACAAACCTCGTTGTGTTGCTGCCTTCCTACAAGAACATGTTACATCGCTGTAACACACAGCAGCACTGCTGTGGGAGATGCACTTCGGAGTTTTGAGGGTACAAAATCAGCCTCAAAGCCTGCTGCTCATATTCCATATTTCTCTATTTCAGCACACCACATTTTTCCAGTTCATGGAAGAAGAATAATTTACATTAGACTCAAATTCCTCCTCATGTTGGCTCTGCAATGAGTTCATTCCCACGGCTGTCACTCCTCTGTACAGGTCAGCAGCAAAAATCCCTTTCCCCACCCCCCCAGTCTGCATGGTGGATAACCACTGACATTGGGATTAAAAGTTACAGGGTGCCCAAGTCAGGAAAACACTTGGGAAATTACAAATGCTAACTGGTGACAGGGTCATAGCTGGGTCCAAAGAAAGCTTTAAACCGTTATGACAGCAGGGTGCTGCAGTGCCATCAGTGAGCCCTGCCGGCACTGCGAGCATCTCCTGAAGGGCTGAGCTGCCTCACACAGAGTCAACTCTTCCAGGTTCTGCTTCCACCAACCTGGTAATCATTACAAGACTTATTGACAGATCACAATTTGTATTAGTATCAACCTATGAAATAACTACTGATTGACAAAAACAGAAAAAACAGAATCACAGGGGTTGGAAAGGACCTCCGGAAATCCCCCAGTTCAACCCCTGCTAATTCCCTGGAGCAGGATGTGCAGGAAAGCATCCAGGTGGGTTGTGAGTATCTCCAGAGAAAGAGATGCCTCCACCCCTGCGGGCAGCCTGTTCCAGAGCTCTGCCACCTCCAAAATAAAAAATATTTTTTCTGACATTCATATGGAACTTCTGGGTTCCAGTTTGTGCCCGTTGCCCCTCGTCCTGTCTCTGGGCATCACCCAAAAGAGCCTGGCCCCATCCGCTTGCCTCCCACCCTGCAGGCATTTCTAAGCGTTGCTCAGATCCCCTCTCAGCCTTCTCCTCCCCACACTGAGCAGCCCCAGGGCTCTCAGCCTTTCCTCATGCAGGAGATGCTCCAGGCCCCGATCTCTCTGTAGCCCTGCTGGGCTCTCCCCAGCAGTTCCCTGCCTGCCTTGAACTGGGCAGCCCAGCACTGGGCCCAGTGCTCTGGATGCGGCCTCCCCAGGGCAGAGCAGAGGGGAGAACCTCCCTTATTCTACAGGCCGTGCTCTGTGCAATGCACACGGGCTCCCACTGGCCTTCCTGGCCACCAGGGAACTGCTGGCTCGTGGTCTCCCTGTTGGCCACCAGGACACCAAAGTTCTTCTCTTCTAAGCTTCTCTCCAGCAGCACAGTCCCCAGTCTGCACTGATGCTTGCAGTTGTTCCTCCCCAGGTGCGAGACTCTACACTTGCTCTTGCTGAACCTCATCAGGGTACTCTCTGCTCAACTCTCCAGTCTGTCCAGGTCTTGGTTGAATGGCAGCATATTATTCCAGTGTGTCAGCCGCTCCTCCCAACTGTGTATCATAGCAAACTTGCCACGGGTACATATATTCCTTCACCCAGGTCATTGATGAAGATGCTGAACATGACCAGATCCTGTACTGACTGCCAGGGAACATCACTAGCTACACGCCTGCAGCTAGACTCCATGCCACTGATCACCGCCCTCTGAGCTCTGCCAGCCAGCCAGTTCCCAGTCCACGTCACTGTCCCCTTGTCTGTACCACACTTCCCACGCTTGTCTGTGAGGACGTTAAGGGAGACAGTGTCAGAAGTCTTGCTGACATCAAGTTAGCATTCACTGCTCTCCTCTTGCCAGTCATGACATAATAGCCAAGCATGATTTCCTCTTGTTGAACTCATATTGACTATCTTGATACACCTTCTCTTCCAGTTGCTTGGAGAATGACACCTCTCCAGGGATGGAGGTGAAGCTGACACCCAGAGTTGCCCGGCTTCTCTTTTTTGCCTTTTCTGAAGACTGGAGTGACAGCAGATTTACACCAGTCTTCAGAAACATCTCCCATTCCCTACAACCTTTCAGAGATAATAGAGAGCATCCAGTTCAGCATCCATTCTGCAGCTCCCTCAACACTCATGATTGCAACCCATGGATCTGCATGTGTCAAGTTTGCCTCGATGACCTCTGACCAGATTCTCCTTGACCAAGGGAAAGTCTTCCTTCCTCCAGACTTCCCCTTATCTCCACGGTCTGTGATTCCTGAGTGCCAGTTTCAGTAGAAAAGACCAAAGCAAAGAAGATGTTCAGTTATTCTGCCTTCTCAGTGTCCCTTGTAACCAGGACACCCACACTGCCCAGTCTTCCTTTTGCTACTGATATACTTAACAAAGCCCTTCCTCTTGTCCTTGACCTCCCTTGCCAGATTTAATTCCAATTGGGCCTTAACCTTCCTCACTGCATCCCTGCATGCCCTGACAACGCTTTTATATTCCTCCAAATGGCCAGACCCTTTTTCCACACTCCATAAGCTTTCTTCTTCAAGTTTTTCCATGAGCTAACTGCACATCCACATGGGTCTTCTGACACCTTTGCCTGATTTCTTACACAGAGGGATGCATAAATCTTAAGCTTGGACAAAACGATGCTTGAATGTCAACCAACCTTCTTGGTCCCCTTACCCTCCAACCTTCTAGCCCATGGGATACCTCCAAGCAGTCCTTGAAGAGGTCAGAGTTGGCTTCCCTGAAGTCCAGGATTGCAATCCTACTTATTGCCTTGTTTCTTCCTGCAAGATCCTGAACTTCACCATCTCGTGGTCATGTGCATCCAAGGCTGCCCCCAACCTTCATCTCCCCTGCCAGGCTCACTTCATAAGAACCACGTCCAGCAGTGACCTCTCTCGAGTCCCCCACTACCCGCGCCAGAAAGTCATCTTCACTGTGCTGCAGGAACCTCCTGGACTCTGTGTGTGTGGCAGTGTCGCTTTTCCAGTCAACATCGGGGGACAGAAGTCTCCCACTATGCATTATCAACATCACATAATATCAACACAGAGATGAAGTTAAGGTCAAGAACATCAATACCTAAACAAGACACTCTGTCGTTCTGCGTGCTGCACAGTAATCCTTGCAAACATTCCTCCACCACTGCCCGTCAATGCAATCCCTTGCCATGCAAAAAATCATTTCTCTCTCTCCCATGATGTTTGCCTGCAAACAAATAAGTCCAGCAAACGCCTCATTCTGCTCTCTAAGCCTTTTTTTGTGTCCTGCTCTGGAAGGGCGCATGCCTGCCTGCTGCTCACTGAGGCGCAAAGCACAAAGCTGGCCAGTGTGTCCCACTTAACTGCTGTCCCAAAGGTATGCACTGCTGTAGCACCAAGCCCCTCAGACCAGCAGGAGTGATGTGACACCTACAGCTCTCCTGGAACACACCTTCTGCGATATAAGCCTGTCCCAACATTGCTAGAGGTAACTGAATCATTTTTTCCCATTAATGTGGTGCAGACAGATGGGCTCTTTTCAAGGAATCACAGAATCACAGAATAGCCAGGGTTGGAACGGACCTCAAGGATCACGAAGCTCCAACTCCCTGCCACAGGCAGGACCACAGCCTCCACATTTAATGCTAAACCAGGCTGCCCAGGGCCCCATCCAACCTGGCCTTGAACACCTCCAGGGATGGACGGGGCATCCACAGCTCTCTGGGCAGCTGTTCCAGCACCTCACCGCTCTCATAGCAAAGAACTTAAGAAGGAAGAAGAATGACATGAAAATGACCAAGCTGGGTGAGACTTCCCATACCACTATGCCCCTCCTCTGCCCCACACACCCAGGTGGCTCAGGCCACCTCTGTCCCTGCTAAAGCTACAAGAGGGAACAAAACCAGTTCCCAGAGACACTGATAAAGAGCGTCTGCACAGATTATGGCTGGGTTTGATGGAGAAGACAACTTCGAACAGGTCAGAACAGGGCTGTGTGTCTGTCCAGATCCCTCTGCTATTTTGCCCTCCCTACCAACAAGTGCTCCTCTTGACCTTCAGAACTATTCCTTACTTTTGTTCTTCTTAGTCAAGCGATTCCTAACGATGCCCAGGAATACTACAAAGATTCTTAATGTCTGGATTTCATATACTGAGGGAAAGAAAACACTGAGCAATGTAATGATAACCGAAAACCAGGAATACACACAAGGAGTGAATGAATTTGAATTTTTGAGTTTAAAAAGTAGGATTTTCAGAAGGATGTGAATGCCCAGCTCGCGTCGAAGTCTTCAGCTCAGGCAAGGTTATCCACTGGGTGCTTTGAGAAACGTGAGCTCCTAGCAACTCGAAAAGGCAAGCAAATTTCACACATACCTGGCAACCTCTACGCTTCTCCATTCCTACGGAAATGGTGTAAGTGGGGTGGTTAATGAGTGCAAGTGACACCAAACTGGAGCTACGTGTTACTCCGCATTGCAGGCAGCTTGTTAGCGGGGTTATGTGGGTGCTAGCAGCTAGGAACGGGGCTCCAAAGCCAGCTTCCGCCCCAGGTTAGTGGGTGACAGCCTCTGACCACCCCCTCCCCCAGCAGATTAGTTTAGGATGGTAATGAAGGGGCAGGGTACTGTACCTGGTGATGGGCAGGTCGAGGCCCCGCTGCAAACTGGGGAAAGGCGGGAGAAACAAACACAAAAGGAAAGGCACAAAGAGTCAGAAACACCACAACGAAACCAAAATGTCACACTCTATGCAAAAATAAACCCACAAGAAAAACCACAAACAGTCAAAGCTGTGCTGCAGGACAGTGACAGACAGGTACTGAGAGAGAACGGGTGAGCACCGCTGCGGGGAGTGTGCGCTGCTGCGGAGCTGGCGGACAAACAGCCAAAGCTGCCGGCCGTTCAGAGGTGCTCTGGGGCAGTGCAGGCATTCGTCACCCTGCCCAGGGAAAAACTCAAAGAAGCAGCGGTGAAAGTTTCCAGCTGTTCATAGTGGAGGTAGATGGTGAAAGCAGCTGGCCTCAGAGCCGCTCCCCAGTCTGTGACGGCGAGGGGCTGTCGGCCCGTCTGAAGGACACGGGTGAAGCCGTGCTGTCCCCACAGGCACCGCTGGCACTGGGAACGGGAGAGCCCCCAGCCCCGAGCGCGGGCACATCGCTTCCCACCCGCCTGGGCTACGTGGGGAGGAAAGCATTCAGAATTGAACATGCTCGGTCGACATTAAAGCATTTTCCAATAAGTAGTAGGTTGTTAAAATAGAAATAAAAATGAATGCAAGAAATGGAAAATATAAATAAAGATGACAAGGTATCCTCTTTAAGAAGCCAAGTTAGGTACTTCAGCTCTTAATTCTCAGCGTAATCAGCAGAATCCTCAGATGAGAACAGGTACACCTATGGTGACAGCTCCAACAATTAAAGGGAGCAATGAGACCGGGTCCCACTGTGATGTTTCTCTGCCCGGCACTGCACAGTGCTGCCCCACATCCCCCTGCTGCCCCTGCTGGGACCCTGAGGGCTGCCATGGATCCCGTGGTAGAAAAGGACTAATGAGAAAAGCAATCAAAACTGGCTGCTAGTTACTGACTCTTGTAACGAGATTTTTTCTCAGTCAGAGTAAGTGGAGTGGGAATGACTTCCAGCCCTACATCCCTGCTATTTCCGCAGCATGAAATACAAGATGCTAGTTTAAATATTCACTGGTCCAGCTGATTTTCTCCCTAATAAACATTTTAATCACTCGTTTTCCATGTCTCCAAGAAGCAGTCTCTAATACCGGTGTTCACACACTGCCTCTACCTTCACCTCACTGCAACACCTGGGTGGAAAGTCAAAAACCTTCAGAAACAAGGACATGCACACACAGCAACTACCGTGAGAGCTCGCAGTCACCTGCGCTGGCTCAGCCCATGACATCCCCACCCCCAGCTCCTGAACCATCTCCCTTGGCTTTCCAGATAAGAAAAAACAAAAGATTCACAGCTCTTCAGACCAAAGACCTGCTGTGGGAAGCATCGGCCTGTGGGAGCCTAGCAGAGATGGATGCACTTTGGGTCCCTGTTCCTCAGGAAGAACTCCTCAAAAAAATGTTGGTTGTTTGAGAAGAAGGAATAGCGCTGACCTGGAAAGGCTGAGAGGGGCCTTTGTGGTGCAGGCTGCACTCCCTGCTACATGCCAGTGAAAAATAAATACATCAGATGTGTTTTAGAAGCACTAAAAAGAGCATAATGGGATACAAAAACCTCGTGCTGCTTAATCTGAGGGTCAAACTCCTCTCATCACTGTTCTGCAGGAAAGATTCGTTCTCATCAAGAACTGATGCTTACACCTCAGGAAGCCAGAGACTACGCCAGCGTGAGCAGCGACATGTTAAAAGAAAAAAAATATAGATAAATAAAAACAAAACCACAAAATTAGTGAAAAATACCCTGATCTATTTGCACTGGTCACCACTGGCTATTGATTTCTCTCAATTTTAATTTTTTTCTTTTTTTAAAAAGTTCAGGTTGACAGGATTCATTCCTATTAGCAGCTGTAAGCAACAGAACAAACTGTAGTCACGGCTGGCTTGGATTCAAACGGATGCTTTGCTCTTCTGAGGGCTGCAAGATGAAAGCACGGCTCGTGGGGAAACCCGGCAGCACACATCTGGGCACGGCCGCTATCTGCTGCTGGTGGTCCGGCACAGGGAGCACTGACCCGGACAGAGCCGCTGCTGGACGGCACAAACACCAGCGGGGCTCTGGCAGACGCACAGCGGGCAGCCGGTGCTGCCATCACCTAACAGCTCATCTGTGGCGGCGTCACACAACTCGGATTTCATTCTCCTTCCCCCTGCTGGAGCTGCACCTTGACATTCCCGCTATCCCACAGCGGCAACGCCAGGAAGTTACCGGGACAACGCGTGAAGCCAGATGGGATTGCAAACGCAGCTGTCCTCAGAGGAACAGGAAAGCCCGAGCCGTGCAATTGCCAATGGCCCTGGGACGCATGGAGGAGCTCCGGCCGCACCGCAGCATCACCGCAGCGGGGCGACGGGGCCACGTGGGGGTGGCAGAGCCACCCTGCCGCCTTCCTCTGCCCTCTGCTCCCTCCCCTCACCACCAAAAAAGAAGGCTAAAAATAAATGAAAAATAATAATAAAGTAAACCAAGGCCAGAACAAAATGCAAGAGTAGCCCAGGAGTGGCCGGCCTCGCATTTGTTTTGGGGCGGGGAGGTGGAATGGAATGTTATGTGCGTGGCTTTTAGTAATGGGGGTGGAAATGGTCACTAGCAGAGCAGATGGCAAAAACTGCATACATGAAAGTTAAAAAAAAAAAAAAATGGTTCACGACCACAGAGAAACGGCTGACAACTGCAGGCCAATTCTTCCTCAGTACCTCTTTAGTAACGGCCAAGCCTCTACAATTTGACGCGTTTTTGGCCAAATCTCCTAAAAACATTATCTGCTGAGCAGAAAACCCAAAGTCACTCTGGTCTCCATCTAACAGGTCAGACCTCCAAACTTCAGTTCAACTTTGGATATTCTGTCGCCACTTAACCTGGCAGGAACTGCCATGGGAGCTCATGCTTTTAGCAAAGAAGCAAATCAGTGCAATTCTGTAGATCAGCCAACAAAAAGATGTGGTAAAAAAAAAGAAGAAATAAAGAAATAAAACAGTGCCATCGGCACAATCGCCTGCAAGAAGGAGTACAGTTTGTTATATTGCTTACAATGCAGTATTTTATCCAGCCTCTTCCAGCCAGGGACCTGTAAACCGGACTCTGTTCCAAAACCTTCCTCCTCTTCCAGTTGTCTGTGCAATGTATTGGCACTGTTCTGCTGGGCTGTCAAAAAAACTGGTTTAGAGATGCAGCTCTTCAGTCAGGTTTTGCTCCAGTTCTAACCATATCAATTTATTTTCGCTTTTCAACAATTAAAGATGTTGAATATACTTACTGAGCAAAGAGCTTTACCGTCAGTATCCCACATTACTGATCAGAACAGGGGACTAGGAAAGCAGTGGGATCTGGTGGGGTCCCCATCACATCATCAAACCTGGTATTAATTGGCTCACCCATGGCACAGAGGTCAACAGCTCTCAGAACTAACCCTCCTGCAGACCTGGGGGCATCTGTGTGGTCACACAGGGTAAGCTAGCCCTGTACTGTACCTATTAAGTGGGCAAACAGAAGGCTTCTGTCTCGGAGGCTGTCAGTTGCCACGCTTCAGCAGCATTCATCTTACTCTAAAAAGAGAACAGTGCTGGGAATGGTGCAGTGGTTTCACAGGTAACCTGAAGTGTTGCAACGCATATGCAGGTTCACAAGAGACGCAGGGACTGCTGCTCCCTTGGCAATCTGAGGCTTTTGGCACCGGGGCAGCACGCCAGCAGGCCTGCAGCACAGGGCTAAGCGTGCAGTGCCACAGGAAGGTCTCCTAGCACCACGTGGGGCTGCACTACAAGCTGAGATTTGCCAACAAGAGCTCAGGAAACCAAAGGCTCGTCACAGCAGAGCAGTACAAAAAGATTGCGGAGGACAATGAAACCTGAAGGCAGACGGAAGGGGGAACGCCTCAGCAAGATGGGGGGACACAGAAGCTCTACCTTCCATGAGTGAACACCTACCTACTGCTAAGCAATAAATGGGCAGAACTGATCCAGTGGCACTGAGTAAAGCCCACAGGCCACTGGGAACTAAGTGTGGCTGCAGAGAAGCGCTTTCATTTACTGATCTTTGTGCTACCACTTAGCAAATACTTCCTTAAAGAAAACAAAAATGAAGCAAAGAGAAAGACTCTGGTAATGAATCTAATTTGAAAATGAAGTGAACCTGAAAGCAACTATGCTAAAAATAAATCATGTTATTTGAATGTAGATGAGAATCCCTCCATCGTTTCTTTTCTGATAAGGAAAATTATCCTACGAGGACAACGCCTGCATATTCAGTCAAGATTTGCCATTTGGAATGTGCTTCCAGTTCGGAAAAACTGACTTTCCCGAGAAGTGGCCAAGTGCTGCAGACACACATACACACAGAGAACCACGCAAACAAGGAAGGGAGGAGATAAAGCAAAGGTGGGCTGCCTTACCGGCGAGCGGGTCTGAGGCTGAGTGTTCATTGTTTGAGGGGCTTGAGGGTACACCAGCGTGGTTGGAGCTGCATTCTGTCCTGAGGGGTAAGGAGCCTGCCAGGGAACAAGAAAGTAAACACAACATGAGTGTACTCACGGATTTGTGCCAGAAGGTGGAAAACTG
Source organism: Tetrao urogallus (assembly GCF_951394365.1). Classification (NCBI taxonomy): domain Eukaryota; kingdom Metazoa; phylum Chordata; class Aves; order Galliformes; family Phasianidae; genus Tetrao; species Tetrao urogallus. The sequence continues at coordinate 284,075 of NC_136834.1, forward strand.
AATGCATCATCACAGACTGTTGATTACCATCAAGATAAAAGACAACACACAAACAGATTGGGCGATTATGAAGGCAAAAGCCTCCTCTGTTGAGGATCCAACCAAATTGAAGTCCAGAATGCCCCCATGGAAAACATAGTGACAAGCACACACCAGTGCCACTCTCATCACAACTCTGCGGTCTGGTCCCTCCAGCCACAGTTTCCAGCCATGCAGCTCCCAGAAGGCTGCTCAGAACCTGTTCCCAGGGAGAGCTGGAGCCATAGGCATTGCTGCCAAATCCTCCACAATCCACAAGAAGTAAGCTCAAATGCATTTACTAGAAACCACTGCTGCTATAAAGCATTTGCAACACAATGAAACCTCCCGAAATTGTTACAGCTGTAAGACAGACCATTGGCTATGTAAATTTTCACAGTTCCACTGACTTCAATGGGCTATAACAATTTGTACTACCAGATGCTCTTCCCCCATGCTATTTGCCCAAGTAACAACGAACCACAGCTTTAGAGCTATACCAATCACCATTCTAACAAGACATTCCTCCTTTCTGAGGATGCTTTCTTGGGGTACTCGCCCTTAAAAAAATAGCAACTACAATTACAGCTTACCTTTTCTTTAAATAATAATGTCATAAAGAAAGAAAAAAGAAACTCGTGCAACAGCAGTTCCACAGCAATCAAGACAGGATTTGCAGCACGGTTGGTGATCCAGCGTAAAGCCTGGAGCTCAGTTTCAGGCAAGCAGCGCAAGCAGTGGCTTAGGAACAGCAACAAAGCCCTGAAACGCAGTGCTCTGCAAACCTTCTGTGCCTGAGACAGCAAACCATGCCAAGGGTAAGCAGGCCTGCCCTGGCCTTCAAGGGAGGATCAGCCAGCCCTTACAAAGTGTAACAGGAGTTCTACCGATGGTGGGTTGTGGATAACGTGGAGAACACATACTGCTCACCCCCCACACTCAAGGTGCATCACGTTGCCAGGCCCCACGCTGCCCCACTTGGCCAAACTGATCATCACTGAGCAGAACCCAAGTACAAGCACACAGGTGCTGAAGGGCAGTGTTCTCACTGCACAAGCTAACTAAGAAGGACGCTCTGTTATTTTCCACCTGATTTTCACATTGCTTTTTGGGTCAGGGAGATAATAAATATCCCTGTCTCCAAATATATCATCAGATCTTTGCTGTGAATGTAGAATAATGAGTAGAACATTTAGCTGAAAACTGTTATTCTGCAGCAGCTCATACCAACACAACAGAAAAGACTGGGCCAAGAGCCATGAAATGCTTTCATCAGCTCCTGCTCTAGAAGCAGCAACCTCTGCCCTCCTCCTGGGGAGCTCACTTAGTCCAATCCTCTCAAACCAATGTTTCCTTCCTTTCTTACCACTGGCAAAGCCTCTAATTCACAATAACAAGTCATTTGCCTTCTAGTTTTTGAGATGTCAGATGCAGCATCAAATATTTTCCCCTTTTATTTGACAAGTGTGATTCTGTTTGAGCTGTTCATGTCATGCTGAGTAATAAACACTATCTCACATATCTCACAGCAGTAACGGTGCTGCAGTGAGGGCTCTCAGTCAATCAAACAATCAAGCCCTAATGAGACGCAGAGGAAATGGTATCTTTCTGTCCACCATCTAGTGAGGTCCTGCCTCCACGTTACCTCACTCCTGACTTTCTGCCCATCGTGACATTAAGGCTTCCTCTCCCCCAGGAGGACCAACAGCTCTGTGTCCATCTGGGTGCTCCTCTCACATCCTACACGATGGAGTCTCCCATGCCTGCCCTGTGTCTCAAGAGAAGAGGCCTTACCCCAGATTGCTCCAACCGCTCCTCCTCCCCGCGAAAAGGGGGAAATATCAGGTTTTCCTCCCCTTCTTCAGGCCCAGGAAAACATGCTTTCTTCAGGCTTAAATAGCACGCAACAGAAAAAAGCCCAGGTTAGATACAATTTCCACGCTACCACCGACCCACCTCCAAACAAGGATCCCTAAGAAAGGGAAGAGCAGCTAACACTGAGCCTAACAACTCAACATTTAGCAGCACGACTGCAAAGCAGGCATTCTGAAACACAGTGCCACATTCAAATACAGCCATCTCACTGATAACAGATGTCATTTCTGACACTTGCAAGGCTGAGAGGCAAACGCAAGATGCTGCAGCACGGTATCCAATTTGTTTAAGCATTTAAACCCTATCAGAGTCAGTATAGCATTAAGTTATTAAAAAATAATCACACAAAAGCTCAAACAGCAGCCTCTGATGGGCCCCTCCTGCTATTAAGCTGTCATCAAAACAAGGTAATGCTTTGGGCAGCCGCCACCGGTCCCAACCACGACGGCCGACAGCTGAAGCACATCTACACCACAGCACGGGCAGCAGACAGGAGGAGCTCAGAGCCACCACGCAGAAGGCAATATCTGACTTAGCTGCCATCGCCAAAAGGCAAGGGGAACACTCAGAACCAGAGTGCTGCAACAGAGAGCCATGGGCTCTGCAGGAGGGACAGGCACTGAAGGAGGCGGTGGGGAACCCCGTACGTGAGGGACTGTTTTGATGTTGCAGAGCTCAAGGCTGGGAAGGTCACATCCCTGTGGGTAAGGGTGGGGGCGGACTAGCAAGGCAGACATCCCATTGGGAGCCTGTGACAGAAGAGCTGACCAGGTGAGGAGGCAGAGGAAGCGTTCCATGAGCTTCTGCTGAGACTCTAGGAAAGAGAGCTGACCACCTTTGGAAGGATGAGCAGGCAGCTTGAGAAGAGTACAAGGACTCTGCTAGGATAGGCAGAGAGAAAATTAAAAAGGTGAAAGCCCAGCAAAAACTTAATCTAGTCACTATTATTAAAGACAACACAAGATGCTTTTACAAATAAAACAACAGCAAGAGGAGAGCCAAAGAGAATCTCCAGCCTTTACTGGATGCAGTTGGGAACATTATCACTGAGGATGAGGCTGAGGTTCTTAAAGCCTTCTTTACTTCTGTCCTTAATAATCAGATCAGCGATCTTCAGAGCACTCAGCACCCCGACCTAGAGGGATGGAGAGCAGAATAAGCCCCCAAATTCAGGAGGAGACAGATCTGCTGCTCCACCTGGACTGCCGTAAGTCCATGGAGCTGATGGGATCCACCCAGGGGGCTGAGGGAATGAGCAGAGGTGACAGCTAAGCTGCTTTCCATCATTTATCAGCAGTCCTGGACAGCAGGGTAGATCCCACATGCCTGGAGACTGCTAATCTGATGTTCAACTGCAAGGGCTGGAAGGAGGATCGGGGGAGCTGCAGGCCCAGCAGTATGACATGAACTGCAGGAGGGTCACAGAGCAGACAGTCCTTACAGAGCTCACATGGCAGCTGTGGAGCACCCAGGGGATCAGACCCAGTCAACACATGTTCACGAAAGACAGCTCCTGCCTGACCAACCTCATCTCCACTGCGAGCAGGTAATCATCTCCGAGTCACAGGGAAAAGCTACACTCCACCTAGAGTACAGCAAAGCTCCCGACTGCCTCCCACAGCACTGTGCTGGGGAAGCTGCAGCCCATGGCTGGGACAGGTGCACTCCTTGCTGGGGCTGAGGGCACTGGGAGTGGTGGTGAACGGAGTCACATCCAGCTGGTCACAGAGATGTTCCCCAGGGGTTGGCGCTGGGGCACAACCTGTCTGATACCTTCACTGATGGGAGCACTGAGTGCACCCGCACTAAGTTTGCAGATGACACCCAGCTGGGAGGAGATGTCCATATGCCTGGGGTGGGGAAGGCCCTACAGAGGGACCTGAATTAACAAACATCATCTAAACAAACATGTTGTTGTGTAAGAGCTGTGAAACGTGCTTCTGTCTTGCATGCTTCAAGCTAGATGGAGGTGTGCCGTAGCTAGTATTTGTGTTAAACAGCATAATGGGAAAAGAGACAAAAAACGTGCTTTGTAGATAACTGCAGTACATAGCAGACTAAAATACTACCAAAACAAGCATCAGAATAAATCACAGCAATCCGCTGCCCTGCAGACAAGTAGGCTGATTAAAAGTATTGCACATATTCATCTGTCAAAAGGACTTTTCCTATGCCAAGCATTTGAATAGGTACACAAGGTAATTATAATCATATTCTGTCATGCTGGAAGTGTGTGGCTTTTAAGCACCATGGCTGGAACAGTGAGCACGAGTGAACAACGGAAGAGATGCTCCAAAAAGTCCCTAAATAAATTACCACAGAAGGGAAGCCTGGGAAACAAGTTTTGCTCCGCGCATAAATCCTGGTTCAGAAGCATCTAAATGCTGGCACTGAGATCCCTGAAGTGCAGCACCCTGAGCTGGAGCAGAGCTGCTCCACTTCCAAGGCACAGCAATTGGCTCTCCTGAGGCTTTCATCCTCACGGCTGTGTTTGAAATGTCGCTATCCATGGAGGGAAAGGCGATCATATTTGTGTTTATGTATTCCAGCAGCTTGCTGGGGAAAACCCTTTCCATCTTTTTTGTGCAGAGCTCCGGCTTCAGGCTGCCGACTGCGCGAAGCAAAAAAGTAAAAATAAAACAAGAAATCGTCGCTACCAACAAAACAAATGAAGAAAGTTATTCTTAGATCAGCTCCCGAGCTGGTTAGTAAACACTGTGCCTGCTGCGTAACATGATGCCCTCAGCACTGACAGCACTGGGAATAAACAGGCAAAGTGCACACATCAGGTTCAGAAAGAGCTGAGTCACGCAGCTCTCCGCCTCCCGCAGCCAGCGACAATTTTTCTTGTTGGAACAGAACTCTCCCATCTCCAGGTAGAAAGGCACTGCCCTGAGCTCCCCACCTTCAGCAGGCCGGTGAGACGTGGTTCAGCTCTGTAATCGCTCCCTGCACTGTCTCCTGACTCGTGGAAGCAGTTTGGATGGCTCTATATTTACTGAAGTGATGTAGCTGGAGGTGAAATGGTCTTGCAGTTCCAACACATGACCGTGACTCAGGAGCCTGCCGCTGTCTCCTCTGTCGCTGAACCTCAGCCTGACCTTGGGTGAGAAAAACCTTTGGACTTCCAGTTACTCACCGGTAACAACAGCAGTGGCTGTGCTCCTTGCTGGGGTGAGCTGGAGCTCAGCTGAACGCCAGCAAAACGCTTTCATCTCTTTGGGAGGAACATGACAGCAGAAGCAAAATATGTTATAGCTATACAAAGCACACGGGGCCAAAGGCGGCTCCCAGCTATCCTTGAGCAAGCCCAAAGGCCCTTCGTCCTGATCTGCAGGGTGACAACCCAGCCCACGACAAGCCAAGCCACCTCCAGACCGCTCCAGGTGGGCACGAAGTAACCCCAGATGGAAAGGTTCTTACACCAGCTCCCTGCCACAAAACCTAACTGCTCCAGGAGTGAGAGACAAGACAGCATAAGATCACTGCATGCCTGCCTTCTTCTCCTGCCCTACTTTTAGGAGCCAGACTCAGTTCCCCCTCCAGCTGCTGAACTGTTTTCCTGGAGGAAAACCACAAGAGGGACCGCAGGCCGGCTGTATGGATACAGCAGCGCTTGAGGTTGCTCGTCAGCACAGAAAAGCCTCTTAGAAAGCTTTCCCCTGGGCCACTGGGCTGTACGGCAGCAGTTTGGCCTCGGCTGCAGGTGGAAATCCCTGCGGCAGCACAAACAATTGCTTGGTTCACAAACACAAACGGATCCCAGCAGAGACGTGGCTTGTAATCCTGAATCATCCTTCGTTTGGCGAGTTGGTTCTAATCTGCCCACCCACGGCCAAAACACTTTGCTACCTGAATGACTGCAAGTGTGCAGCACTTGTAATCAGCAGTTCCTCAGCATTTCAGCCCTCAGAATTAAGAGGATAATCATTTAAATCCCATCTCTCCATTTCTACCTACTGACTTCACCCACAGGTAGCTGCAGTATTCCTCCAGGCTGCTGCTTCTACAGAGGAGCACCTCGATTCTCCTCCACCTTCAGCTTTGGAACAGCTTCAGTTTTAGGCTAAGAAAGGTGTAAGCAGCCATGAACTTGCATGTCCCCAGAATAAGCTGTCCTGTCACCTGCCCCAAACCAGGCCCACACTCCTTCAGTCTTACATCAATAAACATGGGCCATTTCCACCTACACACTCCTAGCTCCTATTAACAACAATACTTCAACTGTGGGTAATGAAACACACCATCAGGGTGTTCTGTTTGAACAGAGAGCCTCCCTCACAGCTCCATGTTCAAATACGAGATTCTTCGGTGTACAGTGCAGTGAGAACCTCTCGTTTTGATCAGCTCATTTGCTAATGATGCAGCATCACTGAAATCAGCTCATCCTTATCACAGCATCCTGCCTTCAGGAGAGCTCCCTGTGCTGCGAAGTATTGGGAAGCAGCAAACTCAGCCTCTAGAAGGATAAAAATATCCTGACCTGGGAGGAATTACTTCTTTCACAAGTGTGGCACAACCTTTGTTATCTTTACTGCTCTGCAGCAATTTATCTCAGGGTATCTCATCTGTGTCATTACCATCCCCACTCAATTTTTAACGACCTTTTTATGGCTTTGTATGATTTAGCATCACACATTTGAGAGGGCCAACGCAGCAAGCTGAACAGGCAAGCAGAGCCCCAAGGAGCAGGCACAGCACTGCAGGCACTGGTCTAACGTCAGCACCAAAAATCACATTCCCACCGAGGGAAGAAGGCAAAGAAAATGCAGTTTCCTGTCCCCTGCACAAAGGCTGTTTGTGCAGAGGGCACACAGACACAAGATACCCGCTCTTTTCCTTCCTGCTTAAGACACTGTGGTTATTATTCCTGCAGAGATGTTACAAAGGAGAAGGGTGAAAGGGGAAAGCGAGACAAAGTGTCCCTGTTGGACGCGCTACCTCCCAGGAACTCTGGCTTACCCTGTGCTTTTAACCATTGTGCACATTCCCATCACACTTCTTTTGCTCAGCATCTGCACTGCTGAAGGCAGGCAGCCCTCGGCACAGCACTTCAAGCAAAGGTAAACTCAACACATGGCTTTGGGAAGCAAAGGACAACTCCTGGGCTTTCTGTTTTGAGAAATAAAAGCGAGGAGGCATTCCAGCTGCTAACCAGATCCCAGTGCTGTGGTCACAGTGAGACGTTGCAACGCGTTCATTCTGTGTCACTGGGGCACAGACATCCTGCCAGGCAGGGCAGCTCCTCACCGTGGCCATTACAGCCCACCCATACAGAACATCACCTGGCCAGGTTCAAAACCATTGCTAAGGAAGGCACGAAGGCAGGGAAAATGCCACAGCAGATGATCGTCTCGTAACATCTGTAAGTACTGGTGTGACTGAGCTGGCTTCTAACAGAGGCTGAAATGCCAGTCCCTGTCTGGAATGCAGCACATGCATTGGAAGCTGGGGGTGGTCTGGTCATCACCATGACACAATCAAGTGAACTGCTACTTTCCCTAAGGAAGGTACTCACAATATTGTGAGTCAGGGGGAGAAATTCCAGCACCTCTCCTGTTGGGAGCAGATCTGGAGCTCTCAGCAGAGCCCACAGAGTTATGTGGTGCTTTTCACTTGGCCTGCCTACAAGACCTTGTCACAATTTAAGGACCACACGCTGTGAGGAAAACCACTATTGCTTAGGAGTACAACCTGCAGCCAGCTGGGAGCCCTGCTCCGTGCCCTTCCTCCTCACGGCTTCCTCCAGTGGCCAACTAAAAGCTGCATCTGCCTGGGTGGGACATCACCCAACGCTGGGACAGAAAGGACGTCAGCTGTCCATGTGGGACCATCCCTTCTGTTAATCTGCACAACCAGGTCTGGGGCACTGGGCAGACCAGGAGGAGCAGGTCTGTAACTTCAAGATGAGAATGCTCAGGTGGGATCTCGCTGATGTGACGGCACAGAGAAACAGACTCTTCTCAGATGTGTGCCTCGGGACAAAAGGGAACAGTCACAAACTGAACTACAAGCACTTCCACATTGATAGAACAAAACCAGATCGCTCGGGCGGCAGTTCCCCTCCTGGAGAAGCTCAAACCCCAGCAGGCTCAGCCCACAACCACCTGCTCTCGCTGCCTGGCCTGCAGTCCGTGCTGACCCTCCGTGGTTCCTCATGGAGCACTGCAGCAGTCCGAGGGCCCCGACTCTGAAACGACTTTCAGGAGGAGGCGCTGAAGTCAGAGCTGGGATTTCATAAATTCCAAAAACACAGCCTTGTCAGAGAGGCTCTGTAGTGTCAAACCACTTGAGAAGCTTTCCTAGCGAGCAAACTTGTTTCTCCCAAGATTTATCTTGCTGCAAAAATATTTTTGCCCTTTCTGTTTACAAATGCAGACTGTGCAAAGCTCTGACTTTAGTGCTGACTCCAGTGTTTACGAGCACACAGTGCCTTCTGCAACACATCGTGTTTGCTTGAGAACGATGTCTTCTTCTGGAGCGTTCAAGAAAACATCAATTAAATAGCATGGAACAGAAGGTGTTATTACAGAAGGAATACCACAGTAGAAATTATTAAATGTAAGAAAGCGGCAAGTTGCTTCACGTTATTTTATGTTATCAAAAAATATGGGGAAGTCTGAAAAGCATCAACATGAAGCACAGCGCTTTGTGACTGTGACAACAGAAAATGTGCACAAAACCTCCAGAAGACAGGAAGCTGTGACACGTTAGAGACAATCCTGCTGGCCAGGCAACCAGGGCGCACTGGGTGAGCTCTGCATTCAAACCTCTGTCTGCAGCAGGAGACCGGGGCGACTCCAAGCCAGGGCAGCTTACACCTGACAGCAAACAAGCTTAAGAAGGAGAAAAACACTGACCTGCACCTGCTGGCCACCCAAGACCACAGCACTGACCACTGCTCTGCCCAAGGGCTGGCTCTGCACAGACCTCATCCCAGGCACAGTCTGTGCTGCAGCCCTCACTGTGCTGGTGTACAGGTGACCAATTTGTAACAGGTTCTCCTCCTTCTTTATTAGAAAGCAGAAAAAATGAATGAAACTGCTTTCAGTCCCTCCCAGGTGCACCAATATTAATGCCAACTCATTCATCCCCTCCGCACCATGGCTTTAAAAAATTGTTTCCAAGACTAAGTAATTATGGAAGTTACTGGCATCAAGGTGCACTTGAAGCCACACTGCACCCTTCCTGCTATCCTGGAGCTCCACAAAAGCCTGCAGCTCTTAAACATGGGTGCATTCCCCTAATTCAAAGTCAGAACTAAGGAGGTAAAAGGCACGGGGATTCATCAAACCCATGGAGAGATGTTACACGAGCAAACATCCCCCACGCTGTTAACCCCATCAAAACGCCCCTAATCCCATTACACAACACAGAGTTCAGCTGCCCTTCCAGCAGCCCTTCCACACAAAGGCCAGAAGAAGATTATGCCTCTCCTGGGTTTATCAGCTATTAAATAACTCACTGTTCAGACCTCCACCTACAGCCATCGACTCCTCTCAAGCTCAGGAGCAGTGAGCTGCATTACGAACATGAGTGTTACCGTGAGCACATTGCAGGGCGTGCTGCTGGCACCCCTGAGCACAGCCACGTCAGTGTTCTTTATCCCTGTTATCTGCTATGGGCAGGCGACCTGTTACTTCGTTAAAAGCATCTGATATCTGAACTGGTGATGGGAGGGAAATACTGAATAAACACCATGGTTACAATGGAGCTCCAGCTCCCACAGGAAGGAGCCAAGATCATAAAGAAGGGGTGTGGGGATTGCCTATAACATGCCACAGATGGCACGCAGACATTGCCTGGCGCAGCCTCCCAGGCCGTGAGGTACCAAGCAATATCTCAGCGCTGTTACAAACGCTAATTTTGCAATGGTGACATTTTTGAGGACCAGAATGAGACCACAAAACTCTTTTCACTTAAGGCAAAGAACCAGATGGTAACAAGCTTCAGCTAGTACAGTCTGTTTTGGATTTAAATCAGCCACCTAAAAGTCAAGGTCTCTGTATACCGGGATCCTGAGAATTCAGCTCTCTGCACTCTTGTTTTCTGAGTGTATCTCGACGTTGTTACAAACAGACAAGGCATTATTAAACACAGCTGTCAGTGAGTACAGCAGCTTCAGAGGGAGGTCCCATCGGATGCCACAGGGCGCTGGGCAGTGCCAGCCCAGCAGAGCGCTGATCTGCAGTACACAGCGTGCTTGGAGCAAGACCTGAAGGCTTTCATGATTACAGATGAAACTCCCGGCCATTTGTTACAAGAGTTGCTGGTTGGTGCTGTACACTGTTGTCCTGTACCAGAGGAATACCTCAGCATACACATCAGAGCCCTCCCTTCAAAGCTAAAGCAGAGGAACAAAGTGTCATGTTTGGAACACCGCTTCTCATCCACTGCCCCATTGTGTTCCTTCATCTCGCACACCAGACTCTACCATGCCTGCTCCCTGGGATCTTTCACAGCATTCCGAGGCCTTGGGGAGGAAGACTGAGCAGCCCCATCCCGATGCCCCAGCTCTGCGTGCTGCCTCCTGCCTGCATGAGCCCCTCTTCCTCCTCTCATCGCTCAGCAGACAGAGCAAAGCACTCTTCTGCTGTCTTCTTCCAAGTCCCAGTCTGGTTGCTTTGGAAGATCTCTCCTTTATTGCTGTTCCCTTCGCAAGGCACGGCTACACAATAAATTACCACAACGCAGAGCCAGAGCGGGCTGCAGATTTACAGCCCCTCAGCTGCTTTGTGTTAACAGCCATGTGAGCACCACGCTGCACAGCCTCACATCCAGCGTGGGATCAGTGCTCCAGCAAGCACTACCCCGCCGTGCCCTGTGCCCTACCTGAGCCCAGCAGAACTTGCTCTGGTTGCCATGGCCAGGAAGAACCTTATCTACTGCCTTTTGCCGATTTCTCCTTTTCTCTGCATGCTGAGAAAGTCTCAGACAAATCGAGGTGAGGGGGCAGGGCTGTGCCATTCCTCTCCTGCTGCACAGGGCCCGCTGCACAGTGCGGAGATGTGAGATGCTGTGTCTGCTGGTCCACATCTGCCGCAGCATCACTGAGCAACATGCGCTGCGTGCTCCTGAACACCAGCAGAGCTCGGCACATTCCAGAGCAGTGTGACTTCAAGGCCCAGGAGTTTGGGAAGCGGAGGGAAGCAAAGTGCTGGTCTTGCTGTAGGAGCGATTCTCACACTGCTGAGCTCTCCTTGTCGTGCTGCAGAACTAATTCTGAAGGGCAGCACAGTGCCAGAGGCGGGTCACTGCAGAAGTTGAACAGCAACCCTCTCTCCTGTTTGGCTATGTTAAGTGGAAAAGGCAGAAGAGTAAGCGAAAGAGACGCTGAGCCACAGCAGCACACAGCCATCTGTTTCTGTCCATTTAAATGGAGAAGAAAAGACAGCTACAGAAGTACAGCACCCATCTGCACCTGGCTCTTTTTCCCACAGCAGACACTAACGACCCCGTATGCTGTTGCAGCTCGTGCCATTCCAGCCCTGCTTCCCCAGGCCCAGGAACCTCTCTACGCCACGCTGGAAGCTCATCACAGGTACCTGCAGAGCTACAGAGCACCCCAGTTTTGTACAGGGAGCAATCCCTTCGCAGAGCACTCGGCTGACGGCATCAGAGCAGTCTGGGACCACCCCATTGACATGCATGCTAGCAATGCGGCAAAATGGTTTTTAGATCTCAGTACCTGAAGCCTAAAAACACATACATGTTTTCATCCATTGCTGCCTACACGGCCGTCCCCACCCTGAAAAGACTCAGTTTTAAGAATATTAATTAAGCCACAGGTCAGGGGAAAAAAGAATGATGCCTTAATCAGATTCTTACCCAAATGAAGTGCTTTGTTGCTTACCATCTTTGTTGCTCTCAAATCAAGAACACACACATCAAGTACGACTGGAAAATGCAAAGGCAACCTCTGCTCAATCAGCAGTGTGGGCTGTGGAGATACGTGGCAGTTCACAAAACGCGACCTTGCCATTATAGAACTCGGGAACACAACACTCATCAGAGCCCCATCAGCTCCGGGCCCTCTAACTCAAAAGGGAAGCAGCAGGAGTCCAGCAGTTTGAACAGAGAAAAAGAATGATCAGAGCATAGAAGAATGTTCATGTGATGAGAGACTTAAAGGAGTTTTGATTGTTTACCCAAATGAAACAAATACATGAAGTCGTGACAGAATTTCCCCAAAAATGTGGTCTGCAAACAAGAGATTTCTACTCACCTCATTTCTTAATGCAAACACAAGAGGGCATTTGGAAAAACCCAGAGGAGAAAAATGATAGATGCAATAAATAGGTAATGCCTCCAGCCCACATCCTGCTAAGCCAGAAAATTGGTTATTGTGATATAACACTGCAACTCAACATTTGCCCAGAGCTGAAGTGAGCTATAGGAGAGAACGCTAACATTTCTAGGGTTGAAGGCAAAAAAAGAACAAAAAAACCAGAACCACATACCACAGCCTTTGAGTTGACCCAAACCCCTACCAGTTAAGGGCACGGGCAAGCACACGCTGCTGACTGCTACTGCTGCTAGAAAAAAAGCACGACTGCTGCTGTTCTGCCACCAAGTCCCAGCTTTGTGGCACCGCTGCAGAACTGCCCCAACCTCGTGTGTCTGAGCCAGCACGCCTCACCCCCCTGCAGTCCCACCAGCAGAGCTGCCCCACACCAGCAGGGGACACACAGACACAATTCGGGGTCCTGCTAGCAGCAGCACGGTGGCACAAGCAGGCTGATGCTCATTTCCAAGAGGATAAGAGCCAGCAGAACAGGAAACGAGCGTTTTCCCGGCCGGCCAGAGCGCTGATCTGGCACACAGCCCACCATCTACGTATACACTGACTCAACAGGAAAATATTACGGGAAGAAAAAACCTTGATTAGAGTTTTCTTGTTAAGAAGCTGCCTAGAATGTCCTCTTCCTTCCCCTTTTATCTACCATGATTAGCTTCCCTCTGTTGACGACGTCTACCAGGAACAAGCTCTGTGATCCCTGACACAAGCCGGCCGGCATGCGGGGTTTGCTCTGCAGCCCTGCTGTGCTCTTCAGCTCAGCCTTCAAACCAGAGACTTCCTTACCAACAGCCATGCAGCGAAAGCACAAGGCACCGCTCAGAGACTGCTGACTGACGCCCGCAAGCTACTTGTGATCCTGAATAGATACTGCAGCCTCTGACTTCCCACTTCATAGAAGACGAACATTCGCACATTTTTCAAACACAAACACAGGTTCCAGTTTTTCCACCAAGCATGTCAGACACGCATCACTAAGCTTTATCTAGAATGCAGAACACGGAGGTGAAGTGCTCCTCGCATGACCTCACTTGTTATCACACATCTTGCAGTCTGAAAGGTCAGTTGGGGTTTAATATTTCACCCAAACTGAAGAGGTTGGCAGGAAGGGCAGAAGCTCGCCTCCTCCAGCACAGCCTTTACCACCAGCTCACAGCAGCATGCAGCTGTCCGCAGCCTGCCCTCAGCCTGTCCTCAGCAGCCAGATTGAGGTGTCCTTCCACCAGCTCTTACTGGTCACAGACAGGACAGATACATTGAATTTGAGCAGCAAAGCCAAGAACTGCACAGGAGGAAAAGAGTGTGGCTGGGAACGTGCTGCTCTGGTGCTCTTACCTGCGAGAGCCCTGGGGACGACGCGTGTCCCGGTGGCGTTGCAGCAATATTTGGGTGTCCCTTATTTATTTCATGTGCAGTGTAAGGGGATGGGGCAGGAGGACCCGGCTGTCTTGCTACTTGTGTTACCTGTGTGGAGATAAACTGTTAGTAAAACAGAACATTAGTAATCCGATCTGTAGAGATGCTGTACTCTTCTTAAGAAAGCAGCTAGCAGCACAGTATTATCATCACTATTTTTAGTGAGACACCGTACAAGTCAATGCACACAGATAAGGAAAATGGGAAAGGACCAAATACCAAGAGCACCAGACCAGAGCCCCTGGGAAATGGGGAGGAATGCTGGGGCCGTGCTGTGCAGCACCCCTCCGGCTCCAGGCTGCAACCTTCCCAGCTTCCCATGACATGCTGTACCCAACCACACCGGTTCTGCATCACCAGAAAGGCAGGAGCAAGGCCCTGGATCTCCATCTGCAGCTGAGCGTTAGCACCAAGCAAAGGCAGCACGAGGGCAGAAGCCACAGAGTTCAACTACACGCTTTCCCAAGTCGTGCTGTTACATTCCAAATATTGATGCTTTCTTAAACATTACCTCCAAGCCTGAAACAGCTGCACCATCAACAAGAACGATACTGTGCAATTTCCCAAGGCTTGGAAACGGCCCAGAACCATTCACTGCAGGGAGATTTACAGCACCCCGGTGCTCACCCTGAGGGCAGGTCAGGGATGAGCCCCCCCAATATTACATACAGCGTATTTACATAAACTGAAGTCAGGGTGAGATATTTGCATGATAGCAAGCTAAAAAGCAACAAGTCCATGAGGGCACAACTTCTGTCCCGGCATGCTCAACCAGGGGTTTGCTCTGCTGTTTACCACGGGACATTCTGCAACAGAAACTTGGGTTGAGGTAATTAAGGAAGCAGATGTCCATAAATCCAGAGCTGACATTATTCTCCTGAAAATGGATACAGAGAATTCCATACTAATTTGCTAGGTATCTGTATGTTTTGTTTTTCAGAAGCCTTTATCCATGTTTTAAAGAAAATAACAGACTATATGAGAGGTGAACTCGGGCTGCAACTCTCTGAGTTTAAATCTTCTGTAGGTTTCTTCCCCTTCTGAGTCCACAACTTCAGCCACACAGCCACATCCAGGAAGCCCTCAGGTAAGATCAAAAGGGACAGGGCACAACACAAGCATCCCTGAGATGCAGCAAAAAATTGACTTGGGCAGAACCTCCAGCACCCAATGACCAGCACAAAGACCCCCGGGATGCCCCATGGGGCAGAACACCAGCACATGGGCCTGCTCACCCTCTGTCATCTCTTTTCTCCAGAACTGCCTTCAGCATCCCTTTAAGGGCATCACAGTGGGCTGGGAGTGCTCGCCCCACCACCAGGGATAACCCTCTGCCCAGGGCTTTTATCACAGGGGACAAGCACCTCACAGCAGGCGCAGGACTGACTGCAGGGATCTCTCTGCTGGGAACCACCAGGAAGGCAGCAGCTTACAAGGAAACGTCCAAAACCTCCCACCCAGAAGCAGCTCTTCTGGCACACGCAAGCACCTCCAAGCTCCCAGATCAGCTGCACTTGTGCCTCCTCTGTCCCCATTCAGCTCTTCCAGGACTTAACTCCACATCTGCCACCTGCCAAAAGGGCTCGGGAGGAAAGCTCTCACGGAACCCAAGTGATAAATGGCACTCCTTTCCCTTAAGCAGAACACCTTCTCCCATATTTGTGTTTTCTAAAAGCAGACACATTTCCAGCCCTGCCTTCTACTCCTGCACCACACAGGTATTTTTCACACTGAAAAGTCATTTTAGCTCATTCTTTACAGTTACTTTTACATTTTACATCAATTTACATTTTTACAGTTGCCTTTTCCCCAACAGGCAACCGCATTATACCCTCAAAGATCTGAAATGAAAAAACTGCGTAGGGAGGATCCCCTGGGCACAGAGGTAATGAGGGGAGGAGGAACCCTTGTGCAGCAGCCTGTGTTCTTCTACAAACACTTATGCTGGCTGCACAACACAGAGGGAACTTCCTGCATCCACAGCTTTCCTTCCTGCTTCCCAAATAATAAGGAGCTGCCTGGAAGCGTCTTTTGGCATTCCAAAGATGTGCACTCTCCCACCAGAAAAGCAAAGCAGTGCTTTAACAGGGCCCTGCTGATTTAGCACAGCTTAGAAATAAAACTGGGATTCCAGCTATTGCCGCATGGGAAAAGAAGAAATGAATCAAAGGAAAATGGTGTCCTACGTTCACAAACACTGCTGTGTTTTGGTGGTGTCTCCTCGATGACCCAGCTTTATCAACAAACACCAGCGAGCCAAAGCACCCATCCCAGGTTCTCACTGCGCCATCACAATATTTCTCCGCAGCTCCGAACGGAGCGCTCAATGCGAAGGCCCAACCTCTTTGGGCTGCTCCTGTGACAGGACACGTAGCACAAGGCAGGAGGGATGGAGCCAACCAGCTGCATGCAGGACGCCTTCATCCCACCGCCACTGCCTTGGGAAACCCAGCGCTCTGCTGAACCAGCAGGAAAGAAAGGGATCCCAACTCCTGCAGATCCCATCACTGCTTACAATGCAAGAAACCAGGAATTCCAGTGCTGGGAAGCACCCAGCAGCACCGTGCAGATACTCACAGTGCTGTACACGGCAGAGACGGTCGGCGTGAAGATCCGCTCCTCCAGGGGCTGCTGCACGGGGCCGCGGGGGATCCTGAGGGCAGCATGTTAAGGAAAGCAGCACGAGGAGGGACGTGGGGGCACCGCCGCTTCCTCCCCACGCAGAGCCACAGCCACCATCGCCCTGTTTGCACTTGCCTCCATGTGGCAGTAAGTCGCCTCCTGCCCACACAGCGGAGCTGCTGCCAACAGGTTTTACGTCTCGGTGTGGAGCCAACTGCTGTAGTTCTCTCAACTTGGAAAGGTACCGAGGGCACCCAGAGGAAATAAAGAGGGAAAGGAACAAACAAATGAGCAATCCCTGCTCCAAAAGGGACCGTTCCTGAGTTTGGAAAAACTGTTTCATCCTCGAGCAGGTTAGGATTTATTTTCTTATTTTAGAACTCATGTAAGCCATGGGAAAATAATCTTCTCTGAGCAGTCAGCTCGCTGCCTGCGCCCAGGGCTGGGTGCTGCTGCCAGGGCAGCTGCTTCCACATCACTTCTGGAAAGTGATGGTTCTCATCAGATTAAAAGGAAACCTCTAAGTCCTTCTGCTACAGGACTTGATCTGAGCACAAGACTGAAGGATACAGAAGTGCCTTAAGTTCCACTAAGCTTTAATGAGATCCAAAGGATGGAGAAAGTGCTTATTTCCTGCACCCGGCTTCTGGCAAATGCAGGCACTGGGTGGGCAGCACAGTGCTCCCGGGGCTCTGAAGGGATGGGATGGGCAGAGCAGTGCTCGCAGGGCTCCTATGGGATAGGATGGGATGGGCAGAGCAGTGCTCGCAGGGCTCCTATGGGATAGGATGGGCAGAGCAGTGCTCGCAGGGCTCCTATGGGATAGGATGGGATGGGCAGAGCAGTGCTCCTATGGGATAGGATGGGAAGGGCAGAGCAGTGCTCGCAGGGCTCCTATGGGATAGGATCGGATGGGCAGAGCAGTGCTCCTATGGGATAGGATGGGATGGGCAGAGCAGTGCTCGCAGGGCTCCTATGGGATAGGATGGGATGGGCAGAGCAGTGCTTGCAGGGCTCTGACGGGATGGGCAGAGTGCTGCTCCAGGGCCACAAGCGAGGTGGTCAGTGCAGCCTGCCCTCAGCACTCTGCTACCAGGGTAATTCAGCCCCCGCTGCTGCATGCCATCCAAGGTGCCATGCCACACAGACAACAAATGCGCAGCACTTACAGCCAGGAGGAATTCCTCGCCGAAATCTCCCTCCTGTCCAACACAAGTGAGCCCTCTGCCAACTCCCAGGGTTAAACAACCCCACTGCACAGCCCTGCTTGTACCACGTGTGCATTAAACAGTGGAAAATATGAGACAAAGCCATCAGGAGAGCGTACAGAGCATAGAACCACAGCAAACCCAAACCCTCAGCACCATCTGCAGCTTTCTGGTGCACGGAATGTAAGGGAATCAGCGGTGCTGGCAGCATCATGCTCCGTGTCCGAGGGAAACTCCATCACAGCATGAACTCCTCAGGAAGAAGTTGTGCAAATCCTCCCAACTTTCTGCTCCAAAGCAGCCGCTCCTGTGCCCCAGCGGAGCAGCAGCACAGCCACGTGCCTGGTTGTTTAGCAGGTACTTTAAATCAGCGAAACCCATCGAGACACCCCAAAAATTAAACAACTTTTCCTGGCATGAGCACATCAAACTGCAGTCAGAGGTTCAGAGACACAGGCAAAGACTTCTCTAAGAAGCCACATCCTCCTCACACCCCTCATTAATCCTGACATCAAGGACAAACTGCTGACTGCTCAAATCAAAGAACACATTAAAAGGTGGTTGCAAAATGGCAGCAGTGGGGTTTACAGTGGGTACACTGCCTGCAACAACCAGGCTGCATACTGCAGCCCTACTGCTGCAAGCAGATGCAAACCATGCTCTGAGATTCACCACCTGCTGTACTTACTCATAACCAAAAGGATCTTCAGGCAAAAGCCATTATTAAGCTTGTTTCAATGTTTTACAGCCTGATATAAAGACCCATACTGCAACATGTGGAGTCAACACTCACAACTGCATTGCCATTTGTCAGGAGGTATAAAATGTAAGTGGATCAACAAAGCGTTTATGTAAACTGGCCTCTTATTCCATCACCTTATTCTCTGTATTAAATGGCACAACCAAACTCTCTTTACATTTTCAATTATGAGCTATTTTACACGTGCAACAACCACACAATGAGCAGCTCTGCGCTGCCCTAACAGCCTCGTGCCCAGCAGAGCACTGCTCCGGGCAGCTCCCCACTGCTGCCCACTCCCTCACAGGGCTCCATCCCCACTCAGCACTAACAAAGCCATGGGCTCGCCTGTCCCTCTGCTAATTAAGGGCTCCTCATTAAGCACTGCTCCCAAGCGCAGTCCCAATCCAGACGCTGCAAGCAGTGAGGCTGTCAGCATTTACCCAGATCATACTGTGCTCCCACCCAGCACTCTCCCTGAAAATCAAAACTCATCCTGAAATTTATCTTGAGCTTTTTACCTAATTACGTATCATTTATCTTAGTGCTTCATTTTAAGTAACCCAGGTGCTTCCTGCCCATTCTGCCTGCCGTAACATTGCCTGATCTACACTGCACACATCTCTCTATGCTCCAACTTCTGCACTCAGTGCCCATTCCACCAAAACCCTCTCCCAGCACCCTTACCTGCTCTGTGCCACACTGCCCTTCAGCCTCACCACAGCTGATGGAATGGGATGGGAGGAATAGAACAGCAGAATCTTTGCTGCGAATGAGCAGCGTTTCCAGCATCTCATTCATTCCCCAATGCTTCCAAATAAAAATCAGCAATATTAAGGGCAGCAGCTGCAGGCAGCCACGCTGGTTACACCTGCAGACAAGCACCTAATTATCTGGAGCTCATTCCTTTCAGGCTCAGTTTTGCATCTCTAAATTAAAGAGAACTGGAGACGGCTCAGCAGCATGTAAATCACCCACAGCCCTCGCTTCACCCAGCCCTGAGCAGCCTGCTGTCAGCATGGGCACCATGGCCATGCAAGCGCAACAGAACCCAATGCACTGCAGGCCAGTGAGACGCAAAGGAGATCTGCTTGTGCTACTCAGCCTGTTTCTGTCAACCCAAGTGCCAAAAGAAATCATTTCTTTGGCCTGGATGGGGCGCTTCAGGTGGAAGCAGCTCTTTGTAAGGACAGGACTGGCTCCAGCAGCGGCCCCAAGCTCTGCCCCACCACAGTTCACACTGAAGCATCTCCGAAAAGGAATTTACCAAAGCACGGCCTGAGCAGGGCTAACAGCCAGCCGAAAGCTGTAAGCACCACAGATGCCCGCTGCACTGCAGCTGTGCCCAACACAGGGTTGGAGCACGGCTCTTGCTCAACTATGGACAACTCCTCAGCGGCCAACTTGCCTGAAAATATTTGTTTGCTGGCCCATCTTCCTCCATCAAAGAGCAGTTGCTGCTTTTTTTTTTTTTTAATTCACATTTTATTCTTACAATACACAGCGTCTTCTAAGAGATGGAAAAGTCAATAGATTTCATCAGCTCCCTTCAGCTGGAAAGTCACAGCATCATGGAGAACATGCCAAGGGATACAGCCTTAGAATTCCATTTCATCTCAGCAGCAACATTTATGACCCACAGAGCCACAGCAGTACACCTATATGGATGGTTCCTGGCTACAGACCCAGGGGCAACACCCGCACCTCCCCAGCACTGCCCCAACAGCATGCGGCCAAAGGACGAGGTTCTGTTCTAAGCATTAAGTGCCCTGGGAAAGGAGCCTATAGGCTCCTACGTGAGTGCTGGGGAGTGACAGATCACAGGTGGGAGCAGCTCGGGTGCTGAGGAACAAACACAGCCCTCATCCTGCTCGGTGCGGGCAGAGCAGCTATAGGAATGTGACACCACTGGAGCACGGGGCCCTAACTTACACACAGGGCACAATTTTAATGGACAGGACAAACAAAAGGCAGCAGTCAAAGGGAAAAAAAGTAAAAGCAAAGTACCTAGGTTCTCAAAGTCATCACACCTGCCATGCCCACAGGGATGGGATGTCACCAGTGAAGTCCTCACAGCCCACATCCTTGCAGAGGGGAGCTAAGAGATGATTACAGTCACAACAAAGCCACCTTCCACGTGAAGCTTCTCCCGTGTAAGGCTCTGGGAGCCCTTCACCTCAGCAGCACCCACACACCTGCAGCGCAGGGGTGCACACAGCTCCTCGAGCACTGAAGGACGGCTCTGCAGGCCCCAACCAGCCATCCCAGCACTCACAAAGCTGGAGCTGCTTTGCTGCACGAAGTTGTCTGGCACAGCTTGAGAAAGAATAATGTAGCAGCAGCATGTGAAAATTGGCTGCACTCTGTTCTAAATTTATGCGAGGTACGGTGTGTTATGGATGCTGGGCCCAAGCCTTCATTAGGCAGGAGGCCCCAAGAGGCCAGAACCAGCCCTGCACTGCTCAGCAGAGCGCAGTCTGCCTGCTGCAGGCAGGGAGCGTTTCCAGGGGCCCATGCAGCACAGAGCAGGGAGCCCCACCAGTCATCCACACGGTACCTGCTGTATGGGGAAGCAGTGAAGCCTCTTTCACTCAGGAGCAGTTAAACCCTCCCCAACTTTCCACAGATTTAAGTAGGAGCAATTTTTCATGGATGCCCAAAGCACTACACGCAGCTTTCAAACAGCTCTCATAGCCCATCCCCGCAGGGAGCTCTTGCTCGATAACCTTCCCTAATGCCAGCTGATGAAAAGCATCCCAACGAGGGGCAGAGCCAGAACCCCCCACATCCCAACCAAGACCCACACCGTCAGAATGCAAAGTAATGCAACCAAACACCGTGCTGCCTTGAAGCTGGGCCAGTCTCACGCTAATCCAAAGCACTTCAGTTAATCTTTTGTTTCAAAAATTAACTTGTAAGGACCTGTAAGTCAGAACTTCGCCAAATGAAAGAAAGATTCTGCAGGTGCCTGTGCTGAGCTGAGCCGCTCACAGCTTTTCAAATGTAGAGGTCGACTGAAAGCACCGATCCCCTGGAGGAGTCCAAGTAACTTCACTTTTATCTATGGCGGGCTCACCTCCCCTTCATACCACTTATTATTAACCTTCACTGCGTGGCGATCACAACCACCAGCTCTGCTGAAGGGGAAATCCAAGTGGAAATCCCCAGCGGGATCTGCAGACCGGAGCTCTGATTCATTTCCCCACACCTGCCACAGCCTGCAGCGCTCAGCCCAGCCCTACCACAAGCTTTTGCTGGTGGTTCCATGGACCTTAGGGTGACTTGCAAAGAACTGCTTAGAGATGCTTCTTAAAACACCAGGAGAACCAACGGGAGCCCTTTTGATCGACTGTACCAGAAAGTGTTTCCAACACAGAAAATCCCAGGAGCGGCAGCCAAGAGGAAAAAGAAACATTGAGGCTGCAGAGCAGAACGTCAGCATCGCAGCCCGCAGCCCTGCTCAGCGTTACTGTGAACCATTCAGCTGACCAGGGAGACAGCCTGGTTTCCACTTCAACTGTTTTAATTTTGCATTATTTTACCTTGCATTTGTCTGACTGAACCACACACTGGATGATCAGCTCTTGTAAGTCTTTACCTCTACCAGGTATACCATAACCTTGTTGGAGAAGGAGAGGCTCTCACAGCCAACCGAAGTTAAAAAGCAGCAGCACGTTTTTTCCTTCCGAAGCATTCAACCCTTTTGCTGCACGCAACGTCGGAGCTCACAGCAGCCCCTGTGCTCACAGCAGCCCCTGTGCTCGGTTACACGAGGGCTGCTGGTGATTCACAGCAGGGCTGAGGTCTCACCTGGGGCTGCAGTAACGCCCTCAAACAGGGATGGCTGAGCTGCTCTTTCTTCAGAAAGACGTGGATGGATGGCGGTGGAGGAATGTAAGAAGTGGGCATTCATGATGTTTGTCAAGAGACAAAGCAAACTGGGGTTCTGGCTCCTGGAAAAGTTTATCAAATGCAATGGTTATTTGGCAACAGGAGTGACAGAACCTCTTGAATCTGATCTGTGAGGCCTGAATTTCGGTGCAGGGCTGTGCCAAACCATCTACGTCCTCAGACAAAGCTCCTGCTTCCAAGAAGGTTCCTATTTTCAAAGAAATCTCAGAGAGGCTGTGCGTGCTCCATCCCTGGAGGTGTTTAAGGCCATGCTGGACAGCCCGGGGCAATCTGGTCAAGTACTTCATCTAGCAGGTGGCAGCCCTGCCTGTGGCAGAGCCTGGGAACTCGATGATCCTTGAGGATCCAACTCAAGCCATTCTACGATTCCACGAAAAAAAAAAAGAAAGCAGATCTCAAGAGGACAGGCACTTGAGATGGAAGAGCCTGCATGAAAAGCAGTACTATGACACTTAGCACGAGGACGTATAAAAACAAGCAAATCCATATTTATTTCCAATGCATCTCCCACATTCTGTACTCCAGCAACCACTGTTAACATTGAAAATACAAAAAGAGCAGCAGTGAAAGGGGCACCCAAGGTCAAAACACAGGCCAAGGCTCTTCAGCCCAAGACTCTGATTACAAGAGCCTTCCATTGAGGCTTGCAGGAGAACACAGCAGCTGCACAACAGCGTGAGCAGGGATCTCACAGTGAGCACACCAAAAGGCACAGAGGGTTGGGCAACACACCCCAATACAAACCCTCTGCCACTGCATTTCAATGGCTGAAGATGCAAGGAAAAAATGTCCTCTTATTATCAGCTGGGAAAATTCGGCACCAAAGTAAATAGAAGTGGAAAGGACAGTTTTAGTGCCGTCTCACAGACACATTCCACACCTTTAAGCACGGTGAAGACCCCACAGCCTTCAGATTTGTTTCTCCCTTAATCTGTGAGAGCCTGAATGTATTTATTAGCCTTCCAGACATCGGGCAAGGCTCATCTCTTCGTACAGGAAATTGGGAGGAATTCAGACAGCGGTTTATTTAACATTCAGCCTCCCCCATAGGGCTGCTCTGGCACACAGCGATGTCACCTCAGGCATTTACTTACAAAAGCTGAAAAAAAATAATAAAAGAACAACTGAAAAACCAGAAACCAGACCCTCTGACAAGAAACACAGAGCTAAAGACAACATTTACCAGGGCACGAGGAGCGTTCACAGCATGCAGCTGAGCACTCCAAAAGCCACCCCTGGCCACAGGCTACAGGAACTCCTTTTGAGTAATTAATGAAATAGTAGATTTGGAGGGGGGGGGGGGGCACAGGGCTAAGGAAACCTTCCAAGGATCTACATTTGCAATAATGCTGAGAGCTTCCTCTCAGGAGTGATGGCATCCACCAGATCCATCTTTTACTGTGCAAAGGATTTCCAAGTCTATTCTATCCCATTTAACAGAGTGCTGCCATGAGGTATTGGCCTCGCTCACATGCTCCTTTAAGAGGTGCAGAAATACAGTCACACTTATTGCTCCGAGTGCCACATTTTATCCTCTCATTGAGTGGAAGACAACGCAGCTTTTCGTTCCATTAAACAGCAGTTTAGAGTGCCGAAAATGCAACTATTTGTGAAAAAAGGAGTGTGCTGAGATGCTCCAGAGCATATGGCAGCCTGCGGGCAGAAGATCATTGCCACAACCAACCCCATCGCCCCCTGATTCATCTCCAACAACACCCCTGGTTTGGGGGCATGCTGCCCCAGCGACGGTCTGCAATGGAGAAGGAACAACCCTAACATCTTCTACCTCCCTCTTGGATGCCTTCACCTTTATTTCTGCATGCCTGCTCTGCATTGGCCCTTTCAATCAGCTGCTTCCTAACATTTTATTTCCAGGAATTAATTCCCATACTGATGTTTCAGAACAATTAGAAAGCGCCTTCCAGCAGCTTTCAGATTTACTAGCACAGACACAGACAAGCAGCTTGGTTTTCGCTCATCTCTACCTGCTGGTAGGAGGGAGCACACACACACATCCTCCACTTGTAAAACAAAGCCACACGCTGCACCCACTTGGGAAGACACTGAATGAATTTACAACTCATGTACAACGCTCTCTAAGCACCTAACAGCCATTTAGCAGAACCAGCTGTGCCAGTAAGAGCCTTCCTCTTCCACTGCCAGACCAGAACTAACCAGGAGAACGTGGAGACAGGCCCAGCGGTGGGGGGAGGCCAGTGAGCAGCTCCACAGCCCCCAGCCACATCCTGCTCCGGGGATGTGCCCGCAGCACACACTGCCCCCGGTGCAGAGCAGGATGGGATGCCCCACTCCCTCTTGGCCCTCTGCAACTTTTTCTGCAAACTGAGCAAACAAAATGAACGCAGAAATATCATCGTGGCTCCTGAAACGTATGAACAATGAGAGCGAGGGCTGCTGAAAGAGAAAGCGGGGACTGAAAGTATTAACAAAAGCCCACAGCACACTGGCTGTGGCTAAAGCTAGGGCCTGAAAGACTTCTTTGTTACCCGGTCAATGCAAGCCTGTTCAGCGGCCCAATATATAGCAGAAAGAAAGTGAGGGTGGGAGGAAGAAGGGTACTGTCTCTTCAGGAGACGTCTCCTCAGCTGCCAGGCTGCGAGGGGAGCGGGCTGCTCCAACACAGGGAGCTCTGAGCAGCCCAGCACCACCCTCACCAGCAGGGCTGCAGGAGCTCGATGTGGGTCCCAGCGTGCCATGCAGTGCAGCCCATCGCACACCCTCTGCTGCTCAGGGAGCTGCAGGAAGGCTCTGCGGGAAGAAACCAGCGCACGCTGCCTGGCAGACCCTGTCTTTCTGCACCAACTGATGCTGCTGCACTGAAGCGTGCGCACACTTCGCTCCTAGGGACTCCACAGCTATTTTTGGAGTTGGCCAACAGGCAAGAAATTTCTCTATAAAAACAAGCAAATTAATTTCACTGCCTTTAAGGCAAGGGCTTAACTGCAATCGCAGCAATAACTTCTGCAAGAGCAGCTTGTAAAGATAAAACTATTTTTTTTCCTGTGCCATAGCTGACCTAAAAGGGAGCGAAACTCCGCGGTTACCCCGGTTTTAATTAAATTTGATTGATAGCCCATTACATGAGCACGCACAAAGCCACAGTTTGCACAGGATGCCTTTTCCTTTCAGGTTTTTCAATACAGAAAGGACTCCCGTTCTCAACTGCTATGATACAGATCTTTTTGGAAGCGCTGATCTGTTGGAGTGCTGCGGAGCAGGGAGGGCCTCGTTAAGGGCAGCGCGGTGCCGCGGACATCGCTGTGCTCCAGGCACAAACCCGCTTTATTTCTCTGCAGGTGGAGAGGGACATAATGTGGGGAACTCAAAGAAAAAGCTTCCGAAGCAAAGCCTCTCAGCTCACAGTACCTGTGGCTGCTCAGAGCGGGGTTTTCCAGCGTGCTCTTATGTCACCTCCTCATCTTTCCTTTTCCTTTAACACCTGTGTGCTGCACACTCAGCTCCAGCAGCAACTTTAATCAAACCCCTTCACTGCAAAGCTGCACCGCTGCCACCACAGGCACACAAGCACCAGGAAGGTCCGCATGGCAGCACACCCTGCCTTCAGGTCAATGTGTATTTGTTCCACTTATTTTGGCTTCGTACAGCCCAGAAATACCAACTGAAGCCAACACACTTTCTGAGCTGCGGTAACGAAATGCCAGCATTCAGGTATCAAACAGGATGAGAACAGAGGCTGCAGCGCAGCGTTCCGTGTACAGCCCAGCCAGGGCAGCAGGGACAAACAGCACAGCAAGGATGTGTGAGCCAAGAAAGCCTCTTCAAAGCACGGTCAGTAATGGTCTCCTGCTTCTACATCCTTGCTTTTACTGAACTGTGAACCGTAAGGAGCACAGAGCTTTCAACCGCCTCATTCATCCTGACTCACGTTTTGCAGCTGCCTAAGCCCGCTCTGAGATGGGAAGTTCTGCTGTTCCCCACTGCCTCAAGGCAGCACAGACATCGTGCATACACCCCTCCCCTGGACAGGAACAGGATCTCAGCCCAATTCCAGCTGATGGTTAAAGAACTCTTCAATTCAGAGCCCCATGTGGTTAACCCCACACAAGCTTCCACCTTCTTCTGCCCAGGCAGACACGGATGTTCCCAAGGGGAAGCTGATATTACCACTAGACAAGTGATGTTACCGAGGAGCATCTGCGTGCTGCCCTTTGCTATCTGTGGGACAACCACTCCTGGGTTGGTGCAAGGACCATTTTGCTGCACTTCCCATGTTCTTAAAGGGAATTCGCCAAGTCCTGGCTCTCTCTGCAGGCTCAGGGCACACCAGCAAAGCAAGAAAGCTCCTCTCCAGCACTGCGACTCACCAACCTCCCATACAGCTGTGCCACAGCCACTGCAGGCCGGAGCAGTCACAGGGCAGTCGGCTTGGTCCACTCCAGAGTGACACAGGGATCCTGGGGAGCAGCACACAGGGATCCCTGCCTGGAAGTTCACTGGATCCCTGGAGCAAAAGTCAGTTGCAATTCCATTATTCAAATCTTGATTAAATCTTGCATTGAGGATATTTCTTAATCAACATGCCTCAAGTGACTACTTGAAGGCTAATCCCTCAAAGCCTTCATTCAGGGTAGAGAAGATTCTTCTGTAGCTTTAACACACCAAGGAGCAGGTAGAACATGAAAACGATTATCCACGAAGCTTGTTCTTTCCAGAAATACTTGGCAGAGCACTGGATTTTTCTTTTTTTTTTGTCTGTTTCATATAAACACAATGTAAAATGAAGTTGTAACAGTCTCAAAATGCCCTTCAGCATCTAAAAACGAACCAGGCTGGGAGGCAAGAAGCCGCTGCGCACAAGGTGCTCCTCAGCATGGTGCAGCAAGAGAAGGTCCTCTTCAGGCTGCTAACTGCATTTATTTTTGCAATTAGCTACAACAGAAGGAAAAAAGAAAAAAAACCAAACACATTGCCTGGAAGAGAGCTACCTTAGCCCTGCTTTCCTCTCCAAGGCCCTTCTAGACCAGCTTCTGGCTACCAAGCATTTGGTAACCGCTGAGCTGTATTTCTGGACGGGCTGAGCAAGGAGATGGCATGCTGGCACCAACCCCCCCCCAAGCACACACACCAGAGGTGACTGCACACTGGAAACTGTTCCTGAGACCATGAAAGTGAAGAGGCTGCCAAAACAAGGCTCCCAGCTGATAAGCCGAGCTAACCACACCCCGCAGCTTTGCCGGCACGGAAACCATCAGATTCCTCCCCGAACAGCTTCAGCAGAGAGACTTACTTACAGCATTCAGATGAGACTGAACGGTAGGGGTGGGAAAAGGAAATATGGGCAGGGAAGTTTCCTGGATCACTTAATCAAAGCGACAGACGGCAGCCAGCCACGGGGAAGGTGGAAACGCGGCCGGCCCGTCGCTCCCAGTGAGCATGGAGGAGCCCCGAGTGAAGAAACCATCACTTGGGAGAGTGGGATGCAAAGGAAGAGAGGAATCTTTCATAGGAAAGAAGCACTTAGAGAGAAGCTTCACGCCCACAGAAGTCCCAAGCGGCAGCCAAGCACGAGCTGGGGTGACACAGGCCAATGTGGCACAAAGCAGCGCCAGAGCCAGCATGTGAGGAACACCATGGATCCCTTCATCACATCCCCTGGGACAGCACCACGCAGCCAGCAGCAAGAACAGGTCGTGATTGTTTGCTCCATGTTTTGCTTTTTTTTTTTTCCCCTCTTTCAGAACAGTTACTTAATGCACACAGTTATTTCCATACTGAGTTCTTACTGCAGACACACAGCTAGCTGAGGACACTGGAGTTCAAGCAGAGGGCCAGGTGACAGCCAGGTGAACAGCACAGAGCAGCAGGCTCTGCTTGTCCCAAATCAAAGCAGGGCAGGGACGAGGGCATGAAGGGCAACACCAAGCTGGGCAGAAAGATACAACACAGTGCTTTTCCAGTGGGAAATTATTAGATACCCTGGGAGAAAAAGAAAACAAAACCAAAAACCCCACCTCTTCAGTTTCAGCAGACCAACCTTCCTTTGGCCAAACTGCTGCTCAGGCCGCCAGCTTACAGCCTACCGCAGCCTGCAGTGTCGGTACCAGCCTGCCTCCCCAGCACCAAACTCACCAAGTGAAGCCATCCATCTCCAGCTCCCCTCCAGCACAGCAATTATCTGTATCTGGGGCGTGTTGTTACAAGATAAGAAGGGGAAAAAACTTCCTAAGCCAGACTCGAGCACTGCAGCAGCTTTCATCCACAGATTTTCACCTGCGAGCCCAGATTTCAGTGCTGTTTGCTGCCATTTACTAAAACACAGCATGCCCATTTTTACCCTCCTGTATGTTTCATTCACACAGAACTGCCCCCAGCCCACCCTCATGCCCTACGAATGCAGATCAGCTGCTCCAGCTGCCAAGGCCACTGCCACACGTGCCTCTTTGCCTTATGGGGACGCCCACTGGGACTCACCAGCCTCGCAGTGTGCCCCATTCTCAGGCTGTGCTTCTTACCACATCTCTAATACTTCACACTGCAACTTCATGGGAAAATGTAACACCTTGCTGGTCAGTCTGTCAGGAACCATCGTGGTGACAGCAGTGTTGTCACCCATACTGGCTATCCTCCCAGGAACTCCCCAGGTATGTTTCTAGTGAGCAGGAACACACATTGCAGCTCCCAGCTTCCTAATGCCTCACCATTCCCCTCCAGAATCTTTATTTCAGCAGTTTATCAAAATGAAATGAAACTGTAAGTACCCTTTTGCATGTGCAGAGCTTATGATTTCTCTCAGGTTCAAATCCCAGGTCAGACAAAAGGCAATTCTGGAAGCACAGCCCGCGGGGACGGCAGAGTGATGCCTCATACCCCGCTGCAGAGCCACAGTACACAGCAGCCTGGCTGACAGGAGCTCCAGGCCTCTGCAATCCAATGCTCTGCACGTCCTCTTCTTCATACATGGGCTCTCAGTAGCATGCTTTCTGCACATCTCCATAGGGTGCTTGACAAGAGCCTCAGCAGCAATACATTTGTCCCAGCAGAATCTGAAGAAGAGCAGAAGAGAGCTCCATGGCAATCCTCACGTACAAAGCGAGTTTTGCGTGCAGTGGCCCCACATGGATACCAAGGAAGATTTCCACACACACACTCTGCTGTGTGAAGCAGCTCTGCTGTGACACTCCAATCCAAAGTACAGCGGGAGGCAGCCAAGATGTATGGACATGATGTGCCATCCACGGAAGGAAGCTCAGGACCCATCCATACCTTCTGCCTGCTCAGACCTCTTTGCATGCAGGAGACATTAAGACAAATACTCAGGTGCAGGGAGGAGAGGAAGAAAAGGATTTGCTTCCATCTGGTAGCACCGAGCTTTGTGTTGGACACTTCAGAACGAGGGGACCAAAGCAAACACCCAGGATGTCCGTGTGCAGAGCAGAGAGGAGCCGGGCAGCCTCACATCGCTCCTCCAGCCAGCAGCCAGCTCCAAAGGCGTCCCAGCACCACCCAGAGCTCCAGCTGGCAGCAGCCCTGGCACTGCTCCTCCCGCCCCACAGTGCGGATGTTCGGAGGTCCCACACCCTGCTGGCAGACCCTGGGGCCGTGGTACGAGCAGGGCAGTTACACAACGCATTGTTCCATCCAACCACGCTTCTGCTGTTTCCTGTGCAATGCAGGAACATTTGCGAGCTACCCCCAGCAAGCATGACAGATCTCTGCTGTCCTCTATTCGTCAACAAAAGCACATCACACTGAGGATGGAGCTAGATCTTAAGGAAGAACAGCCCAAGCTCCTCCTCTCAGGAAGCATTTCAGCCTTCTCCTGGAAGCAGAGCTCAGCAGGCTGCCCCGAGCCCTTCCCAAGCCCCAGCGCATTCTGGCTCAGCCATGACAATGCCAGCTCCTCAGTGGAAACAGAGAGCCATCCTGCTTTCACACATCCCAGCACAGCTGGGAGCAGCCCCACACTGTCAGCAGAGCTCTGCTTCCTTCGACAGGCGCTCCCCAGGCTGACTAACGCCCCTCTGCAATGACCCACGACCCAGTAACTCAGGCTCCTGCACCTCTCCTCACCACGATCCTCATTAAGGCACGCACACTTTACTAGAAAGCTTTCACTGACTATTCCCACTGCTGACATTCAGGACATTAAATAAGACGTTGTGGACAGAGGTCTCCTCCATAAAATTCACATGATTTTAGTCTGCCAGGATCGGAATTTGGTGACAGCACAATTCATTCATTTATTTAATGATCTTAATGTCAGCCTGAGTGGATAAAGTGTGCTTTGGCTTCAGCAAGAGATGGGGACGGTGCCAAGCACCAGCAGCAATGGTTTCTGATAGGCCTGCAGCACCAGGTGCCACTGCCCTGCAGCACGGCTGGATCCCATGTCTTGGGGGCAGAATAGGAATCCTGCACAGCCCAACTCAGTGTGCAAACTCAGAACCAAACACTTCAAAATGAAGCAGTTCAGTTGTGCAGGTGGACTTCCGTGGTTTGTGTTGCTTTGTTTTGTTTTTATTTTTAAGAAAAGGGTTTTGGAAATGTAATCAATACAATTAAGTTGAGGAGTTAAAGCTCACAGAGCATCCTGCAAGATTACACTTGGCAATATTTGCATATCAACGAAAACTGCACCTTTTTTCTTTTTGAAAGAAGACATAAAAGCACTCAGAAAACTACCTTAAAACACCTTCACTGAAAGAAACACACAGCCCGAGTTGCAGACAGGTTGACAGGCGAATTATTTGCATTTTACAGCTCCAGAATACAAAACGCAGAGCCCAGAAGAGTAAAGCATTTGAAGACAGACCATTCAGTAACCAGTACTTCTATTTGTGTCAGTACTGGAAGGAGAGACGCCACAAACTGAAGCTCACCACACATCCTACAGCAAGCCAAACGCCTCAGCAGCTCAACAAGCACAGCCAGGAGCTCGTCCACCCCCACCTCACAAGGCCGACATGGGCATCAATCGGCCGCTCCCAAAACTGTTCTCCCAGCATACTCCAGAGCCTGACCCGCACCACGGATTTCACATCACAGGTCACAGCTAACATGCTTTAAGGCTTTTTGATTTCAGCCACCAGGAGCACGGGCATTTAAATCAAGCTGCTGGTAAGTCAGTAACTCACACATCATCTCTCTCAGGTGTAAATCAAACCAACACAAAACCAAAGAGGGAATCATTATTTGGCAACCTGAGAGAGAACCAGCACAACACGAAGCAGCTTCCACCTCACAAAGGCTTCACAGCCCGGGACAACTTGCGTTACTTAAGATGTGCAACAGTGCGAGCCCTTCTCACTTCTCCCCGACGCTCCCCCGATGGTTCTGGAGGACGCCCCCGGCACCGGGCAAGGATCAAAGATGTGTTTCTCTGTCAAGAAGTGCAGCTGAGAATCCACTTTGCTTTTCCTTGGTCGTGTTCAGAGTTCTAGAGATGTGTCAGCTCACACCCAGATAAAGGACACACAGAGGCCTTACAACCGACAGCAGAAATGCATCACTTTGGTGGTGGGGTTGACTTTGATCTGACAAAACCTAGGGAAGCCCCGGGGCCTTGCTCTGTGTAGGAAAGCAGTCCATTTCTGGCCATCTCAGATGACTGAAGAGTAAAGCAGAGGTAAAAACAACTTTTAAGGTACAGTAAGAATACAGAACGTGTAATTTTCCTTTCAGGAAGGAAGGAAGCACTGTCCCATTAACCCAGTTACGTGCCCGGCAGCAATTTGACTCAAGTCCCATCAGCAACAGTGTGCCATCACCTGCTATGAGGAGAGAGCATGCTCTGGGACACCTCCCAGTCACAGAACACAACACAAGGATAACACGTACCCAAAAATACCACCAGCCTAGAAGCTCATTCCGCTCTCCTCCCTTTGATCCTTCCCTTTTAAGAACCCATCCTATTTTCTCCTTCCAGCTGTCCCACATCATCATTTCCTATTTGGGAGGCAAAACCAAGTCCACAGCCCGGAAAGGAGAACTGTGCCTAGGAGAAGATCTTGGAAATACCGCAAAGTGCAAACATGGCACAATGAGAAGTCGCACCAACCTTCAGGATGGGGAAATGAGCTCCTGAGCTCAGCCAGAGCACGGCACCGCGAGCCCAGCAG
This sequence comes from Tetrao urogallus, assembly GCF_951394365.1. Classification (NCBI taxonomy): domain Eukaryota; kingdom Metazoa; phylum Chordata; class Aves; order Galliformes; family Phasianidae; genus Tetrao; species Tetrao urogallus. Next base: position 316,262 of record NC_136834.1, read on the forward strand.
CAACCGCCTGCACCCTCCTGCTCATTCACTGCAGAAAAGCCTGTGCAATTACAAGCAGACATCCAATCACAGATGCAGCTTCCCATTAAAGAAACGCCTGTAAAGCAGCGATACTACCCACCTCTAATTCCTTGGAGTGAAAATTCCAGCAACTCTAATCATATTAGAGGATTTACGCACAACTAAACTTGACAGTCGACTAGCCCTGAAAACACTGGATTAAGCAGAAAAAGAAAATACAGGTTATCTCTAAAGAGAGGCCTTCACTGCTAACTCTTACTGAGAAACAAAACCAGAGCAAATGCACCAGCTCTACGCAGCCCAGCACGAGCTGCTGACATGAAAGAGTCTTTCAGGCCCGACACACCAACAGACAAAGCCCGCACACACAGACGGGCATCCCGCTTCCCAACTCCGAGCACGGCACTTCCTACTCCTAGGTCTCCCACTGCTCCCCAGTCAACTTCTCACCACGGATAAAAATAAAACCCGCATTCCCAAATCGGTACCGCACACCAAAATATATACCTGCGAGTAAAGCAGCCTTGTCCTGCAGGCTTCTGCCACAGAACTCACACCGGCACGCCTCCAGACATGAGAAGAAAACAAGCTGTTGCAAATCCCATTTTTGGAAGAATGGCTTTCTCCAAGACATTTCACCACAAAATCTTATAAAGCAGATTCTTATAAAGAATCCACCACAGAATCTTATAAAGCAACACATCTGCACCATAACATGATTAGCTTTTGTCATTAAATAAATTAAAGCTATTTCTGCTCGAAAGAACCCTGAGATGTGCCAAGGCTCTGGAATATCAGCATGGGAGACGGCCGAGGTCTAAAAGCACTTAAATTTTGGCAGCATGCTTGCATCCTGTGCCTGCTCCTCCTCTGCACAGCAGTTCCTCCACTCGCCGTGTTTTCAGAGGATGCTCTATCGCATGACCTCCTCAGAACGAAGATGGGTTGATGGTTGGGCTATGGGGTGACTGTTGGATTAGGTGATCATATTGGTCTTTTCCAATCTTAATGACTCTATGGCCTTCAAGGTTCCAGGTATGTTTGAAACCGAAACATCCCTGAGGCAATGAAGCTGTCCCTTGTGTCCCTCTGCTCAGCCAAGGTTTCAGAAAGCCCCTGAGCTCAAGGTTGGAATGCCAGTAAGAAGTGAGGAGAACCCCTGAGCTCACCTCAGTCCTCCCCTCCTACCCACCTCTCTCCTTTTACAACCAGCACTCCAAACACCCTTATCCCAAAGCTCCAATTGGATCCCTAACACATCCCGTCCCCATCCCATGTTGCCATGGCTCTCCTTCACTCCTGCACACGTCTCCTGACAGAGCCACCACAGGAGCAGCTGCTGAGAGGGCCTGAGCACAGCCAGGGCACCTTGCGGGAGCAGGAGCACACGCTGAGTTACCCAGGAATACCTGCAAAACCAGAGCTTCCATGCACAGAAACGTACTGCACACACACAGACACAACAAAAGCCACAAATGCCAGCCCTTCCTTTCTGCTTTTCAGAAATGGAATCGAAGGAGGGCTGAAAGGAAAGACTTTCAAACAACAGCTCTGAGCGTGGCACACACCAATCTGTTTGCCTTCCACAGCGCAACATTCGCTTGTGTCTGGGCTGGGAAGACACTGGTGACCTAATTATATTGATCCACCACACTTACTCACAGTATGAGGACCTTCTGAAGAGCAAATGGTTGTGACACACAGAAAAAGCACCTTCGGAAGCGCATAAGTGGGAGCACGGAGGGAAGGGAAGATGCTGTGCATTGAACACACAGCAACTGAACAGACACAAAGGGCCGCAGGGCGCAGGCAGCCCCCAGCACACCTCCTGGGCTCCGCGCTTTACGGAGGAAGCCTTGCAGAACAACTGCACACAAACCTGCTCCTCAGGGACAGCCTGACAGCAAGCAAAGATGGACAGATCTAAGGTTTGATAAAAGCATCCCCAAAGTGTCATTTCACAGCAACACAGACGCACCCTATCCGTCCCACGCAGGGCTGCAGGGCTCACACCAACAGCCAGGCACCGCTCCTGCCCAGAGCCAGGCCTGGCCACCACTACAGCCATGATGCCAGCCTAACTTACTCCTATACAGAAAACTGCATTTCTTGAGACCACTGTGCCACAGCAACATAGCAAAGCATGGTCGTGTCTTGTTGCAGCAACCCTGCTGCCTTCTCATCCAGCGCATAACAGAACAGAACTCCTGTCAGAACATTGCTCTTCTCCATGTCCATCGCCCTCCAGCTTCACTTTTCAAGAAATCTCTTTTTAAAATCTCATCCCCCTAAGTTTTCCTTTCTGCTCATTACTCATTTCCTACAAACACACACAAAGTAAGAAGCCTCCTTCCCGCACAGCTTTCTCCCCCCTGATTCTGCTTTTCCCATCCTACATACAGACCTTTAATTCCATGTGACACTGAAACCACATGCTTCCAAAGACACAAAGTTCACCACGTGCAAACAGCTGTAGTTTAAAAAGCCCGAGCCAGCACTTCCATCTATCTACCTACAGACATAACCTTCATTTGTGATGGCTCGTATCAGCCAACAGCCCCCATGCTGCAGTGCAGAGAAGCACAGCCCGGCCGTGTGTGCAGAACTGCACTTCCAGATCGTCTGCCATGGGGTAACTGCCTCAACAGTGGCACCAAAACAGAAAAAAGGACCAAACAGAACTAAAAATACGGCTGAACTCAGATGACCCTCTGCACTTCGGTAAAGCTCCAGTGAACTATGCTCCCGAAGCCTTGCTTGGGAGCAGCGCTGATAAAAAGGTAACAGCTTTTGTTTACCAACTGGAAACACACACAAACTTTCAGCCCAGGGAAAAGTAGTGACAGTGTGGGAATGCGGCTCACTGGCAGGGCACCAGCTTTCTGCCTGTGACAAGGGCAGGTTACCAGGTCAGAAATGCTACTGCTATCCCATCTACGGCACTGCCTTCAGCCCACTCAACACTTCTCCACTCCCTGGGCCTCTGGCTCTGGGGACACGCCTTCTCCCTGTGCTGCCTCCCATGGGCCTCAGAGGGAAGCTGGGCTTCTTCCCCCCACGCACACACCTCTGACAAAGCTCACTCCAAGGCAGCGTTCTCCTGCCCTGCCCGTGACAGACCACCACCAAGCCCAGAGAAGCATCCAAACCCCTCACAACTCTGTTAGTAATGAGTAGATGTGTGTGCTTTGGGAGAGCAGCACGCTCCCAGTCCCAGGCACCCAGCAGCACCCACCATGCAGGGACGGCCCCTTTGGAGCAGCCATAACGCCTGCACCCAAACTGAGCAGCTCCCCCAGCAGCGCCTTCGCTCACCAAACACCGCTGACGGCTCCACACTGCTTTCCCTACGAAAGCCCACGCTGGGATTCCAGCAGCACGCCGGGAGCACAGCACAGCCCTCCAGCACAGCCTCACTCCTTCCCAGCTCTCACCTGACCCAAACACTGTGAAGCGCCAGCAGCCCCGTGACTTCAGCAGTGTTATTTGTGGTCAGGCCTGGCCGGAAGCTCACCAAAACAATGGATCTGAACAGATCACAGCAAGGCTCTGCTTTGCCACCTCAAAACTGAAAGTGAGAGCAATGGAACTCTTCAACGCAGGGAACACGCTGAGCACACACATCCCACGGCTCCACGGCTCCCATGGAAGTCGCTCCACAGCAGCAGCCATGCACACTGCGGCCCAAACCGGGCTCACCCACCGACCCCCCAGCTATGGAGCAGCGAGGGCTGACAGAGCAGAGCCCCACAGTGCTGCTGACCCCACGGGCTTCTCCCAGAGCCCCTCATGCCCCCACAAAGAGGCCTCAGCCTCTTTATGGCAAGTTAGAACATGGCTTCTCCCCCACCAATACCATGGGTGTTGGGGAACCCCACGGCACAGACCCAAGCGGGCAGCAGGGCCGTGCCCCCACCACAACAAAACAGAGCACCGCAGCACTCACCTGAAGCGCAGCCTTCAATTAAAAGTTCACCGGGGGGTGCGGGGTGGGGAGGAACAAAACACACACACAGCCAGGGCCCCCCACACACACACAGCCCCAACCCCGGGGGGCGGCCCGTCACCCCCCAGCAGGTGCACCCCCTCCCCCAACACACACACCCGGCAGCCCCCAGCGCCGAGCCCCCACCCCGCAGCCCCCCGTGCCCGCTCCCCGCCCCCCACCCGCCCAGCGGAGGGCAGCGCCGGTCTCCCCCCCAAACCCCGATCCGCCCGGGGCAAAGGATACTGCTGGGGCGCCGCGGGCGGCAGGGCCCTGATGGCGGGGTGAGGCGCGGGCGCCGCCGCTGGGTGAGGGGGAGCCGGGGGGGGAGGCGGCCCCGCCGCCGCCGCCGTCGCCCCGCTCCCGGGGCCGGGCCCTGCCGCCGCCGCCGCCGCCGCCGCGCCGGGTTTCAAAGCCGCCTTCTGCGGTAAACTCATCGCCGAGCGGAGCCACCACTCCCCGGCGGGGAGCGGGGCCGGGGCCGGGGGGGAGCCGGGCCGCGGGAGCGGGCAGCGGGCCGGGGGCCGGGGCGGCGGCCGGGGCAGCGCGGCGGGCCGGCACCGGCGCCGGTCTCCGTGACAACGCGGCTCCCGAGGGCTCGGCGCGGGGAGGGGACGGCGCGGGGCCGGCGGGGAGGGGGGAGGGGGGGCGGCTCAGGCCGCGATGCTCATGGGCCGCCGGCGGCGGGGGGTCTCGGTGCCCTTCCCCGGGGGCGGCGGCGCCCTTCGCGGCGGCGGCTCTCGGGCGATGCCGGCGGATTTTCCTCACTGAAGTAGCGGAGCATCAAACATGGCGCTGCGGCCGCCTCCAGCAGTCCGGCAGGACGGACGCTCGGGCGCCTTCGGGCCGCTCCGGAGCCGCTCGGCCCGCCGGCGCTCGGCAACCTTCGGCTCTTTCCGGAACCGCTCGCCGGCGAGGAGCTCTCGGTAAACCTCGGCTCCTTCCGGAGGCCTTCGCGGGCGCACGCGCCCCGCTCCCCTTCCCCGCCCCCCCCCGCTCGGTCCGGCGCCTCCCGTGACCCCCGCTCTCGGGAAACTTCGGCTCGCTCCGGAGGCCGGGGACATGAGGGAGTTCGGGAAGCTTCGGAAGGGCTCGGAAGAGATATTCCCGCCCCGTGGGGCGGTGCTCGGGGCTCTTCGGAGCCTCTCGGGGAAGGGCTCGGCGGCGGCTTCGGGCGCCTTCGGCTCGGCGGCCGAGTGGCTGCGGAAAGACTTCGGCACCGCCCGGCTGTGCGGGGTGCGGCGCGGTGCGGTGCGGTGCGGTGCGTGGGGCCGCGGTGATCCTGCGCTCCTCCGCGCCGCCGCCATCGCCGCGCTGCCCCGTAAAGATTGGGCTGCGGTCGTTTGGAGGCACAGCTGCGTGGTCTGTGGGATTTGGTGCTCATTGACTGCCTTCCGAGCGTGGCACTGCCCCTGGAGCAGCCCTTCGTGCGGGAGGAAATTAGCACTGAGTGCAAGTTGACATCTATGGCTCCCCGTGCTCTACAGAAATAGCTGCCTGTAAACACAGCTGTGAAAGAGCTCAAGCATCTTTAGATGCATCGCAGCTTTTTGCCTGTTTAGAAGGGGGAGAGGGGGGGGAAGAAAACAAAAATCACAAGAAACCAGTGGGAGCGTTTTCACCAGTTTGTGTCCCAAAGCCTCTGGCTCTGCCTTGGAGCTCCACACAGCTGATGCCTCCCAGGCACCGTTGCTTCACCACTGCTGTTAGTTGTTTTTTCTCCTCCCAGGACAAAGTAGACAACCCGAGTCTCTCCCACACGACACCACACGGCATTTGGCCAACAAAACCCACAGGTTTGGCGAGCCTGAACGAGTGCCGGCTGGATCCTTGCCCTTCCTCTGCCTCCATTGAACTTTTCCTCCCATCCGTTCTGCTGCTGAATGAGCACCTGGGCATTGACAATGGTTTTTCAGCCCCACCGGCGCTTTCGTGCTTCTTCACCAACATCAGCAAGCCAGAGGTGCTCACAACAAAGAGTGCCAGAGCTGCTGATGGGTTTAGGAAAAGGAACAGGTTGCCCAAGGAGGCTGTGGAGCCCCATCCCTGCAGGCATTCAAGGCCAGGCTGGATGTGGCTTTGGGCAGCCTGGTCTGCTGGTTGGCAGCCCTGCACATAGCAGGGGGATTGAAACCAGATGATCATTGTGGTCCTTTTCACCCAGGCCATTCTATGATTCAGAAGGCTTAGTGGCTTGGGGAACCAATGGAAATTGGGGTATTAGTGGAAAAGGGCTGTTTTCCTGCCAGGCCATACACTGGTTCCCCCTCCTACCTGGGCTCAGCCCCACAGGACATGGCTGATGCAAAACAACCAGGTTTTACCACCCAGGATCAGGCAGGCCCACGGCAGGCAGTGGCAGTGAGCAGCTGAGTCACCCCAGGATGGTGCCAGCCCCAAGGTGGGCAAACAGCAGCAGCAGGCTGGGGAGTCCCGTGCAAGCTACTGCTTGTCCTCCAAACCCCTCCTGTGCTGGGCTGTCCACCCCATGCAAACTGAGACAGCAGACACAAGCAGGCTGTGTGCGGAGCAAAGCTCGCTCTAGAGAAGTGCAGAAGTACTGTGGAACTTGCTGCATTTTGCCACATTTTAAGCAGGCAGCAGCTGGAGCCACAACCAGGCCCAAAGCTTTTCTGCTCCATCCTGCTGGGCGCAGCACACGGCATTGCCTCGGCTCCACCGCCCTCTGCGGGTTCGTGCCACCATTTCCAGCAGAGCTCAGCTGGTCTCCAGCTCTGCAGGAAAACAAGGAGGGCCTGTGAGCCAACAGCGTGCTCTGCCCTTATGTTCCTGTCCAGCACAGGAGGGGGGACACACAGAAAAAACAGAGAGGATGGGGAGAAAAACGCAGGTGGGGTGCGAGATGCTCCCTGCTACCAGAAAGTAATAATAAATAAATATAAAAGTCACGAGCACCTGCAGACCCAGTAAAAAGTATTTATTTCAGTTATGATAAGCTCCACATGTAGGGTGAAAAAATAGATACAAAAAAAAAAATTCCCCCCATGTCCCTTTTACATATAAATATTAAAAATCCCTCTACATCTTTGCTTTCTGTCTAGAGGTGCTGCAAGACAACATGTGGCACCTGAGCTACTGTCAGTGGTTTCTTTTCTAAACTGCAAAGAAGAGTATTAAAAAGCCCCAGAGGACCCTGCGCCCACCCTGCCAGCTTTGCACCGGCCCCAGCCATGCTGGGATGAATCAGGGGCGTGCAGGGCTCACAGCTCCCTGGCACGGGGGCACAGCAGCAAGCAAAATGGCAGCGAGGACTGCCTGCACTTGTCTGGAGCAATACCGGGCCGGGAGGCTGCGGCCAACCTCCCGTTACGGGGATGGGAGGGATGCAGGGGCACCCCTGCAGCTGCTCTCGCCATGCTGCTTCCTGGGCTCCCTGTCCTGCAGGGACAGGCGCTCTGCGAACCTGGGACAGAACCCGGGCCAGGCAGAAGTGGTGCCCAGCAGCTTCACCACCACAACTCCCACCTCGCTTACATCTTTGGCACATCAACTTTTCCCTTTGCACTCAGAAATTAAAGCTAACCTCAGGAGCTGCAGCATCCCAACAGAGCCCTCCTGTGATCCAGCCTCTGACAGGGCTCCGCCGACCCCATCCCTGGGCCCTGTCCCCACTGTCCCCATCAGCATCCTCCAAGGACGGTCCCTCCTGGAGATCCATAGGCTGTGGGGCCAGCTGGCCGCAACCCACCTGGACTCCCCAGCTGGGAACTATCACCACAGGGCGCTGTGTCTACAGCTGCACTGAGTATAAAAAAATAATAAATATACTAATTCTTTGCTTTAAAAAAAAAAAAAAAAAAAAAAAAAGGCTTTAAAATGTATTTTCCCTGAACTTTTCCAGTGTATTCCAAAATGCATGAAAAAAATATATATATTTCCCCTCCACCCTCCCCTGCCCTGAAATACGTCTCAAAATATTTACCATCCTCGTGTGCGCATCTTTGGAAAGAGGAGGTTGTGCCGGCTGTATTTAGACACACAGCCCAGCCTGCCAGCGCCACGGCATTCCCTTGATGCCTTGGAGGAGGACGGTGCCGGGCTCAGGGTTTGGGCTCCTGTTAGGGCCAGGCTTAGCACTGCGTGTGTAAATACGGGGCAGCGCCCCGGCACGTGGGACAGAAACCTCCCCACATCGAAGTCATTTCACAAACAAGCGAGGGGAAGAGAAGTTTTCACAGTGGATCCATCAGACCTCGGCTGACACCGGGGACGCTGCTCCAGTGAGAGCCGGGCAGCTCGCTGCGCTAAGTGGTCTGAGCCTCTCAAAGGGATGGGGAAATTCGGCCGCCGGCACAGGACGACGCGGCCGGATCCCGACGCCCGCCCATCACCAGACCTCACACTTTTTGGGGGGGTTCATGGGGGAGCCCAGGGGGCAGCTGAAATGCTCTGCAAACTCCCAGGAGTTGGAGACAGTGCCGATGACGCGGAAGCGCGAGGGGCTGTGCGGGTCGGTGATGAGCCCTTCGTGGGAGCTCTCCGGCGTGCGAACCGAGCACCACACCTGTGAGAAAGGGCAAGAGGCCGAGTGCTGATGTCTGCAGCTGCGGGACCCCACTCTTGCCAAGCCTGACTTGCTCTTCAACCAGCACCTCCCTGATCTCCTTCTCTGGGCTGTCTCTGGAGACCTCAGCTTTGCTTTCATGCTCTCCCAAAACCATCTGGGCGCATGCTTCCATGGATAGAAGGAAAACCACGGATGGGTGGAACCCCAAAAACCCGTGCATCCATCCTCACTGCCTACCTGCGCGAAGCCGACGAAGAAGAGCTGGTGGTTGGTGAGGCCGAGGGTCGGGAGAGTCTCCTCCTCCCCATTCTTTTTCAGCCAGTTTTGATACGCCTGGAGGTTGAGGAGCATGATGGGCTCAGGGGACAGCACAGAGCCAACCGCAGTGTGCCACCCAGCCGTAGCCCCACAGCCCTACCCGGTAGGCAGCCTTGAGCCCCCCATTATCAGCGATGTTCTCCCCAAGGGTGTGCTTGCCATTGACAGCCTCCCCATTGATGGTGTAGTTGCTGTACTGCTCCACCATGCATGCTGTCTGCCGCTTGAAGGCCTCTACTGAGGAGTTCTTCCACCAGGGACGCAGGTTGCCGTCCTTGTCGTATTCCCGACCTGACAAAAACATATCGGGTCACTTGTCACCCCGCTGGCCGCCCTGTCAGCATTCTGCCACCCAGCCCTGGCCATACCTTGGTCATCAAAGGCGTGTGTCAGCTCATGGCCCACCACCACACCAATCCCACCAAAGTTCAGCGACCTGTGGGACAGCAACATGGAGGTTTAGAGAGCAGCCACTGCTCCCCCAGCCATGCAATTCAGCATTGACTTTTGGCAAAGGAGGAAATCTGGGAATGCTGCCCTCCCCTGCTTTCCCCAGGAACTCACTTGGGAGAGGCGCGGGTGTAAAAAGGGGCCTGGAGGATGCCGGCAGGGAAGACGATCTCATTCTTGGTAGGAGAGTAGTACGCGTTGACTGTTGGAGGCGTCATGCTCCACCTGCAGGGACAAGGATGTGGCAGCACAAAGCATTGCTGCGCTTTGCTCCAGCTGCACACGTTTATCACAGCACAGAGATGTCAGCCCAGCTTTAATTTCCCAGAGCCAGCACAGCCAGCAGAAGCATTTTCAGGAAAACCAAATTCCAGTGCTCCAGCGGGCAGGGAGGTACTGTGATTCTCCCACTGACTGCAACAGAGGAGCAGAGCACGGCCATACCAAGCAGGGAAGAGGACTTACTGGTCCCGGTTTGGTGGTTTCCGGAGCTGGTCAGCCGTGACCCTGGCCGAGAAGTTGTAGAACTGCATGACATTCTCAAAGTAAAGGTCGGACACGGCATCGTACTGCAGAAGAGCAAGGTGTGAGCAGCACGCAGTGAGCGCCCGGCCCCACTCCTCCCCGCGTGGTCACATCTGAGCCTCTGGAGCTGGCTGAATTACAGCTGCTCTCATTTCTCCTCCTCTCCAACATCTGCAGAGCCCCAGGAGGGTCATGAATCACCATTACGGAAACCGGCTCCTCAGTGTCCGGGCAGGGATCCCAAGAGCCCCAGCCAAGAAGGTCCAAGGACACAGCGAGACCCTTCTCAGGGGATGTGGGCTCAAGGCTGCCCTGGGGCCTGGCCATGGGCATGCACACCCTGCACATCCTGGCACAGGAGACCCAAGGGACATCATCTATCTGAGCAACTCACATCGTTAAAGACTTTGTCCAGCTCCTTGGGGTCCAGGATGAACTTCGGGTAGCCGATCATGTTGTAGATGGCATCCGCCTGAGGTGACAAGGACGGAGGTGCTTTTGGTGCCAGGGTGGGAGGACAGGATGGCCTCCCCGCTGCTGCCACCGGCGCCTCACCTTCTCTTTGGCCGACTTCCTCGTCTCCTCGTCCATCCACTGCAGGGTCTCCAGGCTTTCCTCGAAGGCTGTTTTAATCTCTGCAATCATTTCCTCTGCCTAGACAAAAGAAAGCAGAGTGTTTTGGCCTGGAGAGCTGACTTCCCATTCAAACAAGTCCAAGGACTGACACAGAACCCTTCGCATAGAGGGGAGGAAGGCTGGGATAACCCAGCTTTCCCAGCACCAGGGCTCCATGCTGCCTGTGGCACGCACCACCTGCTTGCTGTCCTCGGCGAAGGTAGCCTTGACAAACATGGCCCCCAAGGCAAAGCCCAGGTTGTTGTCTGTGTCGCTGATGCAGAACTTCCAGCGCGGCAGGCAGGTCTGCAAGGGTGACAGGGAGCCATGAGTGGAGGCACAGCATGGCCACAGCCCCCCAGCCTTCACACCATGACATCAGCTCTGCACCCATCACCTATCAGAGCTGTGACCCCAGAACCCACCCCACGTCCATGCTTGGATGCAATGAGAGGGGAACTTTGCTAAAACGTGCCGTCACTGTTTTGTAGGAGCGCAATTACTTGGAGGCATTGGTACTCACCTTCTTCGTCCCATACATCACTTCCATGAACTTCTCCTCAGCATCCTGGAAGCGCTGGTCAAGGAAGGGGCTGGTTTTACGCACCAGGTTCCAGATCATGTAGTTGTTGAGGAGGCTGTGGCAAGAGGCAGTGAGCGGGGAGCAGGACGAACCCCAAGCACCCCTCCATGTGGGGGGGGGCTCTCACCATTTATCAGTGGCCAGGATGAGATCGGAGACCTGCTCCAGGTACTCCTTGGCATAGACCACGACGGGCTCTGACTCATTGAGTTCCACAGGATAGAAGACCGTGGAGAGGAATGGCATCCAGTCCACAGCCGGTGCCAGATCCTGCAAAAGCCATGCTGCTGCTACGGACTTACGAGCTATCAGCAATGGTAGCCTCTTCCCAAGCTGGTGGCTGTTACATCAGCTCTGTTTGATGGATTTGGCTGATTTTGAAGAAACCGTTTCCCATAGCAGCAGCATCCTCCGAAGGTCGGAGGGGACTAAACAATTTCCTCCCACAAAGGAAAAGAAAGCCAGGCGGGTGTGAAAATGCTGACAGCGGAGTGGGGGGAAGGCACATGATGGCCCTTTGGGGACGAGGGGAGGTGGTTGGGCTGACGTCTGCAGGGCAGTGCAGCCAGGAGGGCGTTTGCGCCTCAGTGGGATGGCTGCCAGTCCCATCAGCACTCTGGGGTCTGGGAGGAGTGGGCTGAGGTGGGAGAACAGGCCAAGCTATTGCACAAGTGCTTCCCAGTTTGGGCTGGTGTTGGCCTTCCCTGGAGGAGCTGTGTCAGCCCTCCACCAGCCCTGCTCCAAGCTGCAGCGACACGTCAGCCCCACCATGCTCCTACCTTCAGTTCTCCAGCTGTCATCTTGTGGTAGATGACCTCCTCATCCCGATGTTTCTCCTGTGGGATGGTGATGTTGGCCAGCGCTGTCTCAAACTCCAAGATCTGCTGCATTTGTTGCCGTGTTGACTCTTCATCGGTGCCGCCCAGAAACATGCCCAGCTGCACCATGTAGTTCAGGTACCCAGCCAGCACCTGTGAGGGGACGATGCGTCACCCAAAGCTACATGTGGCCAGAGCACCCAACAACCCCAACCCTCCCAACCCTTCCAGCCCTTCCAATCCTCCCAATCTTCCCAACCCTCCCAACCCTTCCAGATCTTCCAACCGTTCCAGACATCCCAGCTCTCCCAACCCTTCCAACCAACCTAACTCTTCCAGTCATTCCTATTCTTCCTACCCCACTATCACCCTGACCTTCTCATTCTCTGTCTTGTTCAGGTAGTAGTCCCGTGACGGCAGCCCCAGCCCCGACTGGTCCACCTGGATGACGTTGCTGTTGGAGTTCTTGGAGTCAGCGCTGACGTAGACGGAGAAGAAGGGTGAGATGCGGTAATGCGCCGTCACCTCCCGCAGCGTCGCGTTGAAGTTGTCCCCCCCGGCCCAGGGCCCGGTGATGTTCCATCCTCCCAGCTAGGGAGAGACGCTCAGTGAGGCACAGCAGTACGGGGATGTGTGACCAGGACCTGGTGGATGGCAGGGCAGCTCCTGGTGCCCGCGCCGCAGGGAGGGACGCACCTTGGCGATGAGCTCCATCAGCGGGGCGGCGCGCAGCTCCTCGATCTTGCTCTCGTTCATGCAGGCCTGGTAGTAGCGCTGCGCCTTGCGCTCCGCCTCGCTCGACACGTTGGCCGTGGTGTTCTCTGCAGGATGCACCCAGGACAGCTTGTGGGGGCACGTGGCATCGGGGGGGGCTGCAGAGCCCCTAACCCTCCGCCAAATGCTCAGTTTGGACAACGGCTCCAAAAGGACACTACGGATCACTCCGTGTGCCCCTGGCACGTCCCACGGCCCCAGCCCAGCCCCTGCCCCCTCTCCAGCAGCTCCAGTTCTTTGTAAGAGAGAGATAATGAAAGAAAAACAACAAGTATTTTTCCAGCACTCCGCCGTTCCCAGCATCCCAGCCCCCCGCGCTGCCCTTGCCCCTGTGCTGGCAGTCCCAGCTTGCTCCCCGGGCTGCGTTATTTATTTCTACAAGAAAGAACAATAAACCCATTTTTCTCCTCCGCCTCCAAAGCTATCTTTTATTTTCTTTCCCTAAAACCCTGCTTCCTTGGGGTTTTTCCTCTCCTCACAACACAGCCTGCACCTCTGGCTCCCCAGATGTGTGGGTTTTTGTGCCTGGTCCCTTGGCTCCGAGGAATGCGAGGAAATGCCGAGCGCAGCTGCTGGCCGGGGGCCCACTGCCTTCAGATTGCTGCAGGAAGAGCTGGGACAGAGCCGTCCCCAGAAGGCAGCTCTGCTCACAGATAACCACCCCAGCGCCTGGCGCGGAGGAAAGTGCTGATAAGGGGCACTTGTTTGCTCAGAGCTTGAACAAACCGTCCCCTGGATAAGGCACTGCACTGCAGTGTTTGCATGCAGAGGCAGCGCCCAGGGCCCGTCCCCAGAACAGCCGCACTGGGAGCAGCCCCACTGCAAAGAGCTGCCAAAGACAGCCCCATGCTCACCCAGCAGGTGCTTCATGACAGCCTGGTTGTGCTCCCAGAGGTTGTTGAAGGTGCCCCAGCGTGAGTGGCCATCAGGGAGGGGGTTGGCTTTGACCCAACCGCCGCAGGCATAGCTGAAGAAGTCCTCGCAGGGGTTCACCGTGCGGTCCAGGGAGCTGAGGATGGAGCTGGTGACAGAGATGCAGGCCTCTGACAAGCACACGGCGGACGGCCCTGGGGGGCACAACTAGCTCAGCACAAGGAACCCCTGGCTGCACCAGAGGGCACCCGCTGCTCACCCAGCATCCTATCAGTTCTGTCCATGATGTGGGGAAGCATCCCCATGCACGAGCATCCCACCCAAGCAAGGCATGTGGGCAGGAACCCCATCCTGAACCTGAGCATTCCACCCCAGATGATGGACAGAGAGAGCGTCCCGTCCCATACCCAAGCAGCCTGCCTGCTCTCAATCCCACCCCAGAGCAAGGGATGCAGCCAGAAATGTGCCCAAGCATCCTGCCCAGTGGGGCTGGGGCTAGGGATGCAGGCGAGCACCCCGCCAAATGCCCAAGCACCTCGCCCTGGGGTGCTGGACCTGAGCACCTTATCTTGTACCCAATTATCCTATCTGCTGCTCCACCATCACTCTCTGGGGTGAAAGATCCTGTCCCATCAGAGAACCCTGCCCTGGGGTAAGGGATGCAGATGAGCATCCCATATTGTGCCCGAGCATCTCATTGAGCTGCAAGTTCCCTGCCTGGTACGCAGGAATCTCACTCCAAGACAAGCACTCCAACCCCCTCTTGCCCCCAGAATCCCCCTTTTGCCCCCTAGCACCCCTCCCAAGGGTTCAGGTTGCAGCACAGGACTCACGGGCTCGGTACTGCAGGATGAGCCCCAGCAGACACGCTCCCAGCACAGCTGCCAGGACAGCCACCACAGCCACCAGCTGCTTCTCGGGGCGTGTGCGCTGGGCCCAGCACCCTGTGCTGCTCCTGGAGAAATTCACCTGCGGGAAAAGCAGCGCCGTTTCCCCGTCGGCACCACGTGGGGAAAACCCCACGGGCGCATCCGCCATCCTCCCCTTAACAAACCCCGCAGCACCGAGCAGCCCCCAGACAGGGAGTGGGCGCGTTCCAGCCTGGGAAAAGCCGCAGCTGCCTTCCAGAAAGCCGCCAGGAAGGGCGGCACAATGGCAGGAAAGGGAGCGGGGAGAGCGCGGCCACGGCCATGGGATCACCTGCTGCCCTGTGCCACCCCACGGCCACGGCCAGCCCGGCAGTCCCGGTGCTGGGCGGAATGGGATCCTCCCGTTGTGCCCAACAACATCCCCAGGAAGCACGGCCGATGTGACGGTGTGGGGAATCGTGGGGACGAAAACACTGATTTTGGGGTTGGAAACATTGCTGTGGGCTGAGGTGGAAAGCACCGTGCCAGGAGCACAGTTCTGACCCTGAACCTTTCCCTGTGAGAGCCCTTCTCCTGCTGCCAACTGCCCTCATTAAGCTGCTTTCCCACTGCTCGAGGAGGAATTAGCCTAAAATCCCCTTTGTGCGGGGACAAAGTTCCCTCCCGCGGTAATTGCCCACCCTGCTGGGCCAGGATGGGTCCACGGCACCACGGGAATGGCTGAGGTGGACCTGACCCCGTGGGATGGATATCTCACGGGATGGGCATCCCACATGACGGACGATGTCCCAAGGGATGGTTACCCCGTGATGGATGGATGCCCCATGGGATGGATGCCCTACAGGATGGCTCCCCCAGGGAATGGATGTCCCAAGCGATGCCCCACAAGCCCAGAGGCGCAGCCTCACTGGTGCCAGCGGGGACGGGAGCAAAGGGCGGAGAGTGAAGCGAGGCGGCACCGGACTTCGTCCTGCAGGGGGGGGTCTCACCCAGCCCGGGGAACGCGGCCTCCCGCTGCCGGGACCCCAATCTTCCCCTTTTCCCCAAAACCGGTCCTTACCTGGAACCCGTTGGGGTACCCATCGCCTTCGCTGATGGAATCCAGGGGGTCTTCGTCGTCCAGCGTAGCCCGCTTGTAGGTGGACATCTGCGGGGCGGTGGAAGCGCGGCGTTGAGCGGCGGAGAGCAGCGCTCGGCCCCGGGACCCCCTCGGGTCGCGGAGCCCCGCACAGCTCCGGGGCAGCGCCGCACCGCTCCCGCGGGGCCGCTCCGCGCAACCGCCGCTGCGCCCCGCACGGCGCTTCTCCCCCCGCCCCGCACGGCGCAGAGCCCACGCGGGGCTCGGTAGCAGAGCCCGCTCCCCCCCCCCCCCGCTTCGCACCGCCGCCCCCACCCCGCGCGTGAATCCGGACCCGGGGATGGGGAGCAGCTGCGGGCAGCCCCTCACCGCGCCCTCGGGGTGAGACCGCCGCCATTTCGCCGCCATCGCGGCGCCGCCCGCCCCAGTCCCCCCCCTCCACCCCCCGGTACCCGCACGGCCGGGGACCCCCCCGCACCCACGGGTGCTCCCCGTTCATCGGGATGCCCGGAAGGTCGGAGGGAAGGGAGGGAGGAGGGGGTAATTAGCGCTGATGAAGGGAAGTGCGGAGCGGGGGGGGCGGGGGGGGGTACGCGCTCACCATGGCTGCGTGCGGCGGTGCGGGGCGGCCCCGGGCGGCGCGGGGCGGGGGTGCACCTGGGGCGGCCGCGGAGATGGCCCGGCCCCGCGCTGCCCCGCACCGCCCCCACCGCCCCGCACCGCCCTGCAGTGGGGGGGTGGGGGAGGCTGGGAGGATGAGGACGGGGTTCGAGTTCGGAAGTGCGGCGCTGTGAGTGTGCAACGCTGAACGCACGCTGCAGTGCTGTGAGCACGTGGCCGTGCAGCTGTGCAGGGGAGGGGGGCACGCGTCGGTGCACAAACGTCCCGCCGTTGCACGAGGGGGAAGCGAGCTGCCAGGGTTCAAACCCGCCGCGGTGCACGCACGCAAGCACGAGCAAGGATGCCAGGGTGCGATTTCGCGTGCACGCACGTGTGCGACCTCCGGGGCTGCACTCCCCGTGGGGTTGGGGCTTCCTGCAGCCGTCGGAGCGCATTTTTGGGCTGAGGCCGCCCCCTCCTGGGGAGCACCGAGCGCCCCACGGCTCTACGCGGCGCCCCCGTCCTAACCACGCCGACCCCATCGCCCCAAGCCCACCACCCGACCACATCGCTCCAACACCACCGCTGGACCCCCGACCCCGTCTCTCCGACCCCACCGCCCCGACCGCACCATCACCACCCCACGTGGTCCACGTGGGTTCACCCGGGGACTGCCGTAAAGGGGCTGTAAGGGAGCGGGGCCGAGCACAACCGCAAAGCAGACCCCAGGGACTCCACACCCCCAACCCAGCCGGTCCCGCCGAGCCTCCCCAGTGCTCCCAGTCCTCCCAGTAAGACCCGGCAGAGGGCACCAGTAAGCCCAGTTTGCTGCCTCCCACCCCCCCGTGCCGGCAGCGGGTGGAGGAAGGGGAGGAGGAGGAGGAGGCGAGGGCCGGAGCCGGGCCGGGGGGATTTAAGGCCGCTGCCCCCCCCCGCCTCCTCCGCTCCGCGCCCGGAGGGACCCGCGACTGCGCCCAACTTTGTGCGGGGCCGCCCTGTGTGGGTAAGGGACCCCGCACAGGGACTCCTAAGGGTGGGGGGGGCGCGTGGGGACACGGCTGTGCCAGGGGATATCGATGTGCGGTGGGAACAAGGGGATATGGCGGAGACACGGGGGGACGCCGGACCGGTGATGGGGACTCGGGTGCAGATGTGGGATGGGATCACGGGCAGGCAGCAGGGAGGTGGATGTGCAGTGGGGACACGGGTGTGCAATGGGGACAGAGATGTGCGGTGGGGATAGAGGTGTGCAGTAGGGATGCAGAGGAGACATGGCCGTGGGATAGGGACATGGGCATGAGATGGGGACACAGACACAATGAGGACACAGACACAATGGAGGGACACAGGCATGCCACGGGGCCATGTCTAGGGACACAAACAATCAAAAGGGGACGCAGACACGGTGGGAACAAAGTCATGGTGGGGATACAGGCATGCCTCAGGGACATGGGGACGCACACATGCAATGGGGGACCCAGATGTGCGGCAGGGACCAGGACATGCGGCACCTGAAGGTGCTACAAACACACGCATGCAATGGGACACAGACACAGTGTGATGGGGATGGGGACACAATGTGGGGCACAGCCGTGCAATGGGGACCCCAGCAGGCAATGGGATGCGGGCAGTGGGGCCGTGCCGCCGTTCCCCAGCGCAGTTGGAGGCAGCACAGCGCTGCCCCACAGCCAACAGGGGTCATGGTGTGACCACACGGGGAGGGGACGTCCCCTTCTGTCCTCGCTTGGCCGAGCTCAGGGGCAAAGGTCTGGCTGGGGAAACTGAGGCACAGCGGGTGCTGCCCCGCAGCTTTCTCCTGACCATTCCCCAAGAGGAGCACTGAAGGGGCACAATGAAGGCTTTCCTCCTCGCCCTCCTGGCCCAACTCTGCTCAGCATCGCTGGTTCCTGGTAGGTGGCTCGTTAGGGCTGCACACCAGATGGTTGCCCTTCGGGACCGCGCAGCTCACCAAGCACCCTGCACCCTACAGAGAGGGAGAAGGACCCCGAGTACTGGAGGCAGCAGGCACAGGAGACGCTGCAGGATGCACTGAGGCTGCAGCACCTCAACCAGAACGTGGCCAAGAACCTCATCCTCTTTCTGGGCGACGGTGAGGGGAGATCCTGCCCAGGGCGTATCAAGTGGCTTTGCCCCGCACCGGGTGCTGCAGTGCGTGGGGTGCTGCAGTGCATGGGGTGCTGCACCCCATGCCGTCCTGTCCTGGCGTAGCACTGATGGGTGCCCACCTGCAGGTATGGGTGTCTCCACCGTGACGGCCGCACGCATCCTCAAGGGCCAGCTGCAGCACCGCAAGGGCGAGGAGAGCCTGCTGGAGATGGACAAGTTCCCATATGTCGCCCTGGCCAAGGTGAGCCTGGGGCGGGCGCTGCAAGGTCGCTGGCGGGAGGCATCGAGCGGAGCTGAAATTAGGTCATGGGCGGCGAGCAGCGCTGGCTGGTGTCCTGTACCCAGTGCTGTGCCAGGGCTCACCCACGGGAAGGGGGGGGGAGGAGAGAGCGGGACCCCTCCTCTCCTCCTGGGGCTGTTTGGCTGGAGAAAAGGCTCCTTTTGTTGTGAAGTTGCAAGCCCCCGCCCCTTATTGCAGCCGGTCCCTGCAGGGGATGCTTGTGGGGGTGCAGAGGGCGGGCTTTGCTCTGTTTGCCTAAAAATGGCTTGAAAAAGGACTAAAAGCAGCAAAACGTGGTGAGGGTGTGCAGCACGCACTCATCAAGAGTACACAAAAGATGGATGTTGGGCTGGGGCCACCAAAGGGTGAAGAGTTGGAACCCCAAGAAGACGTAGGGCTGGGATCCCCCATTTGTGCTGGGTTGGGACCACTGATGGATTTAGGGCTGGGGCTCCAGGAGATGATGGCTGGGGCCACCAATGGAATCTAGTAGTTACTGCACTGGGACCACAGATGGGTGCAGAGTTGGGACCTTGAGAAGATGAAGGGCTGAGATCCTTTGTCTGTGTTGGGACCACCAATAGCTGCGCAGCTGGGGCTGCAGGAGATGTTGGGTGATGCCTCCAGGGGATGTTGGGCTGGGAGCTCTCATGGGGGAAGAGCTGGGACCTGATGTGTACAGGGCTGGGACCTCCAAAGGGTGCAGAGTTGCGTCCTCAGAAGGTGCTGAGTGCCAAGCAGTGCGGGAGGGGAGCCCCAGTTTGGGGACGGTGACAATGATGAGGATGGTCAGGATGACAGTAAAGATCTTTTTGTTCCCCCAGACCTACAACACCAACGCGCAGGTGCCCGACAGCGCGGGCACAGCCACCGCCTACCTCTGTGGCGTCAAAGCCAACGAGGGGACGGTGGGCGTCAGCGCCAGTGTCACCCGTGACCGCTGCAACACCACCAAGGGCCAGGAGGTGACCTCCATCCTCCGTTGGGCTAAGGATGAAGGTGAGGAGCCAGGTTTTGGGGGACGCTGGGTTTTTGGGATGTTCCCACCATCGTCCTGTGAATTCGTGGTGCAGGCAAAGCTGTGGGCATTGTCACCACCACGCGGGTGACCCACGCGACGCCCAGTGCTGCCTACGCGCACTCAGCCAACCGTGACTGGTACTCAGATGGAGAGATGCCCCTGGATGCACTGGAGGGGGGCTGCAAAGACATCGCCCGGCAGCTGGTGGAGAACATCCCTGACATAGAGGTGGGGATGGCAGTGGGGACGGCGGGACCAGGAGGGGCTGGGATCACCTTTGGATGGGCTGATACTGGGCTGGTAGCACCAAAGGGTGCAGAGTCAGGATGAAAACGGGCTAAATAAAAGCTAAAAGCAAAACATGGTGATGGGGTGCAGCACACACACATCGAGGGTGCACAGAAGGGAGCAGATGTTGGGTTGGGACCACCAAAGGGAGCAGAGTTGGGACCCCAAGAAGATGTAGGGCTGAGATGCTCAATAGGTATTGGGACTGGGGTCATTGATGGGTGTAGGACTGGGGCTCCAGAAAATGATGGCCAGGATTAGTCATGGGTGAAGAGTCAGGACCTCCAGCAGATGTTGGGTTGGGACTGCTCTCAGGGGAAGAGCTGGGACCTGGCATCTGTAGGGCTGAGACCAGAGAGAGTTCAGAGTTGGGACCCCAAGAAGATGGGGGGGCTGAGATCAATAGGTGCTGGGGCTGGGATCACTTTTGAGTTTAGGACTGGGGCTGCAGAAAGTGATGGCTGGGACTATTCATGGGGGAAGAGCTGGGAGCTGGCATGTGTAGGGCTGAGACCACCAAAGAGTTCAGAGCTGGGACACAAAGATGGTGTAGGACTTGTTGGTGTAGGACTGGTAGGACTGGGATCCTCAATAGATGTTGGGGTTGGAGTCACTGTTGGGTGCAGAGTTGGGATCCCAAGAAGATGTAGGACTGAGATTCTCAGTAGGTGTTGGGATGGGGTCACTGATGGGTTTAGGGCTGGGGCTTCAGGAGACGATGGCTGGGACTACTGATGGGTGAAGAGCTGGGATCGAGTAGTACTGCACTGGGAGCAGCCATGGGTGCGGGGCTGGGGCTCCAGGAGAAGTGCTGAGACCACTCATGGGTGCAGGGCAGCAGTGCCGCAGCAGCTGCCCCGCTCAGAGTGAGGCACAAACCCCTTTCTCACGCTTCCATGCCCAAAAAGCCGCATTGTCCCCTCAGTTCTGCCCCTCGTTGTGGATTTGCAGAAATTCAGCCCTGTAAATAAATATGCTTCTGTACTTCAAAATAGCCCCAAAGCAAAACATCCCAGCCTGTTATTTAGCTGGTTAATAGCCTCTTCTTCTCTGTGTTTTTTTCTTTTTTTCCTTTAATATAATTTTAACTCTGTCCCAGGCTGGAAATAATTATATAGCGGGGAAGAGATTTTTTGTTTTTCCCTTTCTCCCTCTTCTTCCCTTAATAATTTTGGTGGTGTTGTTTTGCTGCTTTATAATTCACCTTCTGAATGGGGAGGGGGGGGGAGTGGGAAATGAAAAAAGAAATAAATCTCAGCCCGGTTATAAATACCGTCGGGCAAACATCGGGTGCTCCAAAGCAAACAGAGGCTGCGGGATGGGGTCTGCTCCAGCGGGGTCACATGGGGACCCTACGGGAGCATCCCTGCCCAGCGTCACTGCTGGAAATGGCTATTTCTGTCCTTGGGGTAATTAACAGGGAGCGATTAACAGGGAGAGAGTTATTTCTAGCCAGAAATTCCTCGGGGTGGTTGCGGCAGGGCTTTCCTGGGCACCACATCCCTTGGAGCATCTTTGGGGGTTGCCTCTCTCCGCTCATCTTAGAGGAGAAAACAATAACCATAATAATAAAACGCATTTCTACGCCCGGGATTTTCCCTGCAGGTGATCCTGGGGGGTGGGCGCAAGTACATGTTCCCCAAGAACACCAGCGATGTGGAGCACCCGCAGGAGGAGCGGCACCGCGGCACCCGCCTGGACGGCAAGGACCTGGTGCAAGCGTGGCACGACGCTAAGCCTGCGGGGAAGGTGTGGGACGGGGCACGGGCGGCCCCGTGTTGGGGGTGGGGGGCTGTCCCCATGGGGAGGTGACCCTGCATGGCCCCGACAGGTCGCCAAGTACGTGTGGCACCGGAGGGAGCTGCTGGCGCTGAACCTCAGCCGTGTTGACTTCCTCCTGGGTGAGTGGCCCCCGGCGCCCTGTGGACGCGTTGACACCCCTAGGGCACGGCGACCCCTCAGATTGGGATTTCTGAGGGACGCGATTTCCACCCTTATAGGGGTGCAATCTTCACCCCGCTGGGGGCACAATCTTTTTTGCTCCAACTCACCCTACATCTATCCCTCACCTTAACCATAACCATAACCCCCCCTAACCCTAACCTCTACTCCTTCTCCTTACCCTAACCATAACCCTAACCCTAAACCTCAAACTCAAAAAATCCAAACTCAAACCCTACTCCTAACCCAAACTCAACCCCAACCCCAATCTCTACCCCTTACCCTAACCATAACCCAACCTCTACCCCAACATCTACCCTTATCCCTAATCCCATCCCTAACCATAACCCTACCTGTGCCTACTCCTCACCCATAACCGTAACACCCACCCCTATCCCAACCCCCACCCTTAACCATAACCATAACCCTAGCCCTAACATTAATCCAAACTCAAACCCTACCCCTAACTCTAACCCAAACCCTACTCCTCAACCTAACTCCTAATCCTAACTCAAATCCTACCCCCTAACACTAACTGTACCCCTAGCAGTAACCTTACCCCCAACCCAAAACCTACCCAACACCAACCCCAATCCCTACCTCTGGCCCTAACCCTAACCCAAACTCAAATTCTACCCTTACCTCTATCCCTAACCCAAACCCAACCTCAACCCTCACCTCTGCCCCTACCCCTCACCCCACCCACTGCCATTCCCCGGATCTGACCTGGTGGGAGGAAGGAAGGGCCGGGAGCATCCCCATCCCTATCTAATCAGCCCAGGAATGGGAAACGGTGCGGGCCGAAGTGCCTGAGCCAGCACAAAAGCGGTGCTGGGCGCCGTGGGGCTGCCCCGCCTCCAGCATCGCTGTCCCCAGGTCTCTTTGAGCCGGGGGATATGGTGTACGAGCTGGACAGGAACAACGAGACCGACCCGTCGCTCAGCGAGATGGTGGCCGTGGCCATAAGGATGCTGCAGAAAAACCCGCGGGGCTTCTTCCTGCTGGTGGAAGGTGGGGGGCTGGGGGGGACATGAGGGGTGCGGAGAGGGATGAGGAAGCGATGGGGTGTAAAAGGAAGGTGGGAAGGAGGAAAGAGACGGGAGGTGCACCGCAAAAGCGGGGTGCAGAGCGGGGGGTAAAGAGAGCGATGGGGGGAAAGGAGGCGTCGGGGCTGCAGGGCTGCGGCGGGGCAGCGCCCTGAGACTCAGCGCTGTGGGGCGGCTGCAGGCGGCCGCATCGACCACGGGCACCACGAGGGGAAGGCCAAGCAGGCGCTGCACGAGGCGGTGGAGCTGGACCGCGCCGTGGGGCTGGCGGGGCGCCTCACCTCCCAGCACGACACGCTCAGCGTCGTCACCGCCGACCACTCGCACGTCTTCACCTTCGGCGGTTACACCCCGCGAGGGAACCCCATTTTCGGTGAGCGCCCCGTCCGTCCCCCCCCTCCCCCCCCATCGCAGGGTGCGGATGTCACCGACACGCGCGTGCCGCCAGGGCTGGCCCCGATGCAGAGCGACGTGGACCGCAAACCCTTCACCTCCATCCTGTACGGCAACGGCCCCGGCTATAAGATCGTGGGGGGCGAACGCGAGAACGTCTCCGCCGTGGATTTCGGTGCGTGCGACGGGGCTGAGACCCACGGCGGCCGCGTGCCAAGGGCCGGGTTCCGATGCTTTTTATCCCCCTCCCCTTCCAGCTCACGCCAACTACCAGGCGCAGGCGGCCGTCCCGCTGCGGCAGGAGACGCACGGCGGTGAGGACGTGGCGGTGTTCGCCCGCGGCCCCATGGCGCATCTCCTGCACGGCGTGCACGAACAGAACTACATCCCTCACGCCATGGCCTACGCCGCCTGCATCGGCACCAACCGCGCGCACTGCAGCTCCGCCGCCCGCCCCGCCGCCACCGCCTCGCTCCTGCCCGTCCTCCTCCTCCTCCTCCTCCTCCTCCTCTGCTAAAGCGAAACGGCTTTGGGGAGGGGGAAGTGAGGGGGGGGAGGGTGATGGAGAGGAGTGGTTTTCTTTTTAGGGGGGGAAGAGCGAAAAGAAAGACCGGGGCGCAGCAAAGCAAAGCAGCGCCGGCGGTTTCGGTGCCGCCGCGGCGAGCTGGGCTGTGCCCCTGTAAATACACCCTTCCTCCCCTGTCATTAGAGTCCTGGGCCCGCTGTGGGATTTGGGCTCGGGGCTGCGGCCAAAACCCTCCTGAAATGTAGACGGGGGAGGGGGGCGGACGAGGGGGGAGGTTTGGTTGAGACCCAACGCCGGTGTCCAACTCATTGCATGTGTGGGCATCCGTAGGGCTTTTGCTCCTTGAGCTCCGGAACGGTTCTGGGGCTCAGCACTGCACGGAGAGGGGAGCGGGGGCGGGGTCGGCCGTTCACCACCTCCTTAGGGGCTGGGAATGGGCAACCGCGGGCCGGGGGGGGGACAAAGGGAGAGGAGATGGGGTGATATGGGGCTGGGGTGCAGCCAGAGAGGGGCTCCAAGCATGCAAAGGGTGCCGTGAGCGTGCAGATGGTGGTGTGCACGTGGGGCTGCATGCATGCAGTGGGAGCAGCGGTGCCCTAGGGGTGCAAAGGGTGAGCAGCAGTGCAATTGGGGACGCACGCATGTGGTGGGTCCTGGAGGGGGGGTGCAGCCCCATGGGTGTGCGTGTGGGGCTCGGCACGGCGCTGCCCTGGGTGAGCCACTGCTGTGCACGTGCAAATGGAGCCTCCCATGTGCAAACAGCCATGTGTGTGCCAGCTCAGCCCTGCAAACCTGGGTGAGCAAGTGGTGCCTCGCACGGACGTGCAAATGTCACCAGGCGTGTGCAACATCACCCAGCGCTGCGCTGCAGCTGCTCACAGTACCACACAGATGCACCCTGAAAGCACCGTGAGCGCCCCATGCCAGCCCCATTATTTATTCCCCCCTCCCCGGATCCCCCCTCATCCCCTATAAATAAACCTTTGCTTTGTTTTTACTACACCCCAAACTTCGCAGTGCTGTCACACGGCGGTTGGCACAGCAGTGGGGCTGCGGTGTCCCCACCCCAAACCATTCACCCCCCCCCCCCCCCCCTCCTGAGCGCTGGGCTTTCCCAGAACGGGCGGTGCTGTGCTAAATTTGGGGTCTGTGTGTGGTTTGGGGTCGGAGGGAACCGCCGAGCGGTGCGACCGCTGCAGGGCAAATAGGAGCTTGGGGTCGGGGGGGCTTGGGGGGGGGCGACAGACCAAAAATCCCAAAATAACCCTGCAGAGGGAATGGGGGATTTGTAACAAAAAGGCTCAGAGAGGGGAAAGGGAGGGGAAAAAAAAAACAAACGTGGGCATCCAGCCCCAAAATCTCCGCCCTCCTGCAGCCCTGAGCCCCACTGCAGCCCCCAGAGAGTGGGGAACCCCAACCCCCATCCCCCCAGCATCGGCTGTAGCGATAAATAGACTTTTATTTGTACACTGATATGGGTAACACAACCACGACCCGGGAGGGGGGCTGAAAAAAACCCCACAGCCCCAAACTCTCCCCCTCCAATCTGGAGCTGTTAACCCTAAAGAAAATAGTGGGGAGGAAGGGGAAGTGGGGGTGGGGGGCAGCAATGTGGCCCCTGCTGAGTTCTGAGCCCCCATACTGTGGGATTTTCTCCTTTTTTTTTTTTTGTTTTTTGGAGGGGGCACACTGGGTCTGGCCCCACTCTGCATCTGGGGGGGGGGCATTGCACTGTGTGTCTCCCTGTACCCATTCCCCCTCCCCCCAGAAGGGGGCATTGGGGTGAAGGAGATTGTCTGGAATAGGGGGGGGGACCCTATAGGTGGGTCCCAATCCCGCAGTGGGGACGATGGCTTCGGCTCCTGGATGTGAGCGGTGGGGGGCACTGTGGGGGGGGCACAGTGGGGACCCTCCTTCAGCGGTGCCCCCCCGGGGTTTGGGGGTCGGCTACGAGCCCTGTGTGGGGAACAATAAGGGCTGTAGGGCTGTGCCCGGATTAGGGGGCACGGGGGGGTCGTGGGGATGGACTCTCAGCCTCACCGGGGTTGAGGGAGGCTGCTCCAGCTGGATTTTGATCTCGGGGTGGCAAGCACTGCCTGTTTAGGGGGGAGCATGAGCACCCATGGGTGAGCCCAGCACCCCAATGCTGCAGGGACAGGTACCTGGGGGGGTGCCGGGGGGATTCTCTGGCCAGGGGGGATCAGCAGAGGGGTCACGCTGCCGGGGGGTCCGCGAGGATGAGTGGCTGTCCTGCGAGCACAGGGTGGGGTGACGGGGTACTGCATCCCCAGCACCCACCTCCCCCCCCCAACCTCAGCCCCCTGAGCCCATACCCTGCCCTGCTCGCCCACAGGCTGCTCGTCCGGCTCCTCGGCCACACTGCCGAAGCTGCTGGCACTGGAGGACGAGCGGGAGAAGTCCTGCAGAGGCTCCGGCCTCTCCGCCCTGTGAGGGACAGAGCTGGCCCCGTGCCACCCCAGACCCTGTACGTGCCCCCCCCCGTGTCACCCCATCCCCACACTGCCTCATCCCTGTGCCATTTGGCTGCCAACGGGACCCTGTGCCAGCACCACTCCACCCCGGTGTCACTCTGTTCCCATGCTGCCCCATCCCACCCCTACCGACTTGTCCCCGTGCCACCCAGCCCTGTGCCACCTGAGTGCTGCGCTGCCTCCACCCCACCGCACTCACCAGCAGTCACGTCCCTGTGCTGCTGTGTCCCACAACACCCAATTCCTGTATCACCAGGTGCCAGCCTGTCCCAGTGCCACCCTGTCCCCATGCTGCCTTGTACCCGTGCCGACCCATCCCTGTGTTACTGCACCACCCTGTCCTCATACTGCCCAGCTCCTGTGCCACTGGGTGACAGCGTGACACTGCACCCGTACTGCTGCCCCATCCCACTGCCACCATCCACGTGGCACCCGGTCTCATTGCATCCTGGTGCCCCTCCATACCAGTGTCCCTATGTTCCTCTATCCCCCTATCTGTGTGTCCCCATATCCCATTGATCCCATGTCCCCACGTCCTGGTGTCGTTGTGCCCCTCTATCCCCATGTCCTCTTGTCCCCGTGTCCCGATGTCCTCATCTCCCTGTGTTCCCGTGTCTCCCGTCCCCACGTTTCCACGTCCCCACGTCCGTGTGTCCTCATGTCCACATGTCCTCGTATTCCCATGTCTGTGTGTCCCCATGTCCCCATGTCCGTGTTTCCGTGTCCCGATGCCGGACCTGTCGGGGTTCCGCCGGCTCTCGGGTGAGCTGTGCGCGGAGGAGTTGCCGTCGTTGCCCGGGGCGGGGCCGTCCCTGCGGGGCGTTGGGCGGTGATGGGGGGCCGACCCGACCCGCGTTCCCCCGCCCCCGTCCCCACCTGCCCGGCGCCTCCTGGATGCTCTCGATGCCGATGGCGCTGGAACGGCGCGAACCGAGCGGGCCGGGCCGCCGCCGGGACGGGCTCTTCCCGGGGACCAGCAGCGCCTGCGGGAGGGCGGTAAGCGCTCAGCGGGGGGCGGCCGGCTGGGGGTTGCCCGCACCTCACCTCACCCCGCCCCGCACCCCGCCACGCACCTCTTCCACCGAGCCCAGACCGATGGCGCTGCCGCGGCGGCCCCGGCGGCTCCCGGGCACCAACAGCGACTGCGGCGGCACGAGTCAGGGGCGGGGGCGGGGCCAGGGGGCGGGGCTTGGGAGAGGGACCAATGGAGGAACGGGGCTTCGGGCGGAGGGGTGGGGCCAGGCGGGCGGTGGGAGGGGCCGTGCCAAGGTCGGGGCGGGGCTAGGGGGGGCGGGGCACGCCGGAACGGAGAGCCTATGGGAGGGCAGGGCGAGCAGGAGGGCGGGGCTTAAAGAAGGGAGCGGCGGTGAGGTGGTACGGTCATGGGCGGGGCCGACAGCGTGGAGGGGCGGGGCCTTGACAAGGGGCGGAGCCAGGAGGGAGGTGGGCGGGGCATGCAGCGAGTCGGGCGGGGCGTTGTTGCGGGGCGGGGCTTATCAAGGGCGGGGCCTGTGGGAGATCAAAGCTGCGCGAGGGGCGGGGCTTGTCGGAGGTCGGGGCCTATGGGAGGGCAGGGTTGATATAGGGGCGGGGCTTATCGAAGGGCAGGCAACGGGAGGTGGGTGGGCGGGGCTAAGAGAAGGGGCGTGGCATGGCACGTGGAGCAAAGGGCTGTGAGCTTGAGGGGCGTGGCCTTGTGTGCCAAGGGGGCGTGGCTTTGTGCTCATGCATTGAGGTGCAGCGGATGGCGCGGCCCAGAGGGGCGTGGCCCCAGAGGGGCGGGGCTCTTGCGCATAACTCCGCCTCCTCCACCAGGCCCCGCCCCCCAGCAGCTCCCGGCCCCACCTTGAAGGACTCGAAGAAGCCCGGGGCCGAGCCGTTGTCGGGGCGCTCCTCGTCGGGGCCCATCCCCAGCATGGCCTGGCTGCGGCCCTGCAGCTCCTCGTGCAGCGTCTCCAGCAGCGCCGCCCGCGTCCTCTCCTGCACGGCACCCAGCGTTCTGCGCAAGGCCACACACGGCACCCGCCACTGCCACCCTTGCAGCACGCACCTCCAGCTTGGCGAACTTCTCGGCCTTGTAGCAGGCGTACTCGGCGTTGATGAGCTTGGTGAGCAGGAACTCCTGGAACTCGGGGCCCTGCAGGGCGGCAGCGGTGCTGGGCGGGCGCCAATGGGGCTCCTCTGCGGGCGGCACCCGAGAGTGCTCACCTTCCTGAAGACAGCAGGGTCGGGCAGCGGCGGCCCAAAGAAGGGGACGTCATCGCGGGCGGTGACCGACACTTTGTAGAGGGGCCCCTGGGGGCCGCCGGGTTCCAGCTGCACCACCACGAAGGCGTGCAGGAAGTTGGAGGCGATCATGTCGGGCACAAAGGGGGTGTTCTCGTCCTGGAAGACGACGGCCACGATGTCGTTGCCGATGTGGCGTTTTCGCTGCAGCTGTGGGGATGCAGGGACACGGGGATGAGGTCGGTTCCTGCCATCCCCCTGGCCCTGGAGTTGCTCAACGAGGTCATGAACACTCCATAAATACTTAGGAGGCACCAGCAGCTCCTACGTCCCCTCCAGCACCCAGCACTACCTCAGGAACCCCTGTGCCCCACTGAACATCCCCAAACACCCCAAAATGGCCCCCCAGCCCTCACAACCCCTGTACCTCATCAATGACCCCATACTCCTGTTGTCCCCACCTGCTGCGCATCGCCCTCAGTGTAGGGCAGCTTGGTGGAGACATGGAACATGATTTCCTTGTCCCGGAAGTGGCAATACACTGACTCGCTGCCCGTCTGCCCGTGTGTCACGTCCAGCCCTCCCCGAAAGCTGCATGGCATTAAGGGGAGAGGATTTTTTGGGGGGAGGAAAGGGAGTAACCCTTTGGGGTGCTCCTATCCTGCACCCTGCACGCACCCCTTGAAGTCACGGAGCTGCACCCGCTGCCCCAGGATGTCGAGGAATTCGGTGAACGCTGGGCTCTCTTCCGTGGTGCCGAAGAGCTCTTCTTCTGAGGTCTGTGGGGACAGCAGTGGGTGCCCCCCGGACCCTCCCCCCAGATTCCCACCCTGGCCCCACACCCCGGTACCTGCCCCAGCTTTTGGTAGATGACACCAAATTTGAAGTGGTTGCTGAGCACGTGCTCATCGAAGGCGAGGATGAGGCGGGAGGCCTGGGGGGACGTGGGGTGGTGGGTTAGGGATGGGGTGGGGATGGGTTTAGGATTGGGGTTGGGGTAGGAGTAGAGTTAGGGTTAGGGTTAGGGATGGGAGTTGGGGTTATGCACTGTGCTCACCTTGGGGTAGAGCACGGGATAGAAGCGGTCCACGTTGATGTCCTCGCACACCAGCTGCAGGGGGAGGCAGGGTGCTGAGGAGTGGGTGCTGAGGAGCACCCATAGGTGCTGCTGGTGGGCAGAAGGGCACCAACCTTGGCCATCTGCACCACGTTGGGGAACTCGGCCAGGCAGGAGATGGGCACCACATCGTGCAGGGTGCGGGATCGGGTGCTGCAAGGTGAGAGGAGTCAGGGTGCCATGTCCACACAAACTCAGCACCCATGGGTGCCCCCTGCCCTGCTCACCGCAGCAGCAGGTGGAGGTGCTCCTGCTCATCATATTTGAGGGAGAAGACAAGGTGGCCCAGTGCAGGGTCCAGGGAGTAGTAGTTGAAGTGTTCCTGCCAGCAGCCAGGGGGGCACCCATGGGTGCTCACACACGAGGCACCCACAGACCCACCAGTGGCCACTCACACCCATGGGCACACACGCAACGGGGCCACCCGTCTCACCATCCCATGATCTCCAGTATAGACCTATGAGCACGTGCCTGTGGGGTACCCATTCCTGAGGACATCCATCCTCGCAGGCCACTCATCCCACAGACACACGTAGGGTCACCACGCCCATGGGCACCCATCCTCACCGGTCCCCTTGCCCATGACCACCCACCCCTGCTGAACACCCACACTTCTGGGGTCTCCATCACCATTCGCACCCATCTGCATGAAGAACCCCATCCATGAGCACCTATGCCATCGATCCCCCACGTCCATCAGCATCCATCCCCACATGCACCCACACTTACAGGACCCCTGTGCCCATGCACACCGACAGGGATGTGCTCCCCGGTGCCCACCTTGCCCAGGAAGTGCTTGCGGTAGATCTTGGCCGTGTGGTTGCCCTCCAGCCGCACACGGGTGCCGGGTGCTGGGTTCAGGGGGGGCTCGGGGGCCCCGCTCAGTTGGTGGTTGGTGCCCTCGATCCAGTAGCCCCCGAATTGTGGTAGCAGGATGAGGGGGAACGGCCCTTCCCGGCCCAGCACCTGCACCCACAGCTGAGCTGGGTGCTCCCTGATGCCCACCCACCCAACCTCACCAAACCTGGGAAGCACGGCCACGCTACCTCGT
Organism: Tetrao urogallus; assembly: GCF_951394365.1. NCBI lineage: Eukaryota > Metazoa > Chordata > Aves > Galliformes > Phasianidae > Tetrao > Tetrao urogallus. The sequence continues at coordinate 346,807 of NC_136834.1, forward strand.
GCACACTGGGGTATGGGATGTAGTCCTCTTCTGTCTGCAAGGCAGTGGGGGGGTGAAGCCCTTCTGGAACTCTTCAGTGCTGTATGATTTCCCCCCCCCCCCCCCCCCCCAAACTCCCTTGTTGGCACATACCTTGAGTGGGGGGGGCACGGTGCGGTGCTGCTGGGCCATGCTGCTGCCTATGGGACACGGCCATGGGGTACGGGGGGCACCGGGGGCTGTGTGATCCATCCCGGTGCCGGGAGGTCACCCATGGGAGGGAACAACTCACCGGGGGGTGGCAGTGATTGCGGGACGCAGCTAGCTGGCCGAGGGGGGGCCAGGGGGGTCCATCGTGGCGCTGTCTGAGGGGAAACGGGGTGCGGGAAGCTGTCCCCTGGGGGTGTCCGGCTGCGGGGAAAAACCATCACCGCCCCCTCCCCAAGAGTGCGACCGTCCAACCCCCCCCCCGACCCCCACGGGGCGCCCTCTGCGGGCGGGCGGGAGCGGTGCGGGGCAGCACCACGGACAGCGGCGGGGACCCCACGCGCAGCGCAGCCCGACCCGACGGCCCGCGCAAAAAGCGCGACCCCCCCCAGCCCCGTGCAAAGCCCGCGGGGGGCACCTCCTCCTTAGCATCCGTGGGGCCCTTCTGTACGTGGGGGGGGAGGGGGAGACACCCAAATGTACAGCCAGGGCGGGGATTGGGGGTAACAAGGAGGGCAGATTGCAGAGATACGGTTGAGGGGGGATGGAATATGGGGCCGAGATGCGGGTGGGGGGAAGGGACGGGGAGCAGGTTTGGGGGCGAAAGGGGGGAGGCAATTTGTAGGGTACATACTGGGGAGGTTTGGCGACACTCAGGGGCTGACGCCCCCCACCCCCACCCCCAGACCCCCCATCTCCTCCCGGTACCGGCAGCGGCTGAAGGTCACGGGCCCGGCCCGGCCCCCCACGCTGCTGCGCGGCCCCGGGGACACCGGCGGTAGTGGCAGCCCCGGGAGGGGGGCTGCGCGGCGCTTACCGGGGGCGGCGGGAGCGGAGCTGAGCGGCTCGGGGCCGGGTCGGTACCGGTACCGGAGAGCAGCGGCGCGGGGCCCCACCGCTCGCAGCCGCCGCGCCGCGTCACGTGCAGCGGGGCGGGGCGGCCCGCACGGGGGCGGCCGGCACCGGGAATGGCACCGGAACCGGCACTGGCACCGGGCACCGCCATCCCGACCCCAGGAGAGGAGCAAACGCCTCCGTAACCGGCAGCGGACCCGCGGGGGGAACGGGGATGGGCAGCGGGAAGCGGGACCCGGCGGCGCCGTGCCCTCCGCCCGGGCACTCGGCGTCCCCTCCATCCGTCCGTGCTCAGAGCCACCGCGCTCCCACCCCTGAGCAGCCAGGCTGCCCCCGTTTTCCCACCCTCGGTATCCACAGCGCTCCCACATCTGCTCCCCCGTCCCCAGGGACAGTGAGTCCATTTGCCTGTCTGTCCCTCTGTCCGCCTGCCCTTCCATCCTCCCACCCCTGGTGTCCAGAATCCCTGTCTGTCTGCCCGCCCATCCATCCTTACTCCCATCCCAAATGCCCAGAGTCCATCTGTCCATTCATCCGTCCTCCAATTTGTCCACCCTCCCATCTCTGGCGCCCAGAGCGAGTCCATCTGTCTGTCCATCCTTTCACTCTCCCCTCCATTCATCTGTCCTGTCATCCCTGGTGTCCGGAGTGAGTCCATATATCCATCTGTCCCTCCCTAGTGCCCAGAGTGAGTCTGTCTACCCCTCTTCCCATCTGCCATTCTCCTAGCCCTGGTGCATGACTGAGTCCACCTGTCCGTCCCTCCACTCGTTCAACATCCCAACTCTGGTGGCCAGTGATTCTATCTGTCCATTTAATCTCCCACCACTGGAGCCCAGAGTCCAGCCATCCATCCAGCCCCCATGCCATGGGTGCCCCCAGGACTCCTCAGCATCCCCCAGAGCCACGACCTGGGCTGCAGGAGGAAGGCAGTGACTTGGGGAAGGGCTGGCACAGACTGCTGCACGCCAGGTGCCAGGGGCTGACACCAAGCTGCTGCACCCAGGGAGCACTCATAGGGCCCAGTGCCAGCACAGGAGCACCAAGGGCTCAGCCCCACAGCTGCCCAGGCTGGAGGCATGCAGGGATGTGGGCAGCTCTGTCCCACAGCACGAGCCAGCACTGCATCTGCTAGGGAAGGGCTGCCAAGCATCGCCTGGCCCAGGGCATGGGAGCACGTGGGCTGCACTCAAGGAAAGCAGTGGGTGCCAACAGCCAGGAAGGCTGCAGGCCCAGGGGAGAGCAGGGTGCCCAGAACAGCGGCCACAAACCTCTGACAGAACGAGAAATGTCTAACTTTATTATGAAGATACCTCAACAGTGCCCTTTTTTTTTTTTTTCTTTCCTCAAGTCTGGAAGTGGTAACACTAGCTCCTGCTACAAACACGCAACTGGGGAGAGGGAGAGATCCTTTCTGGGAGCTGGAGATGTAAAAAAATTAATTAGTGCATTCCTGAAAACAAGAACAGAGGGAAAACCTCTCGCCAGGGCCCACGCAGCCCTGATGGGTCCGAAGCAAGGGGCAGAGGGCTCCCGGCAGTAACGGACCAGAGAAAGATGTTATCAAAAGTCATTAAAACAGCCCACGTTTCTAAAAACACAGTTCACAGAGAGAGAGACCGTGCGGTTACTCGGAGCGGTCGCGCCTGAAAGTGAAGCTGCGAAGGCGAGCAGTGCGGTGCGGGCAGCCCGGCCCTGGGAGCGCAGGGCTCACACTGCAGGGAAATGGATGAAGACATTCCTCACAACGAACAATTTCTTTACTTTCATGCTGTACTGAAAGAGGAATAGCGGATCAAAGAGGGGATTATCTGGAAGCAGGTTACGCCTAAAGAGTTACCGGAGAATGGATGGAGCTGGTTTTGATCGACCGCATCACAACTCCTCTGGGACAGACGAGGCCCCCGCCTCCCCTGCTGCAAACATCTGCCTGAACCTGGCACACGCTGCCTCTGCTGCTACACTTTCCAACCCTACTGTTGCTTTATTAAATATAAAATGGGGAACGTTCTCTTGAAGTCAGGATGTCCTTCAGTGCAATCTGCTTTGACATAAGGCATTTTGGGGGCAGTCATTTCAGAATGGGCTTCTGCCTTCTGGAAGAGTCAAGAGTTCAGTCCCGTATCCACCTTCTCTCTAAATGCCCTACCATGTCAAATCCTCTTCTCTTCTGGTCTGCCAGTGCTTGTAAAGCCATCAGTGTCCGAGTAAGCCAGTCCCTGGGAGCAAGGAGACAACCAGCCGACAGTTACAGCGCTGGCGAGGCGGAGCTGAAGTCAGCATGGGCTTCAGTAAAAGGGGAGGGGCAAGACTCTCACCTTTAAATCCTTCTTCAGGCATACAAACTGGGGATGGGAAGAGAGAGACATCATGTTAGAAGTCTCCTGACAGTCACTTCTAAAAGGATCCTTTGTGTGAGCGCAGCGCGCTGTGGCACTCAGCTGCACCTCCAGCCGACAGCCGCAGGAAAGCTTCAACATCTCAATTTTCCCCTCACGTTTCAACCCAAAGCCAACACAGCCCTACACAGCCGCCCCTGTCCCTGCCAGAAGCACAGCAGCAAGGCAGCCTCCCAAATCCCAGACCTCCCCCCCAAGCACACAGGGCTGCCCTCCCTCACCTTGCATCACATCGTCCATCGCCGCATAATCCGCAATTGGCTCATCAGCCTGAAAGCAAAGAGGACAGTTACCGAGCGCCCGGCAGAGTGCATGGGGTCACGCTCCTTAAGGAGGCTCTTCTTCCCCAAAAAGCTGCAAGGGAAGAGCCCAGCAAAGCAGCTCAGCTCTCTGCTTTCCTTCCTCCCAGAGCCGCGCTGCTCCTGCCTTACCTTGAGCAGGATGACGGACTCGGGGATGACGCCCAGGCTGCCGAGCGTCGCTGTGTCGTCGCTCAGGATCTTCCCATTGATGGACAAGTTCTGGTCGAAGGGAGCAACTGAAAATGCATGCATGATCTGTGCCAACACAATGAGACACGCTGGTTTTGTGCGGAGGAAAAAACATACTGCTGAGCTGCACAAAAAGACCGCGTGCAGCGCACACACACACACAGACATTGCACACAGACACACATTGCCGCCGCTGGGGACTCAAACTCTTCCCTCCATCTCCTCCCAGCTGCGCTCTCCTGACTATTAACCTCGTGGGTTTTTTATTCCAGAAGACACATTTCTTGCAGCAAGTCCGCCTTACCTGTATTTTCAGCTCTTTCAATGTTTGGTTAGCAGAAACGAGCAGTGCTTTCTCCCCCCTGACCTTCCGGTGCCGGGTGCTCCGCCGGATGCCCTGCTTTTGGTAGGAGACGTAGCTCTGGTGTGAAAGCTTCTGGCGCTTCGCACCACTGTTGCTCTGAAAGAGAGCCAGGCATGAGGAGCTCAACCGCGGGCACTGCACAGCTCACAGCTCCCTCCCAGGCTGCAGCACTGCCCCAGGGGAGCACTGACACATGCAGCACCACCAGGAGAGTAGGAAGACCAAAGAAACTTCAACTTCTGCTCCTAGCATCAGCACTGAGCTTATCCTGATGTCGCAGTGATCCCTCCTCTGCACCGTGGTGTCACCTGCACTGTGATACAGCACCAGCAGTGCCCTGGTGCCAGGAGGCACAGGCCCCATTGTCCTTCCATTTGGGACGTAGCATCAGAAATAAGAGGATTCGGGGTGACCCAAACATCAAGTGGGCAGGTCTCTCAGCAGAGGCTTTTGACTTAGCTGGCTTTAAAACCAAAGAGTGCAGGCACAAAACCAGCCCCAGTAATGCAAACGGAGACAAAATGTGTAGTATGACTGCCAGGATGGGACACATGGGCACTGCTGCTTTCCCTCTGCCCCATAAGATGCAAACAGAGGAGAGCTGTTCCATCACACTGATTCAAAGAGGCTGGTGCAGAGCAGAGGAACCTCGCAGTGTTTTGATCTCTACCTGGTTAAAATCTGGGTCTTGCTCCCCCTCTGGCTTGTTTTCCTCCCTTTCCTCTTCAGCTTCTGAGCTGCTCACGTTCAGCTCCGGAGCAGCATCCTTCATTACCTGAAGTCATAAAAATCATTCTCCATAACCCAGACTGTCACATCATGGCAAACAGCTTTCAAGACTTCAAGGATGCCACCTTGATCAAATGAACCGAGCTAGAGAAACCCAGAGATCTGCTCCACGTGCTCGGGGAACACTCTCCCCCCAGCTGCACTGAGCCATAGGGACCAGGCCTGGGAGAAGATGCAGCTCTGGAGCTGCTCTGTTGGACTGCAGCTGCTGGTGGCCAAGCAAACCCCACTGCGGGGACATCCTGCTTCCTGCAGCTCCAGACCTCTCCAGGCAAAGGGAACGTCTCTGGGGGCCTGCACTGATTTCTTTCCCATTAGCTGGCTGCTCCTCCACTCAACTAAGTGTATTACGAAAGCCCTAACCCCGAGAAAGGAGTATTATCTGTAAATTATACACTTATCCATCCCTGCAGCAGCCCGAAAGAGGCACTCACCGCTGTTATTTATGGGTCTGCAGTTTGTAAGTAAAATGAAATCTAAATAATTGACACCAACGTACAGAACGCAACACCCTGTTCACCTCCCGCAGGCTGCACGGCTCTGCTGGGCGCTGCACGGCCACGCTCTGCCTGCAGTCTGCAGGGAGCACAGCTGCGCTCTGCACCCCAGCTGTCCAACAGCTCCCTTCCCCATCCAGGTCTCTGAAGTTCAAGACTGCAACTCCCAGCTGTCCGGCACCAACTGCAGCATCCCTAGAGCCTTCTGGATTCCAGCAGTGCTGCCCTATGCTGACTGCTGACTGCACGGGGCCGTGGCTTCCCGCTGGGAAACGCTCCCTGACTGTGAGGCAGAGCTGGCAGGAGGGGAGCAGTGGTTCTGAGCACTGTTGTGGGCACTGCCCCACCAACGAGGGATCAGCGTGCCAGCTCTCGCCCCCTCTTGCCAGCCCCAGCTGCCGGGTGAAGAATAGCAGCCTGTTCTCACAGCCCTGTCCAGCACCACGACAAAAAGCCCTCCTCCGCACTGGAGCCAAGCACCGCGCTGGGATTCAGCCCCTAGGCAGGCTGCAAAGCCACAACAGTGGCTCCAGACCACATTCTGTGCTCCGCTCTGACAGCTTAGTTGCAGATCTCCGGGTTCCACCTCATCCCTCAGAACAGGGCTGGGAGGGAGAAAGAAATCAGCAGAAGCCTGTGAGCTGCCTTGCCCTGCCTGCAGACAGCCACTCGTCTGGCCACGTGGGTTCACAGTTGGGGCAGCTTCTGAACAGTGAAATGGTGCTGGGATGAGGGAGGGCCGAAGGAGAGATCTGTACCTTTTTATTATCCACCACTTTATGGATGTAGATGGTCGCTTGGGTGTACTCGCGTAAGTCCCGCTGCTGCTGGCACAACAGCCCTTCTCTGCACTCTGGACACAGTTCTGGGGAGGCACAAAGGAAAAGGCATTTAATTGCTTCAGCTCCTTGGAGACAGCAAGCACTGCACCTGCCCGGCGCTGTTCCTCGCCAACCCACAGCGCAGCTCAGCAGGATCCACAGGGATGTGCCCAAGCAGGGCCGGGTCCCGCAGCACCGCGGAGCAACGCGGCAGGAAAGCTCACTCACGGGGCTCGGAGCTGTACAGTGCGCTCTCGGGCTCCCCGGCTACTCGTGTGCGGGTGATTTTGATGACGTGATCCACCACAAAGAGCTTTTGAATCCTCTCCCACTCGCTGGGCCATATTAGAGCTATACTGTGCAAAGAAACGAGAACGTGCTTTATGACATGGGAACGCCGAGCCCAGAACAGCCTCCCCTCTTCCTCCCAGTCTGCTACTGCGAGAGCAGCAGAACCCGTCTGCAGCCCCAGCGTGCCCAAGGTAACGGAGGCACAGCAGCGTGTCCTTAGTGACGCTGCTGAGCTCCAGCCATGCCCAGCATGGCCAGAGGGAGGAGGAGAGAAGTGGAAGGTCTGCTGCTGTTAGTTCTGCCTCGCTGCAGAAGCAAGGCTGCGGAGCATTAACTCCAGCCCAGCGCCCGGCGCTCCGGGGGCAAGTCTCAGGGAAAGCAAAGCTTCAGCAGCTAGATGTTGCTACGCCCCAGTCAGGCTCCGGGTAGGCTATTGTTAGGAACTAGCCAAGCTTAAGTAAGCTCTTTTTTCCTGAGCCAGCATCCTTGGACAATTTGGGTCTCGCCCTGCATGGAAATTTATAGTGAGATATGCCTGAGGAAGCAGCTGCGCTCCCTTTGTTTGGGGGGGAGCGCGTGCTCCTGGGTCGCCCATAGCTCAGTGAGCTTTGGGAAGCTCCCCGGGGCTCTCAGGGCAAGGCAGAGGTGAGAGGAGAAGGAACTCACAGCTTGGAGTCTTCTTTGGTCATGGAAGCATAGGTGAACATGAGGCCCCCATGGGGGCAGAGCAGAGCACTGTTCCCCAGCGAGGAAACGGGGCTGCACCGCGTCGGCCTCCTGCTCGGGCAAAGGGAAATGGGGGAAGTTATGGCACAGAGAGCAAGAAAGCACAAGTCTGCAGGCAGCAAGAAAAGGAAATCGCAGGTGGGTATGTGCGGGTGACATTCCAATGGGGAATGTGACACTGCCACCGACACGGCATCAGAGCTGTGCTCCTGAGCACTGCAAAACTGCGCTCCTGTCCCGCACAGCCCGCACCACACGCAGCCCATGGCAACGGTGACCTCTGCCTGGGATACAGCTCCAGGCAGATGAAAAAACTAATCAGGTTACTATCTAATCTGACCATCTGGTTAAGGCATGGTAAACAAGGAAATTCAGATTCTTGCAGTGTATTACAATTGCTGCAAGTGCAGGGTCCAAGTCCTTCCAAACCAGCTTCCTTGTTTCTACGCACACAGCTCTGGGCAACACCAACTCAAAGCCCCAAAACCAAACAGAAAGTACCAAAGTGCTCAGCCCAGTTACCTGACAAATTTCCTCCATTCTTCTACGAAGAACTGTGAAACAATATACAGCTCGTCTGTCTCCTGGAAGGGAAAAAAACCCCACGGCCTTCTGTTAATTAACCCAACAACAGAGAGGCAATGACTGTTCAGCTTTTTCTGCAGCGCTCATTCTCTTTGAGACCTCAGCATTTTTACCATGACAACTCCATCCAAGCGCGCTGGGAAAGCCAAGTAAAATAATTTGAGATCAAGTACCGAGCACTTACATTACTAATCTTGTGTTTATTACAAAGTTAATTTAGCTTCAGATCCAATTACCTGTAATTCATAGCAGGAAACGGCCATTTCCCCAGAGCAGCTCTCCGGCACTGGGGCTCCTTTGGCTGAGTACCACTCCTCGGGACTGGGGGGCACTGAAGCAGATCCCTCTGTGTACCCCGAGCATGGGGTGACACCACCCCACCTGCCCCCACTTTCTGAACACTATCAGCAGGGCTGCGCTGCGTCGGTACTTCCAGGGATGGATGTAACCATCGAGAAATGCCACTCCGCTTATCTGACTCCAGGCCAGCGACAGCTGGGTGGCACACGAGGACTCCCGTGTTCCAAAGGCAGGGCTCGGCGCCAGAGCAGCTCAGCAGGGGTACAGCTTCCACCCAAAACCTCCCCCTGGCCCCTACCTGTGGCCAGCTGCCCAGGCAAGGCCGGCATTTGTCGTGGAACAAGTTCTGGAGGGATGTCTTCTGCTCACTGGCCATCATCTTGTGCAGTGCTTCATTTTCTTCTCCTTCGCGCTCCAAAATCTGCACAAAACAGGTTGGTGCTTCAGTTCCTAGCAGCTATTCACAGGTGACATTGTTTTTCCCCACTGTACTGGAGAACGTCAAAGAGGAAACCAGAAACATGGCCACGTATTTACAGCCAGCGGAGGGGCTGTGTTGTCTGCTATTCAGATACCTTGCATTGGGAACAGCACTCTTTGTTATTTGGGAACTCAGGGGCCTTTGGGAAATATTGCTTGAGCTTCTTCCAGGCTTCCTTCGACACCACCCTCCTCTCGTTCTCGGATATGCACAGGTCACCTGCAGGGAGACAGGCAGGAGAAGGGCTTTGCCCCACCGTGCTCAGCGACCGAACCAGATTGAGGAGATTAGTGGGTATCAGCGTGGGGGAAGGCATTCGTGTCAGCAAAAAGAGCCCAACTAATACACAAAGTCACCTTCAACTTCATTGTTTCTCTGCTCTGACGGCCAAAAAGCCTGAATTCACATTTAGGTTTCAGAGCCTCAAGCAGTGGATAGAGACCACGGGGAGGGGAGATGCCTGGAGAACCAAGGACTGCAATGGGCTGCTGCTCTCTGACCATGGCTATAAAGCTGAGATGTCAGGGCGACTCTGTTTTGCAGGCTGCAGACAAACCCATGCCCTGTGCAACAGGAGCCGAGTGCTTCCTGCACCCTCAGCAAACACAATCACTGCTGCGTAACCTCAGCTGCCCCATGCATCACAACAACCAGCAATTAATTAAGGCCCAATTACCCAAACTACACCTCAGCCCATACACTGTGGAGGAACATGTGAAGTACACAGATGTGGGAGGGCTGTTCTCCATGAGGAGCCAAAGCTTACCTCCAGCAGGTGAAACACAGCCTGCCAGGAGCCCCTGTGCTCCATATGGCCCAAAGCATCGGATCAGCGGGCAGCTGAGCAGCACAACACTGCCACAGCCCTAGCAGCCTGCTTCCATGCTGCATGCCTGCATTAAGTGCTCCTGTTTGCCAGCAGCAACTTTGCTGCACTGGGAACTACGCTCTCTGAAAAGCGGGTAGCACTGTGACAAGGTGTTCAAACGCCATTAACCTACAGCCTTGATGAGCCCTAACGGCAGGAGGTGTGCTGCTAATTGATGGACGCCTGCCAACAGGAGCCTCCAGCAGAACGCAGGCAGGTCGGGCACGAAGTGAGGCCCAAACACTTTGCTTGGCCAACCAAGCAAAGCACCAAGCAAAACAGCCAACACCAGGTCACAGCCTGATGTAAGTGGACACCGAAGCACAGCAGGTGGGGGAATCAATTCGCCCCGGTGCCCTGGCTGCAAACAGAAACAGCAGTTTCTGCAGTTGTGCGTAAGTGCTCCTGGGCTAGCTTCTGACACAGGGAGAACGATCTGATGCTGCCTGCTTTCTCCAGCATCTCCCCCTGCTCTCAGAGTAATGCTGCACCCCTATGCAGCACCCGCATTCCTCCCGAGGGGCCGGGCTGTGCTCGTGCCCTTTGCACCACTTGCTCCATGTTTTTAAATGTCAGGAAATGTGAAAATGAGAATAAAAATGCGCTTCTGTGGTAACTGCTCATGTTGGTCCCAGGCTAGGAAGTTAACATCTGGAGCAGTGGGCAACAACAGAAGTGTTCAGCTCCATCCCCCGCAGAGACTTACCATGTGGGCAAACAATGTCTTCATTAAAATTTAACTCTTCTTCCTCCTCTCTCTTCTCCTCATTTGCTTCATCTAATTAAAAAATAAAATAAAATAAAAATAAGAAGATTGCGCCATTTTTCTCTGAAAGAAAGGGGAAAACGTTTGGGGGAAGAAGCCTGGTTTCCCTTCAGCAGTTCTCAGCCCAGGAGAAACCTGGGAAGCGTTATTCTGTTAATCTCCAACACATGGGCCTGTGTGCCTGCAGGCCAGGCAGTGGCACGTAGGAGTGCTTTGAAGTGCGTGGAGCACAAGAGCATCCTTTGTGAGATGACAAAGGGTGCATTTGTTCCAGCTGCAGCACCGCAGGGCTTTGCTGCTCAGAGCTAACCCCAACCTCTAGGTGAGAGCGGAGCATCACAGCACGGTCTGCTCTGCTCCATGCTCTGATATCCAGCACGAGCATTGCTACACTGGAGTTTAGAACTGCTCTGCAGACAGAAGCATTGGCCATCAAATAGGAGCAACATTAAAAACAGCAATGTAACAGTTTGCAGCAGTGTGACTAAGGAGGAAGCTGGCTTGTGAGCAGTTACAGTGGACTTCTGGGAGGTGCAGCCTGCTCTGAGATCAAGGTGATCCACGGAACGGGACGTGGGACGGCCCCTCAGCTGCTGACACGGGGAAGAGAAGTGCCCTTTTCTCAGTGGAGGCCACCAGCCCCAGCAGCAGCCTGCAGATAGCATCACTGCAGTATCTGATGCTCTCGGAGCTTTCCAGCCTGACATCAATGCAATTAGCTGATCGTCTCTACTTCCATTCAAATGAGCTCCTTGCCCTCCGTTATGAAAGGAAAAAAGCTCAAAGGGAACCCAATTTCTAAGGGTTTAGAGAACAGAAGGCAAATAAAAATCCCCCCACGTCATCACAAACATATGATACAGGGATAGAAGAGAATCCAATTCATGATATTTTTTTTCTAAACCGTGTTTTGCCAGTGCTGCTCCACCAGCTGTGCTGTTTCATCCGTAGGCCTTCGCAGTAAACATCCTCAGGATAATTTTCATGTTTCTTCCTCCCCTGCGCACTCTCATTCAGATAAAAGTAGATGAAAAGATCATGTGTCTGGGGTGGTAACCGTACACAGCTCTGTAAAGCTGCTCATTACCTCATCTTCTTCTCTGGGTACGAAGATCACCCAGCAGTTTTGAAGCTTATCAAATAAAAGGCTCCTGAAATTAGGGCCGTGTGATATCAAACCACCCAAAGTGCCTTCCCTCCCTGCTCATAAAAGGGAAGTAAAACAACACACAGAACACCTGACGTGTCTTTTGTTCAGGGGATCAGTCAGAGCTGGCGGAGCTCTACGGCAGCAGAACTACCTTTGTTTGGTGCATTTCTATTCAGCTTTCCATTGCTGTGCTCTGCGTCTTCGTCTTGCTCATTTAATTGCTCCAGAGCCAACTGACGCCAGCTCCGCAAGGACGCCTTTCCAACCCAAAACCCATCGCTCCTGCGGGGAGACAGCAGCGTCAGCAATGCCAGTCACAGCCCAAATGGAAAAAGCTCGAGAAAAAGCTACTTGGGCATTGATTAGCACAGCTAAAAACATCTCTGGCGACGTCAGAAGCACCAGGACTCACGTACCCCTTGACTGTTATCTTCAGCAAGTTGGTGACAGTTTTGTAGTCTTCATTTAGCTGGTTTTTCAGACGCAGGATTCGACACCTTTCTACCACACAGTCCTTGCAAAGTGCTTTGACTGGGATGGGGGAGAAAAAAAACACTGTGTTACACTGCAGCACAGGCAGCTGAGCATCTAGCTGGTTTGAGAGCTCACATGGAAGACATGCACACCACGGTCACCCTGCATCACAACCTGAGGGGCAGCATGTAAGCAGGGGAACTGCCATGGTTCAACTCCTTTGCTGAGGTGCTGCCTGTTCCACCAGCTTGTTGGTACCAGAACGCAGAGAGCTGCGAGGGAGCTTGCACTGACACGTGAATGTGGGAGTCAGAAGGGGGGGCTGAGGTTTGCACCCCAAAGCTGTGTCACTGCTCTTCTGTGGCACAGAGGTGCCGTGCAGACACCTCCGAGGTGCCATCGTGGGAAGAGAGGGCTCCCTGCCACCCAGCTCAGGGAACTCCTGCAAGCAACCAGCTAACAGCCCAGAAAAGCTCCAAACCTCCTGTGATACTGCGCAGAACCAGGAGCAGCCCTGCATATGGTCTTACTCCTCGGGATGGGAGCAGGGGTCACACTCACATCCTTTCCTCTCCGTCATTCTCAATGAAGAAAATGCAGGTGATTTTCCAGCTGACTGAGAACGGCTGCCCTGTTTTCAGAAAGCCTTCCTGCATCATGGGATGTTCTGCTGGCTGCATTTCTTCCCCATAAGTGCCTAGCAGGAGCTGAGCTAATTTGGTCTCAGTGGGAGCTATTGAGCTCCTTTACAAAGGGAACCAAGCCTGGAGCTCGGTTCAGAGATGCCCAGGGACTGCAGAGCTAGCCCTGCCCACAAATCACACGCATGGCAGATGTGTGCAGCACCAGCATATTCACTGACGGGTGTGCGCTCCCAGCGGGTGAGGCAGCCCAGGACTGGCTGGGGTGGGTGGGGGTGAGGGGACAGAGATTTTCTTATCAGGCTTTAAAAAACATTGTGAAGAGTCTGGGGGGTGACACATGCAAGTTATGCTATTTCAGAGAATTCACTTTGTTGCTTTCTCAGGAATTCCTCTGTGCACAGCTCTCCCAGGGCAGAGCAGGATTCAGGCCTGAAACCAGCCCTGCAATCAGACTAACTGTATTTATTTGGATGCTAACATAATTGAGTGATTAAAAAAAAAAAAAAAAACAACACCACGAAGCACTCGGAAATGGCAGCACAGAAATAAAGTTATGGTAATAAAGGATGGCCCAGCGAGGCGCTCGGGCCCAGAACAAGGCTTGAGCACATGCTCAGACAGCAGGAGCAGGAGGGGGACCTGCAAGCCTCACCGTTCAGCCTGGGTCCCCCGCCGTATCTCCTATAGAAGAAGTCAGCCACGTACTCAGATATCCTCTTCATGATGCATATCTTGTCAGGATGCAGCTTCCCGTGCGAGCACAGGCAGGCTGTGTTGTCTATGGGTTTGGGAGGGGTGGACTCATCCAGCCACTTCTGCAGCCATTCCAGAGAGATGAAGTCGTACGGGGAACCTGGTATAGAAAAACAAGGAGAGAAACAAGCCCGTGCGTGTCAGCCACACAGCAGATGGCATTCTGTAATCACTCTGATATCCAACGGCACCTTCACAACCAAACGTGGCAGCTCCATCTCCGTGGGACAAGTTGGCAAACACGTGCCGCAGCTCCCGCCCAGCCCCACGGGCTGCTCTACCACTCTGGCCCAGGCAGACAAGGAGATTTACAGTGCAAACGGTAACCTGGTCCGTTTTTTTTTTTAATCCAAACGATTTCTTTTTGTTCTTGAAGCTGAGCAGCAGGCTCGCTCCTGTCTGCTCAAGGGGAAGCACAGAGCCAGGGTTCGGGTCAGTGGTGGGTCAGATCGGTACAAGCTGTGAGATGGCTTCGTATGACAACCCTGCACCTCCACCCCACGACCCACAGCGATGCACACACCCACAGAACACATATGGTTACACTGAGAGAAGGAGTGGTGCATTGTGAAGCTGCTTGCTGAGGCTACGCATGCATGGCCAAGCGGCTCATCTCAGTGCTTCTGCCCATTTCAGATTAACACACATCCATCATTTCACACCTAGGAGCAACAGAGAAGCTCCAGCAAAATACTCAGCCCCCAAACTTGCACTGGGGCTTTGCGAGGCCTGGCGTCAAACCCTCTCTCCTGCAGGATCCAGCAGCAGTGTTTCCATCTTACGCAATGCTGCCAAGCTGCACAGCCGTGACCTCTGGAGAATTGCAGCACTGTCAGAAAGGCTTTGCTAGTTAGGGATGAAAGCTGCCTCCCCCAGAAAGGACGGGCTTTTCTTTTTCCTGAGGCAGGCTTTACAAAGCTGGCGGAAAATGTGTCTGCACAGCTGCAGGGAGAAGCAGAGCTCCTGAGGGACGGGCCTGCAGCAGCTCTGAGCAGCACTGCCCCACTCAGGCTATGACAGCAGTGAGGGCAGCGCTGTCCCCAGGGCAGCACCTTAAAGCAGGAGCAGAGGAGCTGAGATTTATTCCTTTATCATGGTAGGATTGTCAAGAGCGAGCTGTTCTGTTGCTGCTGAAGGGGATAAAAATGCACCAGGGCTGTGCTTGTTGCTCCTTTCTAATGGTGACTCATGGCATATTCATACCTCCATCACGACCATCCACCGCAGCTTTGATTTATGGCTGACATTTTAACACCCCTCAGCCTTGCAGCTGAGCTGTGACACCCCCTGGTTCGTGAATTTTGCTCCAGTGTTCCCAGCCTGGGCTCACAGACCAAGCAGGCACACATGCAGGGGAGAGGTTTAAGTCCTCAGCCAAAGGCTGCTGCTCAGCTCCTTAAATCTTGCTGCTGGTTCTGAGCATGGAGCAAGCTAAAAGCTAGAAACAATGCAAACTGTCTAACGGGCCACGCAAACATCTGGAAGTCTTTAATTCCAGTTGCTGGGACTTTTTAGGAGATGTAGAGTGAAGGGAATCTCCCCACGCTGGGCAGACAGCGAGCTCCTGTATGCTTGCTTTGAAAAAGGTGGGAGAGAAAGGCAGCAGGGGATAAGGATCCTGGTGGTCAGACATGCTAAGGCAACAAGATGCAGGGAGCAGGAGGAAAGGATTAACCTCAGTCACTCATCAGGCAGGCTACGAAGCTCAGGAACGCAGCTTCGAAGCCTCAGCAATGATAAATCCAATCATTTTCTGCTGGAGGCCAAGCATTCCTGTACCTGCAGGTTAATTTAGACCAACAGCACTGCAGCTTGACGTGAGTTGGCAATCGGAGACTGGGCAGTTATTCTGCCTCGATGCCACTGAGCTCTTAACGAGACGAGCTGCTCACCGGGCAGAAGCAAGCAGTCACAATGCATGGAAGCACACAGGAGACTGACAGGAATGGAGCAAGAAGGGAATTAGCAATGCCAAAGGCCATTAGAACAAGCGAAAAGAGAGAAAAATAGGTTAAGGCAGATAAGCAAGTGAAGGGAAGCAAATCCAAGCATGCACACAGCAACAACAGGCAGTGATCGCCTTCCTCGCCCAGAGGGCCGCAGCCACAGGGCCGGGCTGCAGGTTAGTTATACAACATCACTAATCTTAGCAGAGGGCTACTAGAAGAGACTACCACAATGTCTTACAGACCAGCTTCAGCAGGTAACCTTTGGTAGAGCTCCTTCACCTCTTCGTGCTTGATTTTGCCCCTGGCCACGCTCTGTTTGCGCATCTCGGCCATTTCGTTGCACCACTCCTCAAACTTGCAGTTGTCACGTTCCACCAGCTCCTGCAGGAAAGCTGTGGGGAAAGGGAAAAAGAAAAAGCCACCTCTCACCTCGGGGAGAAATGCAGTGATGGTCACTGGCCCCACAGTCAGTTATTAGGGACAACAACTAAGCCCAAGAATCCCCCCCCGTGGCTACCGACATATCAGGTTGTTCTGGAAGCAAAACACACTGACACTGCCGTTCCCAATACTTATGGCAGTAGATGATCAAACGCTGCCGTCCCGCAGGATACAAGGCACCCAACAGAATCATTTACCCAGGGCCGTGCAGGGAAGCAGTGCTTTCTGTGCTGCAGAAACCTCTGCCTGCCGAGCAGCCAACGCCGAGCGCTGGCAGCCGTGTGAAGTGCAGAGGCTGTGAATGCTGTGGAAGGACAGAGCAGCCCCAGCGCTGCCTGCCTGCTGCCCAGCAGCTCCTCCTGCTGCCAAAGAGCTGCTGCTCTCCGGGCAGAAATGAGGGCTCCTTGTCCCACAGGTGCACCTGCAGGCCCTGTGCTGCAAACAAGGGCACAAAGCCCTGATGAGACCAGAGATATGCAGGGCAGATCCTCCCCTTGCCGCAGAGGTGGAGGTAATGGGAACTTTTGCTGTCATTGATGGAAAAAAAAACTTGGAGTGGAGAAAGATAAAGCACTTCCCTTGCAATGCTGAAAAAGGCAGAGGGGTGCTGTGTGGCTTATCTGAAGGCTTTTCCTATTTAGATGTAGTTTGAAAAGCTAAAATGTTTCAGAAAAGTGAATGCCTGCGCAGCCAGAGAGTGCAGCACCCACCTTGGGAAAACACACAGCACCATGAACCAGCAGCCAGACCCGCCCGCCCTCAGGTCAGCACTGGGGAGCCAAACTGCACTTCTCTGCTGTGCTGGAAGAGCCGTTTTTAACGGCATCAAAGCAACATGCCTGGAATTTGCAGTTGCATGAAGCCTCTCCAAAACCACCAGGCTTGACGGCTGCCCTTTGCTCCATGTACCTGGCACGCCTCCATGTGAAACAAAGGCAACCACAGGGCTGCTCAGGAATTCAGAGCTGGGTGGGGAAGTTTTGCCGAGTATTGTTTTGGGCAGAGGGGTGGGAGGGAAGGGAGCCTAAGAGAGCTCAGCAAAGAGGCTGAAAGGCCGATGGGAAGCACAAACCAGCACTGAGCTGCAAGGCCTGGAGGGTGGGCTTTGAGGTTGAAATGGTGGGGGGGAGGAGGGCTGAAAAGCTTTGGTGCTGTGAGATCGGGGGGGTCCTGGAGGGTTGGAGAAAGCTGTACAGCTCACCCCCACCACCGGCCCCCACCCCTGCATTCAATGACAAGGAATGCTGACACACAGTTCGGCTCTGAGGGGAAGCAACACCTCCATCGGCCCTGCTCCACAGAAAAGGGAGAAGGAGCAGCACACTGCAGCCTCACCAGCACCAGGGGCCTAATTAACACCTCGGATCAAGTAGCACACAAACACAGAGCATCATTAAATCCACAGGGCAAACCTACAGGGATTTCTGCCACCCCCGGTAACTCCAAAACAAGATATGAGCGTGCTCACACAGCTCTTGCTGAAGGCTCGCAGCCTCTTGTTTTTATGCCATCTATCCTGAATTTGGCAGAGATTAAGCACTTGCAGAAGACACCAGCACTATTCCTCTCCAGCATAGCACGTCCCCCTCTGACAGTCAACCCGAGTGGGACATGCCCCCCTCCTCACCCCCTCCCATAGGACAAGACGTCCCCAGCAGGCCCAGAGGTGACATTATCAGGTTTACATGATCCAAGTGCTGGGGAAGTGCAAAGATTTTGCTCCATGTGATCCACATTGCGACAGCAATTCACTGTGCAGCACCAGACAGCAAATGTCCTTTGAGCACAGCCCTGAGCACGGATGCGCTCCAGAAGAGGTGGAGAGGCAAGCAGTACTCTCCCTTACCTGGCACTTCCACCGTCAGTGACTTTTCCCAGGTCTGCAGCCTGTACACCAGCATGTAAGCGTTGCGTGAGCAGTGCGTCCCTTTCCCACATTTAGGTTTACGGGTCTGAGATTTTGAAGGCTCTGCTGTGGGACACAGAAGCAGAACACAGTGAACACACAAGCTCACTCACGGGCTTCCCTTTAACAGGCCGAGCTGGCCACCTGGCTGGGCAACCCTCCTGCAGGCCTGGCGTCAGCCCAGACGTTAGCCCAAAGCAAGCCCAACTCCTTCCAGCGTTCCTGGAGGCAGGACAGTTAGAGGGACTAAATGAGGGCCCTGCTGTAAACCACCCTCCACCAGAGAGGCTTTCTTCTCTCCCCAGCCCGGCCCTGCCAAGCCAAAAGCAGCTCTTGCACAAACATTCCTCTTCTGCCTCGTGTTGTTAGTGCTGGTGTCCTGACACCAAAGAACAGGGGTCACATCCTCAGGGAAGAGAATCTACTTGCACAGAACTGTGAACTGTAAAAACAACACAGGGACAGTTCTGCTGGGCAGCTCTGGTGAGGCGAACAGCCGTGGAAATGCTCATCTCAGAGCAGCTGTCGTATGATGCAAGCTCGCGTTGCAAGAGCAACTGCTTCCAGACTGCAGGCAAGGACAGCAAACTTGTCTACAGCTGCAGAGTCAAAATTCACAAACAAACATACTAAACAAACATACTAAAAAATCCCAACCCTCTGTAGGTCAAACCATAAAATAAATATTGAAATAGTTTTTAGGAAGTGTCGTTTTGTTTCTCTCCCAAATCCTGGAGAAAAATTACAAGCATCTTCCACCATCCAGGGGACTTCCAAGATGGGTCTTTATTTTGCATTTTCTTCAAATATGTTGAGTTGTTCCCATCAGCAAGGCCTGGCCTCAGGACTTTCCCTACAACAGACCTCTGCTTTTCATTGCCAACCTCTTCCTGCTGCTGCATGCATTTGTAACGAAGACAGCAACTCTCAAATTCCAGTTTTGCTTGGAGTAGGCAACTAAAACCAGTACTTTCCTATTTTGCTTAACATTTGGTGATGAAGCCCCCGTCCAGCCTGACGGGGCTTCCAGGCATGCTTTATTTCCACCCAAGCAGCCCTGTTCTTCAGCAAGAACACTTTCTTGCAGTTAAGTACCCTTTAGAGGGTCAAGGCCACAGCAGTCCATCTGCATCTTATTTTGCTCCTCTGGGCAACTTGGGAGGTTAAAGAAAAAAGGCTGAGAACATTTTATTTCCTCTCAGGGCTCATTTTCCTCCCTTACACCACTAGATGTCTAGCCAGCTTCACAATTGGGTTGAGAGCACAGGGCAGTCAAACATTAACAGGATGACAAAGCTGCTCTGGTGGCAGCCTGCACTGACGCACACCCTGATGAAATGCAAGAAGGTGTTTATTAGCAAGAGAGCTGAAAATAAAGTGGCGTCCTGCAGGTGTTGCATAGGCAAGAGGAGAGGCAGGCTAGCATCCCACGGCTTAGGACACAAACCTAAGGGCACGTCTTCATTAAGCTGTTGTTTAAGGATGCTTTAAAAAAAGGCAGTGTTTCACCAAGTCCAATGACTGGTGCTGGAAATGCAGCACAACAGAAGCACCCAGGTGGAAGAGTGTTTTGGGAATGGGTTACTGGCGCTGTAAGAGGACACCAGCAGGAGGCGAGGTGACAGCAGCACAAGGAAAAGCAAAAAGCACAAACTGAAAAAGGCTATCTTGGATTTTTTGGACCGAGATTGGTCTGAACTCTCTGCCGCCTCCTAATACAGCCAAAGATTAAAACAACGCCGTGGAAATGAAAACAGCGCGTTAAGGAAACTGACAACCGTGCTGTTATCTGCTCCTGAGCCTCCTCCTGCACGCTGGCCAAGGAAGCAGCTGCTCCACCCCGATAGCAGCACAACTTATCAGCGTGTTATCTGCATGTTATGTGGCAGCAAGAGAAATACTAGAGGAAAGGGAATGATCACGAGGCACGCGTAAACACTTGCATGGGGCTGCAGTGAAGATCTGGCAGCAATTAACAGAATTGCCATTTCACACCTTACTGCTAAGATGTGACAGCATGTGTAGGAGCACTTTTGTTTTTAGGAGCATCAGGGCCTTCACGTATTCAGCCTCCGTGAAAAGAGTTATTTTAAAAGGGCACTCACAACTCAAAGATTTTACCTAGATCTTCCTCAATCCCCAGCTGCAGTTTCTTGCCCTCCATCTTCTCGATGTCTTCGTCGTTGAATTTGTACCACTCTCCTGTCTGTGGGTCCTTCACGTGGGCGATGTAGTGCCCTGAGTATGCACTCACACCTCGGTGTATGAGAACAGCACTCAGTTCATATACATAAACACCACCTGGAAGGGAAACAGTGGTTATTTAGCTCCTGCTTTCTTCCCCAGCACTTCAGCTTTCTGCAGGGTAGCATGCAAAGGCTGCACCTAGCTGCCCAAGCCCTCTTCACATTGCTAGTTAGAACTCCTGCAACCTGCCCAGCTAGGCACAGGCAGCTGCTGCTCAGGCTTCCAACAGCTCTGGACAAACTCCTCAGCTATGAGCAGATTCAGACAAGATCCCCTCTCGTTTGTTGAGAAGTAACTGCCAATTACCACAGCGTGCTACTCACTTTTTTGTTCCATAAAAGGCTTCATGTCGAGCAGCTCAGAGAAGCCAATGTAGGTGTTCAGCTTTTTCTTATGGCCAGTTTGTCTGTGCGAAGGCAAATGGCCAAGCTTCAGTTCAGGGGACAGCAATAACAGTTCACATCTCACAGTAACTTTCCTCGAAGCCCACCGAGCATCCCAAGAGAAGCTCATGCACGCACTCAATCCTCAACATCTCAAACCAATGCAGAAAGAGCAGAGCAGATGGCTTTCCAAAGGGCTTCCGAGCACCCAAGGCACTCCTGCTTTTACAGCACGCGCTCCAGAGGAAGGCTTACCTGTCAAACACGAAACGCATCAGCTGCAGGTTGAGTGTGCATGGAAGACTTAGCAGCCTGATCTTCCTTGTGGCATTCTGCTTACTCTGACAAGTTTCGCAAAAATAACGATTGTCCCCTTCTAATTTTTCTTCCTGACCGGGGGAGGGGGGGGCAGAAAGAAAGATCTTGAGAACAGGTTACCCCTGCAGTCAGCCCCTCAACCCGAGCCACCCACGGGAGACTGGAAAGCACTGAAGTTATTTTAATCATTGAAGTCTCCACCCAGCCGCCTTCCAAAATAATCTACAGGTCGGAAATTTGCAATCCTCTGGGCTAATAAGGGCACTTCATAGCATAGTCATAGCAGACCTCTGTCACTTTAAATGTCAAGCCAGACCTCGGGCTGCTTACAAGGCTGCCAGGTTTGCTCTCCACTTGACCGAAGTGCATCAAGTTGGTTTAATACCACTAGGGCTAAGGAAAAAGAAAACAAAGCAACTGCCCTTTTAGGAGATCACGCAGACCAAGTTAATGTACAGCCACATTCTAGCCTGGAAATCGCAGTCCTTTGGGGCCAGAAAAACACACATCAGCCAAAGAAAGGAGAGTCTGTGCCTGGACAGTGCCAGCGGCAGGATTAGGCCTGAGAACTGCAAATCCAACCGTGTCATTTGGAGGAGGACCACACAGATGGAAGCTCCCCGTGTCAGGGCAGCAGCACTGCTGCCTGCATGCAGCCACCCCTTCGTGTGCACACAGCGCTGTGGTTTTTGCCAGCACACCTGGAAGGAGCAGCGTCACACTGCAGGTCAGCTCTGCACCCAGGCCTCCAGCCTTTGCCAGGGCAGCAACTCCAGATTCCAGCAGATTTTCGAGTCAAAACAGAGCACTTGCAGCTGTTCCCTCAGCCACTCTGGGGCCTTGCTAGTATTTTTTGAGAGCTGTTTCAGAGCAGGGAATGCCTCCTGTTGCTATGCAGATGAGCACCGATATAGACAACACAAAAAGCAGCCATTCTCCCGGTGCTATCCATGACAAAGCACGTAGGCACTTTTGGTCAGACTTTTTTTTTTCCAGGGGCTTTTTCACAGCTTTCCTGGGAAGGCATTATGACTAAACACAGCTTCCGAAGTGCTGGAGTGCATGACTGGGTCCTCTTTTTTGGATTCACATAAAAGCATTTCCTTTTGCATTCATCTCCCCGAGTCAGCTCAGCTCCAGCAGCATACCGACCTGAGAAGCTGTTAGTTGATGGAGGGAACAGAAACACCTCACTGAGAACAGCACAGCTCACAAATCAACCAGCCCATACCTTCAGAAACTCTGTTATGCAGTCTGTCAGCTGCTTGTGCCCTTGGATGTTTAACTCCAGCTCATAAAACTTAGACACGAGTTTGGATTCCCTGCCACACTGGTTGCAGCTAGAATAACAAGAAAACACAAATGCATGAGAAAAGTTCACCAGCTGATGAGTTGCAACTCCCCAGCCACCAGCAGCCCTCCCCCTGTAGCTACGTAAACAGCTACCGTGGCACATCACAACACTGCAGGACAGCGTGCAGGATAACAGCACCTACCAGTAAAACACGGAGCACCTGCTTACAACTCCAGAAGCCTCCTACACAGCATTTCAGCAGCTTACCTGCCTGCTCCAGCTGTCAGGAGGGAAATTTCCCCTCATATCCTTCTCAAATATTTAAATATTCCTCCCAAAGACCACATACTTACACCGTGACATAGGCGTACTCCCCACAAAACTGTTTCTGAACAATGTTTCGAACGTCTGGATTTTTTTGTTTGGATAAAGTATCTTCAAGCAGTGACATGAACAGTTTGGAAAATTCCTGGGCATCCTGGAACAGAAAGCCGAGGTTTTAACAATACGCCATGGCACAAAGCGCAATCACTGCTAATTTACTGCAAATTAACAGAGCCCTACACACAGCCTGCGCCGAGACTCCAGCGTGCCCTGAATAGAAAGAGACCGGTTGGGAGAACTAAAGAAAAGAGGAATTTGCCTAAGAGGAGCACAAGGCTCCCAGCGTGAGAGCACAGCAGGAGCGAGGCTGGCTCTGGGCCAGCAGCTTGGGGTGGCTTTGACTTCTGCCCCGCTGCTCGCAGGGTTCTGGATGGAAAACAGCGGCTCGTTAACCACGTCAATCCCTTCGTGCTCCACCTGGCGTGCAGACATCAGCTCCTGCTGCCCAGCCATGGAGACACGGCGTGCTGCTCTGCCCTGCCAGATCACAGCAGCTCTGAAGGGGATGCAGGAGCAGCTTGCAGAGCACTGGCTGGGTGGGAGTCAATCTCACCAGCCTGCCATTCCTGCAGAGCTTTCTGTCTTGTTAACGCTCATTAGTCAAAGCCTCAGCACACAATACGAGCTGCCTGCACCGAGCGACACGGGGGAAATAAAATTGAGAAGCTGCACTGTGGCTTTGCTCCCTTCCTCCTGCAAGGCCCAGGAGCTGCTCCACACCCCTTAGGGCAATCCTCTCCCCACAGCACTCTGCCTTCTGTGCTGCCTCTTCCCTCCTCCAGAAAACAAGCTGGCTTTCACCTCGCCCGCCCAGCCCTCAGCTCTCCTCTCAGTGCTGAGCCTGCTGTGGTCCCACAGCTCCTCTCTCTGGTTCCTACCACTGTCACAACGGCACGTGGCACTTGGCCGGCCTTTAATCACTGGTCACTAACGACCACTTCCTTCCCAAGGACAAGGAGCGACCTTCCCCTCCCTCATCCTCCCCAGGCATTGTATGCCGGCGCTCTGGCTCCGATTTCAGCTGTCCTCCCTTACTACTCAAAGCTCATTTGCAAGCTCTATCCTTCTCTTCAGCCCCCTTCAGTATCCGGAGCAGCCCCACACTGCACTCACCTCTCCCAAAAGCAAGTTCTCTGCTTACAGACTCGTGCAGGACCTCAGCCTCCCCGAGGAGTTCTGCAGTACAAAGCCCTTCCCAGTGCCTCTCACTCTGGGAAACGTGGTCCTGGCTCACTCCTCAGCAAGCTCAGTGTTCTGGAGCAGGTGCTAACGGTGCCAGTCCTCCTCCTACACCCACTCCAGGAAGGGCCTGAAGCACTTCTCCTCCCTTTGTGTTTGTACAAATGAGGCTGAACAGCAGACCCCAGCTCAGAGATCGCTCAAATAACACCTAAAAGGGCAGTTTCACGCTTCCTTAGAGGAGGTAATTACAGGCAAGACTCAAGCCTACCTGCTGCTGGCCTGTATCCAAGCCCAGGGCTTTGACAAACCCAGAGGGATCGATGTATCGCCTTCTGCTGTTCTGCAGCAAGGCAAACAAGTACTGAAGATGCTCACAGATGGTCTGAGGCTCATAGTCTATAAAAAAAAAAAAAAGACAAACTGTACAAGTTAACTGTACAAAGAACAACTAAAAAAAAAAAAAAAAAAAAAAAAATCACACTTTAGTAGAGCTGTTTTAAACCATCATGAGATCTGATGTGGTTAATGTCAGCGATGACAGCTTACTGTCCTGGCTTCAGCAGAGACAGAGTTCATCTTCTCCACAGTGTTTGGTACAATGTTATGTTTAGGAGAAAAACAACGCTGATAACATCCCAATGCTTTAGCTGTTGCTGAGCAGTGCTGCACAGAGCCAAGGACGTTTCAGCTTTCCAGCTGCTCCTTCTGCCCTGCTAGCCAGGGGGCTGGAGAGCACGAGGTGCTGGGAGGGACAGAAGCAGGAGAGCTGACCTAAAGCAGCCAAAGGGATATTTCATGAAAAACGGCATCATGTGAAACCAGAAAACTGAGACTGGAGTGGCAGCCACAGCCACTGCTCCGGGCACCAGACAGCAGGTGATAAGTAGCTGCCTCGTGCACCGCTTGTTTTATAAACACTCAGTAAAATACCATCGCATTCATTTCCCTCTTCCTTTTCTGCTGTAGTAAAGAGTTCTTATCTCTACCCACAAGCTCTATTTTTTTCCTCCCAGTTCTTTCCTCCAACTCCGTGGGAGAAGAGGCAGTGAGCAAAGAGGTCGGAGCTGAGCTGCTGCTGGGTGCCCACAGAGCACCAAGCCCCAGCACAGGCCAAACATCCCGCAGCGCCCAACGTGAGCTGTCAGAAAACAGCTCGAGCCAAACAGCAAGGTGCTGTTCACTGAGTACAGCAAAAGCGGGGTGGCTCAGAGCACGCCTCCAGCACAGCACCATGCAGAAGGTGCAGCAGCACAGCCCCTCACATCCAGCACCTGAATCCTCACCATCCATGGCACCAAGCACAGCTTTCTAACTAGAAATCCCAAGCGAGTTTTTAATCAAAACAGATCACTGTGATTTGAAAAAAATGATAAGGATGGTTTAGCTTCATTTGCTCCTAAAAGCTGAGTGAGGGACTTGAAGAGTCACACAGAGATGGAACCAACAGCTGTAGCATTATACCACAAACGCACTCTCAAATTCTACATCACCAGGTTTTAGAAGAAAACGAGGAAGACCTCTTCACTCACAGCAAAATAAAAAAAAAAAAAAAAAAAAAAAGCCTACTGTGAAAAGTTTCTACTGACCTTTGTCCTTGGGGATGCTCTTTCTGACTGTGTGCTCATTGCTGGAACACAAGTAGAGGGCTTGCCGGAGCTCCAGATTAAGAAACCACATCTGCAAGAAGGTGTTCACATAGCACGTGGCGCCGAGGTTCTTTAAGCCCACAAATGCATTCTGGTGTGAGAAAGAAAGCAACAGTTATCATCTGCCACTGCCGAGAAGCAAGCAGAAATGCAGCAGTTGGGGTGGGAGCAGCGGAGGCACCGTGCATCCCTCTAACAGCTGGGACAGGTGTGACACAGAGGTGCCTCCCGCCTTGTCCTGGGTCAGGATGCAGGCTGTACCTTCTTGCGGCGCTCGCAGTTGGGATCATCGATGTTGTGGAAGCTGTTCTCGTCAATCTCGCCCAGCCAAACGTGCTCCCCGATGCCCACCAGGCAGTTGGGGTTTCCCCGGCAGTTCCTCCTGCAGGACCAGCACCAGGACCATCCGTCACCCATGGAAGGGACAGAGCCCCTCGTCTGGGAACTCGGGGGGGAAGGTGGGGACAGCAAGGGGGACTGGCAGCGTCCCACACCTCCCCAAAACACAGGGCTGTGAGAGAACTGGGGAGCCCACAGAGGGAGGATGGAAAGCGAGCCCCAGGGGCATGCTGAGAGCCGGAGGGAGCAAAAGGGGGGGGGGGGGGGGGGGGGGGGGGCAGGGAGTGGTGCGGGCCCCCAACGAGCCCAGGCCGCATATCCGGGGACAGACAGGGAGAGGGACCCCCAAGCTCCGGGGATAACGCGGGAAAGCGCTCCGGGGAGCGCGGGGGGCAACGGAGGGAGCTGGGGGAGAACCACGGCCCTGAAGGTCCAGGAGCGGAGGAGAGCCGCTGCCACACAGCCCCGGGGGGAGGCGGAGAGCGGGGACCGCGGAAGGAGACGGGGGAAGGAAGCGAGGCCCGGGGCCGGGAGCTCGGGCCGGACCCGCCCGTACCGGCAGGCGCCGCGCTGGCAGGGCTCCAGCCTGACGCGATAGGCCGCTTCGATGTGCTCCTGCGTCACCGCCTCGGGCGGCACCGTCTCGGTCCAGCGCCAGGCCGCCTTCTCCAACTGCAGCCGTGGCGCCATCGCCGCCCCCGGCCCGACCCGGCCCCCCCCGCCGCCGTCAGGACCGGTAACGGCGACGCGGTAACGCCCGTTGTGGCGCGAGTTGATGACGTCACATCCTGCGCGACGCAGCGGGCGGGGCCTACCTCCGGCGGAGCCTGCTTCCGGCGAGGCCGCTTCCAGCCGCCATTACGCGACGCCGCGGCCGTCCTGCAGCGCTCGGGTCGGACCGGTTTGATCCCCGCGGCCGTCAGCTCCGCCCCGCGCCGTCTCACGCACCGCCCTCAGGGCCCCGCAGCCGCCTCCATACTTCCTCGGACCCCATGCCC
Organism: Tetrao urogallus; assembly: GCF_951394365.1. NCBI lineage: Eukaryota > Metazoa > Chordata > Aves > Galliformes > Phasianidae > Tetrao > Tetrao urogallus. The sequence goes on from NC_136834.1 coordinate 373,334, forward strand.
AACCTCCTCCGCACCCAATCCCTCCGCAGCCCTGTATCCGTACCCCTCACACCTTCATATCCGCGTCCGGTCCCCCCGAGATCCTGCGTCCCACCCCTCCCCCGTGCTCCTTCATCCACTTGTCCCGGGTCCCCATAGCTGCACCCGCGATCCCCCCGTATCAGTCCCGCGGATCCATACATCCCCCCTCCGTAAGCATCTGCTCCAGGCTCCCCCACGTATTCAACCCCATGCCCGCACCCCCCCGTGCTCCCTTTCCAGACCCACACCTCCGTGCCCCACCCAAAGCACCGGCTTCCCCCTCTCCTCCCCCACAGAGCCCCCGGTTCCACGTGGAGCTCTGTGCCCTCGTTCTTCCTGGATTTCAGATGACAGCCCCAGGCGCAGACCCACACACGGCCCCCACACTCGTTCTCTCTCCTTTAATGGGTGTCCCAGCACAGGGGGGCTGGGGGGGCCCGCTGTCCCCGCCAACACCCACGATTGTCCCTTGTGCCCCCCACTCAGGTGCCACCCCAGGAGGCACCCGAGCGGCCCGGCCGCCCCAGTGTGGCTTGGGTCGGGAGTGGGGAGGGGGGGGGGTGTAAACATTCCTGTGGGGTCCCGGCCCCCCCGGAGCCATCCCAAGGCAGCGAAGCACCGTTTTCTCGTGGCTTTTTGGAAAAATAATAATAAACCCGACAAAACTCGTCCCCCAGGCTGTGTGGGGGTAAGAGGGGGGCTAGGAGGGGCAGGGGGCGACGGCAGAGCCCCCCACCGCGCCGTGCCGCAGGTCAATGGGGTGCCGGGGGGTCCCTGCGGGTGCCAGCACCAGGCCCCGCACACATCCCGACACGCCGGAGAGGAACTTGCCGGCTGTGAGGCTGCGGGGGTCTGGGGCACCGCCTGCAGGAGGGGGGGATACGTGAGTGTGGGAACATGGGGACGCAGCACCCCACGGTCCTCACACAGGTCTGCTTCCCGTGTCCTGTCCCAAGTGCCATGCTGCATCCCAGCACCATATGTCCCCTTTCCCTGTCCCCTCTCTTGTCCTATCCCGTGTCCCACATCGTGTCTCATTGTACGTCCCCTCCCATGTCCCACCCCATGCCACGTCCCGTGTCCCATTCCATGCCACACCACGTACAATCTGGCATCAATTTGTGTCCTGTCCCATCACTCCCATATACCTCATCATGTCCCATCCCTCATCCACATCCCCTGGTGTCCCATTCCGTGTTTTGTGTCCCATCGTGTCCCATACTTTGCAGCATCCTCTGCCCTGTGTCCCATCCTGCACCCACACCATGTTCTACCCCATACAGTCTCCTATGTCCTCCCTCCACCATACTCCATTATGTCCCACCACTTCCTGTCCCGTCTCTACTGTGCCCCCTGCCATGTCCCACGTCCCACCCCACACCCTGTGCCCCCACCCTCCACATCTCCATACCGATGTAGACGCTGCCCTGGGTGTTGGCCATGATGTTGGTTCCTGGGGACTCTCCAAACACCGGCTCCTCCCCGTCCACCTGCAGCCACCCACGCCGGCCCTGCCTATGGGGCAGCATCAGCACCCACGTCCCAACCCCAACCCCCACACCGTTGTGTCCTGACCCCACCTGGCCGCCATCACGTGGTGCCACTCGCCATCATTGACAGGGTCTTCGGAGACGATGGTGGCCTCGCCGCTGCCCAGCTGGTAGCTGTGGGGACACGGGGCTGAGCATGGGGACGAATGGGTGGTGTGGGGCCCCAAGGGACAAAGGTGTCCCCCCTCACCTGAACACCAGGTGCCCATCCTTCAAACCCAGCCCCACGAAGTCTTTGGCTTTGCCACTCTCCTGTGGGCACATTGGGGCTGTGAGTGGGATGGGGACAACCCCGTCCCCTACCCAGGGCTGGATGCCCTGGCCGTGTCCCCGCTCACCGCCCCGTGCCACAGCAGCAGCCCCTCAGTGCTGCTTGTCCTCAGCTCCAGTTCAATGGTGTCTTGCAAATCAGGTGCGCTGCAACGAGAGGGGCAGGGCATAGGTGCAGAGCCTGGGACAGGGCAACACCATGGGTGCAGAAATGCAATGGGTTCAAGAATGCAGCAGGTAGAATGCAATGGGCGCATGAATGCAACGGAAACAAGAACGCGCTGGGTACAAGGATGCAGTAAGATACAACAGCACAGTGGGTGCAAGAATGCAAGGGGTGCCACACAGCAGGAGGGGTGCTAAGTTACGATGATGCTGCAGGAAGGGATGCAGCACCATAATGGGTGCAAGTGCAGCAGCCTTGAAGGGTGCAACACCACGGGAAAGGTGCAATGCTGTGACTGTGGCAACGTGGTGGCCAGGGCAAAGCATGCTGGAAAGGATGCAATGCTGCAGTGGATGCAGCACCAGGAGAAAGGTCCAATGCAGCAACGGGTGCAGTGCTGCAGGAAAGGGGCGCAGTGCCAGGGGGAAGGTGCAATGCAGTGTGAAGAGGTGCAACACTATGATGGGTGCAATGCCATGAGGGTCCCGGTTCCTGCTGTCACTCACCCACGGGGAAGAGGTGGCCGGGCAGGGCCAGGTAGGAGCCGTCACTGAACACGGCGCTGAACTGCCCAGGCGTGTCTGCAGGGAGATGGGGAGAGGAGGCACCGCTGAGCACATCCCCAGCAGCAGGTTTGGGTGCAAAAAGGGGAAAACGGGTGCATGGCCCCCAGGGGAGCGTACCGCTGCCACCGCTGCCCTCCTGCCAGTCCTGGTCCAGCTCTGACAGCTCCGCGCCTGCGGGCGAGAGGGCGATGGGGACCGTGGCTCATCCCCACATGTCCCCGTGTCCCCGCACCCCCAGCTCACCGTGCTGGCAGTAGGGGCCGCCATAGCCCTCGGGGCAGACGCAGCCGTTGTCCTTGCAGGTGCCGCCGTGCAGGCAGGGGTTGTGCTCCAGGCAGCGGTCGGCCACCCGCTCGCAGCGCGGCCCTGGGGACACGGTGGTGGCACATGGTGACACGGGCACGCAGGGTCTCGGCACCTCCTGCACCCGCTTGCGCGCGCAGCACAGCACACTGCGCACACACCAGGCGACGCAGCACACACACAGCCAGCCCCACGGCACTCACCGCTGAAGCCAGGGGTGCAGAGGCAGCGGAAGGGAGGGCTGCCAGCAGACAGGGGCAGGCAGCGGCCCCCGTGCAGGCAGGGTGCGTGCAGGCAGGGCGAGCTCTGCCCACACTGCCCCACGCCCCGGCTGCGCAGGAAGCTGTACGACAGATCCACCTTCTTCCCATTGATAGAGACCTGCGCCAGACACAGGGGTTTAAGCCAGGGCACCCTGCACCTGGGGCACCCCGCTCCAATGCGCGGGGGGCTCACCTCGCCAATGCACCCTTGGAACGAGGCGTTGGTGGGGGGCCGCAGGGGGGGCTCCACTCCTCCAAGGTAGAGAGGGCTGTGCAGGTTGAGCCCCTGGCTCTTGCCAGGTGAGGAGCGCTGCACCGGGGCGCTGCCGTCCACCGTCATTGTCCCATCCTTGTGCAACCGCTCAGCTGTCACCCGGTGCCAGCGGCCCAGTGCCACCGGCTCGACGCTCCGCAGCACCGCTGTGCCTGCAGTGATGCCATGACTCAGCACTGCCATCACCCCCAGGGAAGTCTGGGGGCACCAGGACTCCTTGGGGACCTGAGTGATGCCCTGGGTGATGCTTGGGAACTCCAAGAATATGCTGGGACCCTTGTGGTTCTCAGAGACCCCAATTGTGTCAGGATACTCGACAGACATCAGGAAACCCAATAGTGCCCAGAAATGCTGACAGCTCCCAGGGGCCAGATAGATGCCGGGGCACCCCGGATATGCTAAAGTTCTTTTGTGACATTTGGAGAATCTGGCAGTGCCTGGGGACCTGAGTGACACCAAGAAACCCCAACTGATGCTAGGGAAGAGGGGGAGGGCAGCAATGCTTGGGATCCTCAGTGACATCAATGATGCCTGGGGACCCCAATGATGTCTGGGGACTCCACTGACATGCAGGGATCCCATAGTGCTTGGGAACCCCAGTGATGCCAGGCCACCCTGGCCAAGTCAGCAACCCACATGGTAACACCAGAGCTCTCTCGGTGACACCAGGCCCCGCTGTGCCATGCCAGCCTACCTGAGCCCAGCTCATAATGGAACTCGAGGTGGCCGCTGACCATGGCGAGGGCGACAAAGTCCTCAACTGGGGAGGCTTTGCCAGCACTGAAGAGCAGCAGTCCGTCCGGTGCACGTGGCAGGAACTCGGCCTCCACTCGCAGCTCATGGTGCACGTTGGTCAGGGGTGGGTATGAGACGAAGGCGCCCGCCTCATCGAAGGATGGCACGCTCACTGCCTCCCCTGCAGCACTCACATCTCAGCACCTGTCCTGACGGTGCCCCCCTCCCCTGGCTGGTACTTCAGGCCCTGACTCCACCATCCCCATCTCCCATGGTGGTACCTAGCCCCATTTCTGTGTCCCCAAGGTGGTCTCCAATTCCCCATCCCCACTGGATCCATGATGACCACATCCCCAAGCGGCAACTAGTTCTCTGTCTCCATCCCGCCTGTTTCCCCAGTTTTGTCCCAACCCCCTGCCCGTGTCCCCAGGGTCCTTTCCATCTCCATGTTCCTGCTGCAGACTAGATCCATGCTCATGTCCCCAGAGTGGTCCCAGCCCCACATCCATGCTCACAGGGGGGTCTCATCCCCATGCCTGTGTCCTCAGAGCCATCTCCATGCATGCCTGCGCCCTCAAGGTTGTCCCATCCCCATGCCCGTCTCCAGGGTCACTCCATCCCACATCCCTGTCTCCAGGGTTGCCCCCAGCCCCATGCCTCTGTACCCAGGGCAGTCAGAGCTGTGTCATCCCCACTCCAATGCTTGAGCCCCTAGTGTCATCCCCATCCTCTATACCTGTGTTCCCAGGGGGTTCCAGCCCATTGCCCTTGTCCCCAGAATCATCGTTATCCCCGTTTCCATGTCTGTGTCCTCAAAGAGGTCCTCCTACCCCCCGTGCCCCTGTCCCCAGGATGGTCCCATGCCCATGCACATCCCCAGGAGAGTCCCAGCCCCGCACCCCTGTCCCTGGCACTATCCCCACCCGGTGCTCCACCCCTGTCTGTGCCCACCTTCAGTGCACCTCTCCCCCATCTTGCCCAGGTGGCAGCGGCAGCTGTAGCCCTGCCCATCTGGCCGGCTGATGCAGGTGGCGTCAGGCCCGCACGCCTCTGCAGAGGGACAGAGGGGACAGAGACAGGAGATGAGCACTGGGGATCCCCACACCCAGAGGGCAGCAGGTGACGCCCCTGTGGCAAGGGCACCCACCTGGGTGGCAATGCAGGGCCTGTGAGTACTCGCAGTTGCTGCCAGTGAAGCCTTGGGGACAACGGCAGATGTAGGTGCTGCTCTCAGCGTCCTCGCAGATGCCGCCATTCTGTGGGTTGGAGACACACGTAAGCACCAGGAATGGGACCAGTGGAAGGGGACAGCACGCGTCATCCCCGACCTCACCTGGCAGGGATGGTCCTGGCACGTGGGACAGTTGGAGACGCCGTGTGCCGGCAGGTCCAGCTCCCCAAAGGCCACCTCCTCGTTCTGGATGCGCAGCTGGCGCACGCAGCCTGTGGGACACAGCAAGGCGACACACTCAGCCCCACCCTGAGTGCCGGCCCCCAGCACCCACTGTCCCACTGCATACCCACAAAGCCACGGCTCAGCCCTGTCTTGGCCACGACGGTGTAATCAGGGTACCCACCGAGGTACAGCTCCTCATTCAGGTCCAGCCCTTGGAATTTGCCCTGTAGGCACAGGGGGGTGAGCACAGCCGCCCCAAATCCTCCCACAGCTGTGGGGTGCCCACACCCCTACCTGTGAAGTCCCGTTAACAGGGGGCTGCCCGTCCACCTGCAGTGAGCCTCGTGTCAGGTTACGGAAGAGGCGCACGGTGTGGTACTTGCCCAGGCGCAGCGGTGTCGGGTCCCGAATGGTGGCCATGCCAGAGCCAGCATCGAACCTACCATCAAATGGGGAGATATACAGGGTGAGGGGGGGGCTGCCCCTCCAGCTGGCAGTACTTTCCCGTGCTCTCACCTGAACTCGGGCCGCCCGCCCACCAGCCCAAAGGAAATAAAATCGGCGCCGCTGCTCTTGCGCTGCCCATTGTAGAGGAGCATCCCTATGGGGACACAGAGGGGTGAGCACGGCCGCAGCGTGGGGCAGCCCAGACGCACCCCAGGGAGCAGGGAGAGCAAAGGTCCCTGGGGTGGGCGCTCACCTGAGTACAGGATGAGAGCTAAAGGAAGGAGAGAGATGGAAAGGAGGACGGACAGACGGAGGAGGAGAGAGAAGGAATGAGAGCAGGCCTGTGTGGCACAGTTGGGCTCAGGGGGCCGAGGGGCCCCCATGGTGCTCACCATCGGCAGCATCAGGCCGGAAGGTGATCTGGATCTCAAAGGTCTTGTAGGCATCCTTGATGGTGGGCAGCGGCAGGAAGGAGCGGGGCGTCTGCGTGAAGTAGGGCACCAGGCGCTCTGCGGGGACACGGGGCTCAGCACGGACAGGGATGCCAGCCCCCCGGCCCGTCTGTCCAGTACTCACCTCGCACCTTCAGCACGTAGAAGGCTGTCTCCTGGCCGCGGCGGTTGCTGGCAGCACAGGCATAGACGCCAGCATCCTCAAGGCGCACAGCCGGCAGCGTCAGAGCGGTGCCCTCCACCCGCGCGCCTTCCGGCAGCTCCCCCTCCAGCTGTGAGGACAGCAGGGGTCAGCACCCATAGGGCACCCATCCCTGCCTTCGCACAGCCTCGTGTCCCCGCATCCCTGCTCACCTTGCTCCAGCTGATCTCCGGCACGGGGAAGCCAGATGCCAAGCAGGGCAGGACGGCTGCCGAGCCCACCGACACCTCCTTCACCTCCGGCTGCCCGGCAATGTGTGGGGCGGCTGTGGACAAACAGAGCTGTCACCCCTCACGTGGGGGTCGGGGACGCCCTCCCCACACCATGTCCCCATCTGCACTCACCCTGCACGTGAAGGATGACGTGGGACTGCACGGTGCCCACAGAATTGGTAGCGGTGCAGCGGTACTGCCCTGCATCCGCCCGCTCCACCCGCTCAATGGTCAGGGTGCCGGCACGAACCAGCACCCCCGGGCGGATCCGGCCCCCCACTTTGCTCCAGGTGACGTGTGGCTGTGGTTCGCCGAGCCCTAGGCACTCCAACTCCACCTCCGTGCCTGCCAGCACCGTCTGTACTGCCGTCCGGATGTTAATCAGGGCCCTGGGCAGAGCTTGGGGGGGGAGATGGGATGATTTAGGGGTGACCCCGGGCAACAGGAGGCATTGTGGGATTTGGGGAGGCAACCAGCAAAGTGAGAGAGTGGGGGTACCGGGGTGCCCATGGAGAGAGGTGGGAAGAAACAGAGTGCCCATGGGTATAGGGAGATGAGGAGTTTTGGGGTACCCGTGGATATGGGGAAATAGGGGAGGTACCAGAGTGCATGGGGAGAAACAGGGGGCATTGGGGTGCCCATAGATGTCCACGGGAGAGACAAGGGGTACCAAGGTGCACATGGATGGGAGGAGATGGGGAGCACCGGGGTGCCTGAGGGCAACAGTGAGAGATCAGAGGGTAGCAGGGCACTAAGGGGAATGGGAAGAAATAGGCGAGTGTTGGGGTGACTATAGGCATGGGAAGAAACAGGAATACTGTGGTGCCTGTAGGCATGCAGAGATGGGGGAACCAGGCTGCTGCAGAGCATGGGGAGAAATTGGGTGTACCAGGATATCTGAGGGGAAAATAAGGGATACCAAAATGCTCAGAGGCATGGGGAGGGACTGGGGTGCCTACAGGGAGAAAAAAATGGTACCCAGGGGCATGGGGTGATGAGGGTACCAGCGAGCCCGTGGGAAGAGCAGGCAGGCTCAGCAAGCGCCCATGAGTTGAAGGCAATGAGGAGGAGTATACGGGGCTGGGGTCGGCAGATGCCTGTGGGTGCAGCAGAGCTCAGGGGCAGTGAGGCGCTGCTGTTTGCAGTGTCAATCAGCGTGCTCCTACCCTGCACAGTGAGCGTGGCCCTGTCCTCCGCCTGCCCACCCGGAGCGCTGGCCCGGCACACGTACACCCCCTGCGCCCCTTGTGCCAGCTCTGGGATCCTGCAGGAACACAGGGGACACACACAGTTGCGGGACCCCCGGGACGCTGCCCGCCCCCCACACCGCCCTGCCCGCCTTACCGCAGCACCCCGTCCCGCACGCTGTGCCGGGGGGGCAGCTCCCCGCCGTCCTTCAGCCACTCCAGCCGTGCCTGCGGGTCTGACGCGCTGCAGGCGAACTCAGCCATGCTGCCCACCCCTCTCACCAGGCTTCCCGGCGTCACCCGCACGGCCAGGGCACCGCCGTCACCACCGCCGTCACCTGTGTGGGATGTGAAGGTGACACCGGGCATGGCGGGCAGCCCCAGTGCGGTGCGGGGCAGCGGCACTCACCGTGCACGGTGACACGGGCGAAGGTCTCGGCTCTGCCCACACGGTTGGTGACCATGCAGCGGTAGGTGCCAGCGTCGGTGGGCAGCACGGGGCTGATGCGCAGGAGGCCGGCACGGGGCACGGCGCGGGGGGACAGGCTGCTGTTAAGCTTGTCCCAAGTGTAGAGCAGCGGCGGGGTGCCGTGGGCCAGGCACTGCAGCTGCACCGTGTCGCCCGCGTGCACCGCGCTGTCCTCTGGTAAGCTGGTGGCATACGGCGGGGCTGTGGGACGGAGCCGTCAGCACAATGTGAGAGCAGGATGGGGGACGAAGGCGTTCATGGGGCACGGAAAGTGTGGGTGGGGGGGAGATGGAGCAGTGCTGGGGTGGGTGAGAGATAGATGAGTCCGAGAGGAAGGGACTGAGGGAGAAAAGAGCAGGGAAGGACGAGAAGTGGATTGATCTCCGAGGAATGGACGTGGGGGAAGGTGGATGCGTGTGGGGATGAGCACCTGGATGGCTGTGTTACAGACATGTCCAAGACAAAGGGACGGACAGAGCGCCAGCTGAGCCGGATACGCGATGGCTGGGTGAAAAACGGGTGGAGTAGTGAGCAGCGAAAGAAAACTGTGCAGATGAGAGTTAAAGGATGGATCCACGAGGAAAATACGGATGTGAGCAGAGATGGATGTACACATGGCTGAGTGCCAGGACGGATGAGTTGTGGAGGGATGGAAGAGAAGCAGAAAGAGCTGTATGCAGGGATGAGTGCTGGGACGGACAAGAAACAGGTGGATTTGTGAACAGCGGATGGAGAGGAGTGTGAGCACAGATGGTGAGATGATGAGTGCAGACATGGACAAGGCAATGGAAAACATCCAGGGGGAAGAGATGGGTGAAGGTGTCCATAAAGAACTGGAGAAGACAACGAATGCTGAGATGGACAAGTGAGGATGGAGAGTGCTCAGTGAGAGGAGTGTGAGAAGTGAAGGGGAAGGACATGAGCAGATCGGGAAGGGATGGACAGACAGATGCAGGGAGAGCAGCAAAGTGTGGGTGGGTGATGGAGGTGGACCCGTGCTGCACCAACCACAGCCCCTTACTCTCCACATCCAGGGTGACGAAGACCTCAGTGAAGCCGGCGGGGCTGCTGGCATTGCAGATGTACTGGCCCGAGTCCTGCTGCGCCACACGGGGGATCACCAGGGTGCCATTCACCACACGGTGCTGCCAGGGCAGCGGTGCCCGCAGCTTCGACCACTCGATCCTGGGCTCTGGTTCGCCTGTGGGCATGTCACCCCATGTCACCCCATGTCACCCCATGTCACCCGGGGCAGGGGGTCCAGGCAGGTGCCCATGGAGGCTGTCCCCATCCCGCACCTGTGGCCGAGCAGTGCAGCGTGGCGGTGTCCCCAGCCACCACTGTGATGGTGGGTGGTGCGGTGACCCTGGGGGCCCCAGGGTGCCTCTGTGCCGTCTCCACGCTGACGTCTACGCGAGCTTGTGCCGATCCCAGAGCACTCTGTGCTGTGCAGATGTAGGTCCCGGCGTGCTCTGGTTTGGCTGGTGAGAACTGGCAAGGGGAAAGAGTGGGTAGTGAGCACCTAACACATCCGGAAGTACACAGTACCCCAGGATGCCCCCCTCACCTGCAGCACGGCCTGGCTGTCCATGTGCAGCAGTGTCTGGTGCTCCACCTTCTGCCGTGAGCCCAGTCGGCTCCAGCGCACCAGTGGCCGTGGCTCACCCCGGCCCAGGCACTCCAGGCTGAGAGATTTGCCCTCCGTCACCGTCACAGGGCCTGGTGGCATCACTGACACTGTGGGGGCACCTGGAGAATGGGGAAGGTGTCAGTGTGGGGATGGGCATGGGGACATCATCGCCTGAGGGGCACCTGGAGGACATCAGCATGGCCGTGGGGACACTGCTACTCCAGAGGCAGCTAGAGCACATGGAGGACATCACAGGGACGCAGATGGAGGTAAAGGCACCCCAGGGGCACCTGGAAGATATCTGCATAGGGACATGGACACCACCACCCCAGAGGCACCACAAGCTTGATAAGGATGTCAGCACAGGCATCTGGACACCACCACCCCAGAAGCATCTGGAGAACATTCCAAAGGGACAGGGACAGCATCACTACCACCCTTCGGGCACCAAGGCCACAAGGGGATGGGGACACCACCACCCCAGGGGTGCCTGTAGCAAACAGAAGACATCAGCACAAGGATAAAGACATTAGAATGGGGATGGAGACACCACAAACATCCCGGGGGCATCTGGAGCATATGGGGGACAACAATATGGGGACAAGGATGGGGACACCATCACGCTAAGAGAATGTGGAGAACGAGCAGGAAGTGAGGACAGAGATGGGGACACCCAGGCAACTTGTACCTTGCACCAGGAGGTTGACAACGCTGCTGGCAACACCAAAGCGGTTGGAGGCCACACAGTGGTACGCACCCTGGTTGCCCACATGGGCACCAGTGATGGAGATGACAGAACCGTTGGCACTGATCTTCACGTTGTCTGAGCAAGGAAAAGGATCAGTACCTGGGCCACCACGGGGACCATGCTGGGGCCACCCGAGGGACCGCTGTACCTTGGAGGTGTTGGCCAGGTCCCATCCGCCAGGTGACGTTGATGGGCCGAGCACCATCGTGGATGCGGCACTTAAAGGTGGCGTCCTCGCCCGGGGCCACGGCCATGCTGTGCGGGTCGATGGAGATGATGGGGCTCTGCAGGCCTGCGGGGACAAGGGACAGGGAAGCCACCGAGGTCACCCGCGCTGCCCCTGGCACCGGTGCTCCTCTCTGCCCTGCAGCTGCACTCACGGTAGCTGGAGCTGTCGCGTGAGGTAACGGTGACAATGATGGTGGCCTCACGGGAGGTGCTGCCCAGGTCTGCCCGGCACACGTACTCGCCCGAATCGGCCACGGAGAGCTGTGAGAGCCTCAGGCGGGACCCCGACATCTGCAGGGGATGCAGGGGGTGGCATCAGCTGGACATGCGGGGCCACCAGCCTCTGCCCTGCCACATCCCCACCTACCTGGTGCTTGGCTGGGAGGGACCCGCCACGCTTGTACCAGGTGAAGGTGGCCTGGCCCTGGCCAGCCACCACACAGTCAAGGTCCAGGGTCTGTCCCTCGGTGACAGAGGATGCTGAGGACTCAATGCGGATAGGTGGCGTGACGCTGGAAGCTGCATGGGCAGAGTTAAGTGTAAGGTCCCTCCCAGCACCAGGGATCAGCACGGTCCCCGTGTCCCCCTCCACAGAGTGGTACTCACAGTGGGAGGGGCCGGCATCATCATCAATGGTGACAACGAGGGACGTCTCCTGCGTGACACCGCCTGTGGTCACCCGGCACACGTATTCGCCCGAATCGGCCGCCGACACCTGGGGGATGCGCAGGCGGGTGCCTGACACCTGTTGGGCACACAATGGGACGTGTCACGACCAAAGAGTGGGGGACAGGGCAGGATTTTGGGGTGACCCCCATTCCCCATGCCCTACCTGGTGGCCGGCAGGCAGGGAACCACCACGCTTGTACCAGGTGACAGTAGTGGGACCAGATCCTGCCACCACACAGTTGAGGTCGAGGGTCTGTCCCTCGGCGATGGCGGAGGACGAGGACTCAATGCGCACAGGCTGGGAGGCTCCAGGGGCTGGGGACAGGAAATGGGGGCATTCAGCACTGTGGCGGCACACGTCTGTCCCCAGGCGCTGCACTCTCGCTCGCACTCACAGTAGTAGGTGCCAGCACTGCTGGGCACAGTGACGATGACAGAAGCCTCCTGTGTGGCAGTCCCCAGGGTGACCCGGCACACGTACTCGCCCGAATCAGCCACTGACACCTGGGTGAGGCGCAGGTGGGTGCCTGACACCTGTTTGGACACAGCGGGGACACGTCAGTGCCAGCGAGCAGTGACAGCGCAGGGTGTCTAAGTGACACCAGCTCCTTGCATCCCACCTGGCTGTTGGGGGGCAGAGCCCCACCACGCCGGTACCAGGTGACTTGGGGGTGGCCCTGCCCAGCCACCATGCAGTTGAGGTCCAGGGTCTGTCCCTCAGTGACGGAGGCGGACGAAGTCTCGATCCTCACAGGTGGTGTGACGCCCACAGCTGGGGAGCGGCGAGGTCAGTGGGTGCAGCCACCCCTCAGTCACACCCCTGTGTCCCCTCCCAGTCCCCATTCCCAGTACCATATGAGGAGCCAGCACCAGTCTGGATGGTGACGATGAGGGATGTCTCATGTGTGATGCCGCCTGTGGTCACCCGGCACACGTACTCGCCCGAATCGCCCGCTGACACCTGGGGGATGCGCAGGCGGGTGCCCGACACCTGGGAGAACACACATCAGGTGAACACCCCGACACCCCAAAACCCTTCTTTCTGCCTCAAAACGCTCCCCTGACATTTCTACCTACCTGGTGCTTGGCTGGCAGAGACCCACCACGCTTGTACCAGGTGACGGTGGCCTGGCCCTGGCTGGCCACGATGCAGTCAAGGTCCAGAGTCTGTCCCTCAGACACAGAGGATGACGAGGACTCAATGCGCACCGGGGGCGTGACACCAGAGGCTGAGGATGACAGCAGCACAGTCACCCCATGGAGACATGTAGTACGTGGTCCCATGTCCCCATCCCTTTCCAGTCCCCACTCACGGTAGGAGCCGGCCCCGCTGGGCTGGATTGTCACCATGACGCTGGCTTCCTTGGTGGTGGCCCCGCTGCTCACCCTGCACACATACTCGCCTGAGTCGGCCGCTGTTACCTGCAGCAGCCTCAGCCGGGAGCCAGACACCTGTGGGGAGGGGACAGGGGGTTACTGGAGCCTATGTGGGACTGCTGGGACTTGCACAGGGACTTGCAGGCTTGCACAGGGGCTTTTGCTTTGCAAGGAGACATCTGGGCCTGCATGGAGCCAGGAGAGCTTGCATGGGACATGTGGGCTTGCTCAAGTGCCATTTGATCTAGCATAGGACAATGCACGCATGTGGCCACTTGAAACTGCCTGGATGCCAACTGGGCTTGCATGGGGACATGTGGCATTGCATGGTGCCACCTGAGATTATGTGGGAACATTTGGGTTTGCACAAATGCCATTTCTGCTTTGACAGGACCAATCAAGCTTGCACAGGGCTTGCACAGGTTTTGCCTGAGGACATCTGCACTTGCATGGGGACATTTGGGTTTGCCTAGGGACATCTAGGCTTGCACATAACCATATGGCCTTGCACAGGGCCATAGATCAACCCCAACCTTCACTACCTTAGGGACAGTCCACTCTGCATCCCCTACCTGGTGCCTGGCCGGCAGGGACCCGCCACGCTTATACCAGGTGACAGTGGCTTGTGCAGGGCTGGCAATGACGCAGTTGAGGTCCAGGGTCTGTCCCTCGGTGACAGTGGAGGATGAGGACTCGATGCGCAGTGGCGTTGTGCCCCCTGGGGCTGGGAACCGAGATGGAAGAGTTAGAGACAGCATAGTGCACCACCACGTGTCCCACCTAGGGGCATCGGGATCCTGGGAAGACACCAGAAGCAGGACCCAGACTGTGCCATGCCCCCAGCTGCTGAGGACACAGCGGGTGTTCAGCTCCATCCCTCTCTGCTGGGTGCTTTCTGCATGGCTGCATGGCAGCTCTGCACCCCTACAGGTGTGCCTACAGGGCTGTCCCCAAAAGCTGCTACGAGGTGGGACCCAGTAACAGTGAACCCAGAATGAGTACGCACACAGGTGGCAGCTCCAGGGAGTGTCACCCACCCACACCCTGTTCCTACTCCGACCCCACTCACGGTAGGAGTCGGCCCCGCTGGACTGGATTGTCACCATGACGCTGGCTTCCCTAGTGGTGGCCCCGCTGCTCACCCTGCACACGTACTCGCCTGAGTCGGCCGCTGTCACCTGCAGCAGCCGCAGCCGGGAGCCAGACACCTGTGGGGAGGGGACAAGGGTACACTGAACTCCATGTGGGGCTGTTTGGGCTCGCATGGGGACACCTGGCCTTGCATGGGATCACCTGGGCTTGCATGGGATGACGGGTCAAACCCACCCATCACACCCTGAGGACAGGCCCCTGTGCATCCCCTACCTGGTGCCTGGCCGGCAGGGACCCGCCACGCTTGTACCAGGTGACAGTGGCTTGTGCAGAGTTGGCAATGACACAGTTGAGGTCCAGGGTCTGTCCCTCAGTAACAGTGGAGGATGAGGACTCAATGCGCAGCGGCGTTGTGCCACCTGAGGCTGGGGACAGAGACAGGAGGGTGACACTGTGTCACGGCTGAGCCCCACTGGCACACGAGCCGGCTCGGTGCCGCAGCACATGGGGACGGCCTGTGGGCAGTGCCACCCCCAGCCCCACTCACGGTAGGAGCCAGCCCCGCTGGGCTGGATTGTCACCATGACGCTGGCTTCCCTAGTGGTGGCCCCGCTGCTCACCCTGCACACGTACTCGCCTGAGTCGGCTGCTGTCACCTGCAGCAGCCGCAGCCGGGAGCCAGACACCTGCAGGGGACAGAGGGACATTGGAGCTCGCATAGGGCTGCTGGGGTTTCCATGGGGCCACCTGGGCTTGCACAGTAATAACAGAGCTTGCAAAGGACATGAATCCCCAGCCTTCCCACCTTAGAGACAGACTCTCTGACATGCCTTACCTGGTGCCTGGCTGGCAGGGACCCGCCGCGCTTGTACCAGGTGACAGTAGCCTGTGAGGGGCTGGCGATGACACAGTTGAGGTCCAGGGTCTGTCCTTCAGCCACGGCGGAGGAGGACGCCTCAATCCTGACGGGAGCCTGGCCACCTGAGGCCGGTGGTCCTGGAGGGGGAGAGAGTGATGGCCAGATGATGACATGACACCTGGGGCCACCCGTGGCCACCTGCAATGCAGAGCCCAGCCTCACCGTAGGACAAACCAGAACTGGACACAACGGTGACGATGACAGATGCCTCCCGGACACCGGTCCCCGAGCTCGCCCGGCACACGTACTCGCCTGAATCAGCCACGGTGACGTGGGGGACACGGAGACGGGACCCTGATACCTGGTGGGGACATATCAATGTCAGAAAGAGGAACACAGGGCAGCTTTTGGGGCAGCCTTCTGTTTCCTGTGCCCTACCTGGTGGCCTGCAGGCAGGGAACCTCCACGCTTGTACCAGGTGACAGTGACCTGGCCAGATCCTGCCACCACACAGTCCAGGTCCAGGGTCTGTCCCTCAGTCACAGAAGGTGATGAGGATTCAATGCGCACAGGTGGTGCAGCTCCTACAGGAATCAAGGTGGGCTGTAGGACCAGCAAGCAACCAGGGCACCCCAAAATTGCCCCCAAACCCTGCGGCATCCCCAGAGCGGCATTCCCAACCCTTACCTGGCACCACCACCACCTCGATGCTGGCGCGAGCTGTGCCAGCGGCACTGGTGCCCACGCAGAGGTAGATGCCACCGTCAGCGACAGTGATGGAGGGAATGAGCAGCGTGGCGATGTCAGTGCGCTCAGAGCGGGACTGCAGCGTGGGGACGGGGTGAGCGATGCCTGGGGCACGCCACCAGGCCCCAGAGCAGCTCCGGGTGCTGCAGCCAGCTCACCTGAGGTGGCAGAGAGCCACCCTGCTTCTCCCAGGAGATGGTGGCAGTGGGTGACCCCGACACACGGCAATACAGCCTCACTGTTGAGCCCTCCTGCACCTCCGTCCGCTCCGGGCTAACCTGCACCCTTGGCTCATCGGCACCTGTGGGCAGCACGCATTCAATGCCAGCACCGAGATGCGGACATCGAGGACATCAAAGGACGCTGGGGACACTGGGGTGCAATGCTCACCTTGCACACGAAGGTAACCCCGTGCCATGTCCTGCCCGGCGCTGCTGCGTGCACGGCATGCGTAGTGCCCCTCATCGGACGGCTCGACAGCACTGAACCGCAGTGTGTCACCCTGGACAACCGCTCGTGGTGGCAGCGCACCTGCAGGGACATGGGCACCACGTCACCCCCGCTGCATCCCCCAGCCCGGTCCCCACGTTCCCACGCGAGGTGAGCACCTACCGAGCCACTCGAGGGTGGGCGTAGGGCTGCCGGTGGCAACGCAGCGGAACTCAGCAGGCTGCCCCAGTGCCACGCTCAGCTGCGCCGGCTCCACACTGGCAGTGGGGGCGGTGGCAGTGGCAGCTGTGGTGACATGTGGCGGGGGCTCAGGGTGCGCCGGTGCCCTCCGGAGGGTGGCACAAAGCAGAGCAACGGCGTGGTGTGGGGTAAGCGGTGGAGCCTGGCATGCGGCAGGCAGGGGGTGTGCGTGGCCCCAGACGGGTCCCCCTGCGGTGACTTACCCGGTCTGTGCCCCTCCATAAACTCAACAGGTCCATAATACATCTGGGTCTTTGAGGGGGCTGCAAGGGGAGGATCAGATTTAAGTTTGGTGGGGCCCGTCACCCCAGTGTCTGGGTTCCAGCTTTTCCAGGAGGAGCTTTCACCCAAACGACACGTGGGGTTCCCACTGCTCAGCCCCTGCCCTTTCGGAGGTGCCCTTCAGGGCTTTGGGAGGGGGAGGAACGCACCCTGGACGTAGAGCGTGGCTGTGCCCTCGTCCATGTCCAGCATGTTGGAGCCAGTGCACACGTAGACACCGGCGTCCTCAGGCTGCACGTTGCGGATGGTGAGGATGCCGTTGAAGTCCATGGCGCGTGATGGCAGCGTCCCGTGGTTCTGCCGTGTCCACACCAGGGTGTAGGCAGGGGACTGGGGGAGGATAGGGAATGAGGAAGCACCCAAGGGTGCTTGTAGGACCCACACGGTTGGATGGGCACCCAGGGGTGTCTGTGTGCCCTGCATGGCACTATGGGGACACACACGGGGACAGATGGGCAGCTAAATGTGTTTCCAACCCCCAGATGGACACCCAGAGGTGTCTCTGAGAGCCATATGCTGCCACATGGGAGCATAGGGATCTTTATGGCCTGGGAGACACCCAAGGGTGTCCCTGAACCCTGGGTCCAGGTAGGTGCCCAGTGGTGTCTATGTGTCACTGTGGCCATGTTGATACCTAAGGGTAGCTGTATGGTGATGCGGGCACTCACAAGGCCTGAAAGACCCAGAGAGCACCCATGGGTGCCCATATTTCCCGAATGATTCAGAGAGCACTCTCTTTGAGACCTACTGAGCTCCCAGGAGTGCCCATGCTCCCTGCTCACCTTGCTCTTAGCTGTGCAGATGAAGGTGACATCAGCCCCAGGCTTCACCCTCTGCACCCTCTTCTCCTCCACAGTGACAGTGATGGGCTTGGTGGGGGTCTCTGTGCACAGACAAGAGGGCTGAGCGCCATCCCCACCCTCGTCCCTGGTCACCACGCCGCCACCCACCATGCCCTACCGGTGACGATGACCTCGGCACGGCTGGAGTTGCTGCGCTGCAGGTTGCGGCAGGAGCAGACGTAGACACCGGCCTCAGAGGGCTGGATGTTGGCAAAGTGCAGCTCCTCACCTGGGGGCACGGGATGGGTGAGACTGCCACGTCCCCGTCCTCATCTGCTGTCCTCATCCCCATCCCCACCCTATCCTTGTCCCAGTCCCTTCGACCCCTTGTGGCTGTTTCCAACTGCACGCATCCCCATCCCTACCCAATTCCCGTCCCAGTTCCTTGTCCCCATCACTGCCTCCACCCCATCCCCAGCCCAGGACCTTGCCTTGCCCACGGCTCTGTGCACTACTGGGCAGGGGCCGCCCATCCTCCCGGGACCAGTGGTAGTACAAGGGGGGTTCTCCACTGGCCTGGCACCGCAGTGTGACTGCACTGCCCTGTGGCACCGCCGTGCGCGGTGGGTGGACACGGACAGCAAGCAGGGATGGAGAGCCCAGCGGGACACAGGTCTGGCCTCGCACAGTGGGGTCCCCTGTGTAGCCTGGAGCACACCTGTGGGGTACAGGAGGAGAGGATGTAGGGGATGATATCGGGATGGGGATATCGGGGTGACAACGCTTAGATGAGGATGGTGGGGGGGGATATGGGGGTCATGATATGGGGGAGGAATATCAGGATGGAGACACTGGGGTAAGGGATACTCAGGTGAGGATGTGACAATATTGGGGTGAGGAGACTGGGAAGGGATAAGGGCTGATGACATTGGGTTGAGAAATCGAGGTGAGGATGTTGGTGCAAGGACATGGGATCGACAGACTGTGCATATTGGGGTGGGGCTACTGGGGTGTGGATGTTGGAGTGCAGAATTGGGGTTGAAACAGAGGAGGGATATTGGATTGGGGTAATAATATTGGGGTGGGAATATTCAGGTGGGGATGCAGGGATGAGAATATGGGGGGGATGTCAGGATGGGGATATTGAGGTGATTTTATCTGGATTATGGATGGAGATTTGGGGGTGGAGATAGTATACGTGGTGAGGACATGAATATAGAATATATTGTGAATATATCGTGGTGAGGACAATCAGGTAAGGATATCAGTATGCGGATTGGGGGTGGGGACATCCAGGTTGGTCATTGGAGTGGGAATATCGGGATGATTCCATAAAGGTGAGCACATCAATGTAGGTACACTGAGGTGCAGATATCAGAGTGGGTAAGGACACAGGAGTGGTACATCAGGTGGGAACAACAGGGTGAGGATAATGGGGCGGGTCCATACAGGGTGGGTACACCAGGTGGGTGCACCAGGTGGGTGCACCAGGTGGGTGCATCGGGCGCTCACCGCTCGCAGTACTGCCCGGTGTATCCTGGCGCGCAGGCGGTGCAGCGGTACCCGCCACCTCCCAGGCTCTCACAGGTCCTCGAGAACCTGCAGGAACAACAGGCAGCACGGGGCCATCCCCTCCTCTCCCCTCCCCGTGCCCACAGCCTCCAGCACTCACTGGTTCTCTGGGTGCAGCAGTGGGCAGGCGCAGGGCTGGCAGTCCTCAGGCGTGCCAGCAGTGGCATCCCCGTAGAAGCCAGGCGCACACTGGTCGCAGAAATCCCCCGCCGTGTTGTGCAGGCAGCCCTGTGGGGCACACGGCAGAGGGTGGATGGTGCTGGGAGGCGCCCCCGGAACCCCGCAGCACCGTGTGCCGCCAGCAGCCCTCCCAACTCACGGAGCAGAGGCCGCTCTCGGGATGGCAGCTGTCGGAGTGGCCGTTGCACTCGCACAGCTCGCAGTGCCCCAAGTACAGGCCGCCCCCGGTGCGCGTGTAGCCGGGCGCACAGTCCTGCAGGCAGAGGAAGGCCGGTCAGCGCCGTGGCCGCACACAAGGCACTGGGCCGGCAGACCTCGCGGCACGGCTCACCTGGCAGGACAGGCCCCGGTAGCCCGGTGGGCACCGGCACTCCTCCACTTCCGGTGCCGGTGGCAGGCCGGGCCGGGGAGGCGCCGCCACGTCCATGCTGACGGCGGCAATGGCAGCCCAGGCCGTGCTGCTGGCGTAGGTGGCGCGGACGAGGATCTCGTCTAGGTCAGCCAGTGCCATCATCAGGTGCTCCCGCGTGGCCGGCCGCCCGTCCGGCCGCTGCCAGTGGTGCTGTGGGCAGGGGATGATGTCAGGGGGCGCCGCCTCCCTGCACCCCCTGGGGGATGAGGAGAAACCGAGCCCAATGTTCCCACCTCCCGGAAAACGATCTCGAAGGCACGCGGTGTGCGGGGCGGCAGCTCGGGCTGGTAGGCCACCAGCGTGATGTCGTTGCCCTGCGGGTGAAGGGGGGGGTCAGCACATCCCACTGCCAAATGCCCCCCCTCCCGTAATCATCTACTGACCGTAATCTGGATGTCGGCATCAGGCAGGGGACCCCCACGGCCCCCCAGGGTGTAGGTCAGCGTGTAGCGGAGCCGCCCGCCGTAGGAGCCCACCTGTGGGTGGGAAAGAGGTGGTGGGAATCGGGGGGGGAATTGGGGGCTGGCGTGTGGGGCCCCGCTCAGGGCGGTGGGGGGGGGGGGGGGGAAAGGTGCTGCCAGTGGGAAAAGGATGCAGGGAGGTGGGGGGTGGGAAGGGAGATGGTGAAAGGGAAGGGAAAGAGGACGTGGAAAGGGGAGGGAAAAGTGAAAAGATGAAGGAATAAGAAAACAAGGAGAGAGGAAAAAGGGGGAGAAGGAGAAAAAACAAAAGAGGGGAAAAGGAAAAAAAAATAGGGAGAAAAGGGAAAAAAGGAAGGACAAATAAAAAAGTAAGGAAAGAGAAAGAAAGGAGAAGAAAGAAAGAAGGAGAGAAGAACAATGAGAAAGGAGAGAAGGGGAAAAGAAGGAGGAGGAAGAAAAAAAGGAAAAAGGAAAATGAAAAAGGAAACAAGAGAATCGGAAGAATAGAAGAAAGAAAACAGGAAAGCAAAGTAGAAAGAGGAAGAGGAAAGGAAGAGATAAAGGGAATAAAAAAGGAGGAAACGGAAAAGATAATGGAAGAGAGAAAAATGGGTAGAGAAAAGAGCAAAAGAAGAGGAAGTGAAAATAGAAAAGGAGGAAAGAAAGAAAGAAGAGAAAAGGAAGGAGGGAGGAGGAGGCACTGGGAGTGCTCACCACAGACGGGCAGCTGAGGCCAGAGGCCCCACCAGCCCCGGGGAGGGAATGCCCACAACCATTACCTTGTCGCCCAGGTAGGGCTGGGGCAGCTGCCAGTAGTAGGACTCGGGGGACAACTCCCCAAAGCGCCCGTAGGTGAGCTGAGGCCCTTGGGTGCCCATCTCCACGCTGAAGCCGGTGGCCACGCGGGTGCTGCGCTGCCGGTTCACCAGCGCAAAGCCCTGCCAGCTCCCAGCAGCAAACGGAGTTCGCACCTGTGGGACAGGGTGGCTGAGTGCCTCGGGGACACTGGGTGATGGCAGGGACCTGTGGGGCCCATGGGGACGGGGGACTCACCGTGTCGCGGGTGTAGGAGGTGCTGGTGCAGTGCTGCACGATGCCCATGCAGAAGCAAGGCAGGCAGCCCGCCGGGTTTTCGGCACTCAGGTGGAAGTGGTGGGGGCGGCAGGTGGCGCAGTGTGGGCCCTCCACGTTGGCCTGCAGGATGGGACAGGTGACGCTGTCGTCCCCATCCCGGTATGGGGACAGGGTGTAGCGTGGGGATGTGGCTCACCTTGCACTGGCACAGCCCGCTGGCATTGCACTGCTCGCTGGCGCTGCCCCGCGTGTCACACTGGCACTGACCACCAGCAGCCCCTGGCTCTGGGGGCGGCAGGGTGGGAAAGAGGTTAACTAGGGTTCCCAGCATCAGCACGGGGACACCGCGCATCCCCATCCCCAAGGCTCACCACGGCACAGCTCTCCCCGCAGTGGGTCCCCCACATAGCCAGGCAAGCACCTTTGAGGAAGGAGGAAACAAGGAGGTGAGAGGGGTCCTCAATACCCTCACGAACCTCCTTGCCACCGCCGTCCCCTGCACCTCTCACAGAGCCGCCCGGTGTGTCCTGGAGCACAGGCACTGCATGTGGGCTGCCCATCTGTGTCCTCAAAGCAGCTCCTGCATGGGACAGGGGGACGAGGTGACGGGTAAGTCCCAGATAACAGCCTTGGGGACACAGAGGGGTCTGGAGAGCACCTACTGGCTGTCAGTATGGGGACCATGGCATGGGCAGGGGTGGCAGTCGCCTGGGGTCCCACGGGTGGCATCACCATAGTAGCCAGGCTGGCACTTGTCACACTGAGCGCCCTCCGTGTGGTCCCGGCAACCCTGGTATTGTGGGGAGAGGATGATGCTGGCACAACAGAAGGGTCCCCACTGTGTCCCCCGTGCCATCCCCACAACAGTACGTGCTCACCTGGCACTCGCCAGTCTCAGGGTGGCACTCAGCGGCGTGCCCATGGCACTGACAGCGCTCACAGGTGCCCAGGTAGAGCCCGCTGGTGCTGCGTGAGTAGCCCACATCACAGTCCTACAGGGACAGGAACGAGTGTGGGCCACCAGCTGCATCCCAGGGCCGTGGGGAAAGTGGGGAGCTCACCTGGCACGAGGGGCCGCGGTAGCCGGGGGGGCAGGTGCAGTCTTCTACCTCCAGTGCCGGCGGCCGGCCAGTGGCATGGGGCACAGCCACATCCAGACGGACATCAGAGAGCCTGTGGGGTGGGACAGGACGTTCCCACCGCCCTTCCTGTGCATCCCCCGTCCCAGGGCAGAGTCACCCGCCCCACTACCTGCTCTCTGTCGGCTGCTCTGAGTAGGATGCGCGGATCATGAGGACATCGATGTCGGCCAGGGCCATCAGGAGGTGCTCCCGGGTGGCGTCGCGCCCATCCGCTCTGCGCCAGGCGTGCTGCTGGCACAGCCCCGTGGTGACCAACACATCCTTGGAGCCAACACACCCACCCCAGGAGGACATCGGCTCTCACCTCGCGGAAGGGCACAGCGATGGTGGTGGGGACACCGAGCGTGGGGCTGGCATCGGAGAAGTACTTGAGGGAGATCCCGTTGCCTTGCAGCAGGACATCGGGCTGGTACTGCAGCAGCTGGGCACCCGCCGCTGCGTGGTGTGTCACTGTGTACTTCAGCTCACCCCCGTACGATGTCACCTGCACAGGGACAGGGCTCAGCCGGGCTCGGGGGCACCCAGCATTCCCTGTCCCTGCTGCGGCACCTTGTCTCCGGTGAAGGATGAGGGCAGCACCCAGAAGTAGACGTCACGAGGCAGCGTGTGGAAGTCTGAGAAGATGAGTTCCCCCGGGGCAGCGAAGCGTGAGCCCTTGATCGCTGTCCTCGTACCCACCAGGTTGGCCAGGTGCAGCGGTGCCACCTCCTCAGAGGTGACACGAACCTGCAGCAGTGGGGGGACGGGGCCATGGGCACCCATGTTGGGGTACAGCACGGCACACATAGCACGGCACAGTGCAACACAGCATGGAACAGTGTGGCACCGCACAACGTGGCATGGCACAACAGAGCGCAGCAGAACGTGACGCACGATGGCACGGCACAGCATGGCACAGCATGGCACAACATGGCACAGCACGGCACAGCACGGCACAACACGGCACAGCACGGCACAGCACGGCACAGCACGGCACAGCATGGCACAGCACGGCACAACACGGCACAGCACGGCACAGCACGGCACAGCATGGCACAGCACGGCACAACACGGCACAGCATGGCACAGCACGGCACAGCACGGCACAACGCCGCCTACCTGATCGCGGCTCCAGGAGGAGCTGGCGCACTGCCGTGAGACGCCCATGCAGAAGCACTTGAGGCAGCCGTCGGGGTTGGCATCACTCAGGTGGAAGGTCCCCACGGCGCACTCATCACACTGCCGCCCCGTCACATTGGGCTGCGGGAGGGGGATGGGAAACTGGTGGCACTGGGGATGGGGAAACTGCAGGGGACTGGACTGGGTGCGGGGGGAAATGGAGTGGGTCCAATGGGGGTCAGGATCGGGTGCCACGGGGCTGGGGCTGGCTGACACCCACCTTGCAGCGGCACGTGCCGCCCACCGCGTCCTTGCCTCCACGTGCGTCACACTTGATGAGCTCCTGGCCTGTGGTGAGAGGAGGGTGAGGGTGGGCAGAGCCATTTGGGACAGAAGGGACGTGTGGGACACTCACCGATGCGGGTGCACTTGCCGCCAGGCTGGATGGGGTTTCCCTCATAGCCCGGGGCACACCTGCAGGGGACATGGGCTGGTGGGAGGAAGCCGGGGGACACTCAATCACAGATGGTGCTTCGCCCCAACCCTGCACACCCACCTCTCACAGCGGCGACCAGCATAGCCGGGGGCACAGGCGTCACAGGTGGCCTGGCCATCTGTGTCCAGGAAGCACGACTCAGAGAACCTACAGTGAGAGGACAGTGACGTGGGGATGGAGACGCAGGACCAGGACGTGGCACTGGGCCCTCCCAGGGCGGCACCCACCTGCGGGCCGGCTCCGTGTAGGGGCAGGGGCAGGGGCGGCAGGCAGTGGCCGTGCCCTGTGTGGCATCACCAAAGAAGCCAGGTTTGCACTTCTCACACTGGGGACCCTCGGTGTTGTGCTGGCAGTTCTGGGGGTTAACACAGGGCTTAACAGCACTGTCCCACAGCCAAGCTCCTGTCCCCCACATCCCCGTCCTCACCAGGCAATGCCCGTAGACCTGGTCACAGGTGCTGGAGTGGCCATGGCAGCTGCAGCCGGAGCACGTCCCCAGGTAGGGGCCCTGTGGCACCCTCTCGAAGTTGGCAGCACACCGCTGGCACGACAGCCCCACGTAGCCCACCGGGCACCTGAGGACACAGCGGTGTGATGGTGGCACTGCAGAGGTGCCACAACCGGTGAGAGCATCGTTTTGCTACTGCCAGTCACCTGCACTCCTCAACATCCCCAGCGGGTTCCAAGCCAGTGTCCCCGGGGCCAGTGACATCCATGGCCACATCGCTGAGCCCCACGCTGGCCATGCGCCCATCGTACACCGCCCGCACCAAGATGCCTTCCAGCCTCTGCAGCACCATCAGCAGCAGCTCCCGGCTCACCGGCGCACCTGTCTCATCTTCCCAGTTGTCCTGCCGGGGATGGTGACACCGATGTCACCGAGGAGTGCCACCTGCGACCATCGGTAACGATCGGCACCTATCCCCAGTGCACCCACCTCAGTGAAGGGGATGCGGCGGCGGTTGAGGACATCGGACTGGGTGGCCCTGGCGTGTGCCCTGAGCTGGCGGCCGTGGCCCTGCAGCAGCACGTCGGGGCGCGGGGCTGGCTCAGGGGGGCCTCGGCCCAGCCGGTAGCGCACACCATAGCTCAGCGCTCCCCCGTAGGCATCCACCTGGCAGCAGAAGCACGGGGTCAGCAGCAGCAATGGATGTCCTCCAGCCCTGCCGCTGTCCCGTAACGCTCACCTTGTCGCCCAGGAATTGGGCTGGCAACGCCCAGAAGGCGTCGAGGGCCAGGAAGCGCCGGGACAGGTCCAGCAGCTGGAACTCCTCGGTGGCCACGTCCACGTGCAGCTGGGTGGCTGACAGGGCTGGCACGGACGGGGCCGATGGCACCGTCACATTGACACCTGCAGGGAGAAACTCAGCTCCGCACATCCCCAAACCCCGTGCCCCTCCCTGCCATCCCCATCACTCACCCTTGAAGTCATCGGGGCGATCGAAGCTCAGGTGAATGCGGTGGCGGTGACGGGCGGTGGCGTGGCAGGAGGAGGTGACACCGAAGCAGAAGCAGGGCAGGCAGCGGGACGTGCCAGTCACCTGGAAGTGGCCCTCAGGGCAGGGACCTGCGGGAAAGGGTGGGATGTGGGTGAGGGCACGGGGATGAGATGGGATGGGATGGGGCGGTGGCAGCAGCCGGGGACGCTCACCAGGGCGCGGGGTGACGGTGAGGACGCTGTCTGGGATGCCAAACACCATGCCACGGGTGTTGATGGCCTCGCAGGTGTAGGCGCCCTGGTCGGCCTCCTTCACGTCCCGGATGGTCAGCGTGCCCTGCCCGCCCTCGCTCACGATGGACACCCTGCACGGCAGGTCAGTGCACCGCGCGCCCAGCACGTGGCACCAGCACATCCCCAAACCCTGCACCCCACCTGCACCGCCTGCTCCAACCCCGCCCCCAGCAGAAGCCCCCCTCCCAATCGCTGCAGACCGGAGCCCCATCTGGCAAAGCTCCTCCCACCCCGAGCCACACGCGGTAACGGCCCCGGCCCCGGCCTCCTACCCACCTGCGGCTGGCGGGGATGCTGCCCCAGTTGAGGCGCCAGGTGATGATTGGGGTGGGCACACCGGTGGCCACGCAGGTGAAGCTCACCGTCTGCCCCGGCACCGCCCGCACCGACTCCTGCGGCGGCGTCACCACCTGCGGAGGCACTACAAGGGGGACGGGAATCAGCCCCAGCAGGGGGATCCGCGTCAGCCCCAGCCAGCACCGCGCCTCGCTGCAGTACCCCGCGTCCCCAGGTGCCACTTACTGCAGCCGACCTCGTCGGAGCGGTCGGGGCAGTCGGGCTCCTCGTCGCAATGGTAGCTGGCGGGGATGCAGGCACCGCTGACCAAGCAGCTGAACTGGTCGGGGCGGCAGGGCATGCCGGGCACCTTGGTGGCTGTGGGGACATTGGCCGTCAGGCAGTGCTGTGCCGCGCGCCCCCGCGCCCCGTGCCACACTCACGGCAGCCGGTCTCATCCGAGCCGTCCCCGCAGTCGTTGTCCCCATCGCAGCGCCACAGCTTCAGGGCGCAGTGCCCATTGCGGCACTTGAACTCGTTGGGCTCACAGGGCGACGGGGTGCCTGAGGTGGGGGGAAGAGGGGCTCAGCGCCCGCAGGGCCGCCACCGCCATCCCCGCTCCCCGGCCACTCACCGCAGCCCTCCTCATCGCTGCCATCGGTGCAGTCGCGCTCTCCGTCACACAGGTAATCGCGGGGCACGCAGCGCCCGTCGGCACAGGGGGTCTCGGCGGGGCGGCAGCCGTGGGGTGGCGGTGGGGGGCGGCGGGTGATGGGGGAGGTGGTGAGTGCCGGGCGGGTGGTGACGGCGGGGCGCGCCGTGCTGATAAACACAGTGCTGGGGGGCGGCTCGGCACAGCCCTCCTCATCTGATGCGTCGTGGCAGTCAGGCCGGCGGTCACAGCGGTACTCGCGGGCGATGCATTCACCGCTGCCGCAGGAGAACTCCAGGGGGGTGCAGGGGCGCAGGTGGGGGGTCACTGCAGGGGGAGAGGAGCGGTCAGGACAGGGGGTCCCCAAAGTCGGGTGATGCGTAGGGCATCGGTGACAAAGAGGGGCTCAAGGCGCTCTGGCACACCGCACCCTGCGCCGAGGTTACGGCGGTCCCCAGCCCATCCCCTCACTCACCGGCCCCCAGGCGCCGGAACTGGAAGCCGACGGGTGAGGTGACGTAGGAGGCGATGGAGCCAGCGGTCACCACGCTGTGCAGCACGGCACCAATCTGCGCCTCGTCCCCGTTGCCCTCGGAGCCCACATCCAGCTCCACAAACACGCTGCCCTCCAGCTCCCTGCGGGCACAGGGTCAGCACCGCCCCGGGGCCCCCGCACACCCCCCAACAAAGTGCCTCATGTCCCCAGTATCCCCATATCCCCCAACATCCCACATCCCCAAAACCTCCCCTGCGCCCTGAAACTTTGCATCCTTCCTGAACCACCTTGTACCCCCAAATCACCCCACCCCCCATACCTCCCTGCCCCCCAAAACACCTCAAACGCCTGACCACAGCATACCAACACAACACCCCTGCATCCCAAAACTCCCCATCCTTCCCCAAACACCCCTGCACCCAAACCCCCCCCCACCATCCCCGATTTTCCCATCTCTCCAAATATCCCTGCACCCAGACTCCCCATCACCCCGTCCTTCTCTGCACCCCAAACCCCATCCCTCCTCCACTTCCCCAGCAACCCAAACCTCCCCATTCATCCCCAAACATCCCCTGCACTTCCCGAGCATCCCACTCCCCAGACCGCCTTGCACCCATAAATATCCCCCAAACCTTCCCACTCCCCAGGCCCCCCCTATGACCCACTCACTTGATGAACACCACGCTGACCATCTGCTCCCCAGGGATCTTGTAATACTCTGACTCCAGCTGATTTGGGAAGAGATACGGGGTCACGGCGTGCCCACCTGGTGCCCCCCAACCCCACAGCCCCCCAACCCCTCACCGTGTCCACCACAGCCTGGGACACCTCATGGAACTCCTCCGAGGTGGGGTCCTCCAGACGGGGGCTGAAGTCGATGCTGTGGGTGAAGTTCACCAGTGCCCGGAAATAAACTGCGGGGGGAGGGCAGAAAGGGGGGTCAGCACCCCAAAAACACCACCTTTTGGCACCCCCAGCACCAGCCCCCCCGCTGCCATAGGAAAGAGTGAGAGTCCTCAGAGAGCCACTTACTGATCGGGGGGTCATCCTCGGGCTCGGCCACCACCATGCCCGCCGGGGGGGGCATGGCCGCTGCCGCCGAGGGGAGAAGGAAGAGGAGGAGAGGAAGGAAAGCAGAGAGGACGGAGAACAGACAGAGCGTGAGCGCAGAGCAGTGTGGCAGTGTCACCTGGCGGCGTCACCCGGCAGCATACCCTTACCGGTGGTTGCCAACGGCACGCCAGGCACCGGGGGCCCCCCAGCCACCAGTGCCACATCGCCACTGCCGAGCTCCCCGCTGCCATCTGCAAAAAGGGACACGGTGAGCAGTCGGAG
Source organism: Tetrao urogallus (assembly GCF_951394365.1). Classification (NCBI taxonomy): domain Eukaryota; kingdom Metazoa; phylum Chordata; class Aves; order Galliformes; family Phasianidae; genus Tetrao; species Tetrao urogallus. The sequence goes on from NC_136834.1 coordinate 401,838, forward strand.
GACACGCATCCCCCTCCTCAGATGCCACCCGGGGCTGCATTACCTGCAGACGCTTCATCCGCCAGCAGGTCCTCATCATCGGAGAGCTGCGCGTAGTAGTGCCGGCGCCACGTGCTGCCCACATGGTCGGCCACCGTGTCCTCGGGGAAGGAGCTCTCGGCTGGGACCCCGGCAGCCTGGCACACCTGGGGGGGTCACGGCCATCACAGCAGGGCCACATCGCCGGGCTCCCCCCACTGCTGGCCGGGCCGCATAGCTGTGTGCTGCGGTCACGGCGGGTGACGGAGGGGGGCTGTGTGTGTGTGCAGGGTGGGGGATGAGCTCATCGCCCCCCCGGCTCTGCTTGCCGCCTACCACCGCATTCCTGCACCCGGCACCGCACAGCACACCGTGTGTGTGTGTGTGTGTGTGTGTGTGTGTGTGTGTGTGCACTGCAGCGTGCCGTCACGTTGCACCAGCAGCAGCACCCAGCGCGGCGCCGGGGGGCAGCGAGGGCCGGACCCCCCCGCAGGCTGGCCGGGAGGAATCCGTCGGGGCAGCACTTTGCTGTGCAAACAAGAGCGGGTGGATTAAGCGGGCACTCTGCACGGGGCCCGGGTGGGGTGGGGGCAGATTTACCCAAACAATGGGTGCGAATGGCCCCCCCGCTCCTCTTGCACGGCACAGACAGCGGCGCCCCAAAATAACCCGGCAGTCGGGGGGGGGGGGGGGATGCTGCTGGGTGGGGAGGGCTGCAGCCGGGGAAACTGAGGCACGATGCCATGCTGTGCGTGCGCTGAGCTGCGGGTGCTCTGCAGCCGCTCCCCGTGCACCGACTCGGGACTCTGCTCTCATTGCTGTGCACAGAACTGCAGCCGCTCTGCCCCCACGGGTGGGAGCTGCTCCCCGCCCCCCCCGCCCCACCCCAGCTGTCCGGCGGCGGGTCCAGACGCCAGCAGGGCGCGGGGAGGGGGGGGGGGGGGGTGCCGGTGTCCCCTCTCGGGTTTCCGGAAGCGGGTCGGGCTCACGCCCGGCCGGACACCGCCGCTCACATTTTCCATCTGCCGTCCCACAATCCTGCCCGGAGCCGCGGCCGGGCCTGGGGGAGCGGGAGAGGAGGAAGAGGAGGAGGAGGAAGCACCACCCCGCTGTCACGTCCGCCGGCGCCACGTGCGGCTCCGCTCGACGCCCCGAAGCGGGGAGGGCCCCCCCCCCACCGCCCCCAGCCGGGCTCTCCACTCCCGGCGAGGAAGAGGAGGAAGCGGGGGGTGACGCAGCACAGGAAGGCCGGGCCCGGAGGGGCCGGGAATAATAACCGGGGGGGGGTTATTAATAGCCGCCCCCCCGCCCCATTGTTTCCCCAAGGCCAAGAGGTGGTGTTCCCCCCCCCGCTCCCCCGTTCCACTTCCTCCCGAGGACCGGGGGGGGGTGGGGAGCACAGCTGGACGGGACCCCCCTGGGGGGCTAACAGCTGCGTGACCCCCCCTTGCCCCCCCCTGCGATATGGGGGCGAAACAGCTGCGGGTGGGAGCGCTCGGCCGGGGACACGGGGGGGTAACGGAGTGGGGGGGGGGGGGGTAAGGGGGGGGCGCATTCCTCCCCGCTCGGCATTGCCTAATTTATCCCGATTCGGGCCCCCCCGCCCCGCGCGGCCCGTCCGGGCCTTCTTTGGCCATATGAACGGACCCCCCCGTGTGCCCCCCCCATCCCCACGGGGGGGGGCCGTGCCAGCATGGCCCCGAGCAGAAAGGAGCTCTGTTCTCCGCCCCGGGCACAGTCCCAGCCCCACAGCTCCCCCCCAACACGCAGAGAACGGGGGGGGGACCAAAGCGCCTTCACGCCCCCCCCACCCGACGGGACCCCCCCACAGCGCCCCCAGGGCGTATTTCGGGAGCGCTATTTTTGCATTCCTCCGTCACCCGGTAAATATAGAGCGGGTGCGACTTAAGGGAGGGGGCAGCGCCCCAAAAGTACCGAGACCCCCCCCCCCCGCGGGGTCACATGGGGACGACGCGAGACCCCCATTCCTAAACGGGACGGGACCCCGCGGGGACCCCACCTCCTCCCCGGGACCGCGCCGCTCCCGGCCCACGCGGGACTCCATCCCCCCCCAACCTCAACCCGGATTCCAACCGCTGGACGGGACGCCGTTCGGTGCCCTTCCCCCTCCCGGTGCCGCCCCCAGACTCACTCCGAGCGCCGCGAGCAGCAGCAGCGCCGCGGGCACCGGCCGCCCCATCGCCCCGCTCCGCTCCGGCCCCGCTCCGCGCCCCGGCCCCGCTCCGCCCCGCCGCGCTGTGCCTCTGGGCGGGGCCGCCGGGAAACGCGCCCACGGGGGAACGGGGAGCGGGATGGGGGCGTGGGGTCAGAGAGCCGGGGCCGCGTGGGGACACCCGGCCGTACCGACACGGGGCTGCGCGGGGACGCGGGGCACCGCGGGGGCATTCGGGGGCGTCGGGAGCGCGGTGTGGGGTGTTGGGGCGTGTGGGGGGACCGGGGGGGCGCGGGAGCTGTGCGGGTACGGGGAGCGTAGGGGCTGTGGGTGTGCGGGGGACGTGGGGGGTTGTGCGGGCTGCCAACGGGCACGCGGGGGAGATGGGACTGGGGGGTGCAGCCGCGGGCTGTGGCAGCACCCGCACCCGCCCGGCAGGGCACCGGAGGCCGCGTGCCCCCCCCCAAGGCTGGGTGTTAATGGTTAACCCCGGCCCCACAGCTGCTTGGCTCCCATGGGGCAGCACCCCGCTGTGCCCCCCGCGGGGCGCTGGTCACCACCCCATCCCCCAGCACTGTGCACATTGGGAGGGCTCGCAGCCCCGACCCCATAGGGCCGCCCCACGCCGTGCAGAGCCCAGCTGGGCACCGGCTGCCCGCTCCCAGGGTTGGCCTTGGGCCGGGGAGGGGCTCTGATAAGGGGGGGATTTAAGGCTGGCGGACGCCCCGTGCCACCTGGCCGAGCCCTTGAGCACAATGCTTGCGCTCCTTGTCCCCCTGCTGCTGCTGGCTAGCGGTAAGCTGTCCCCAAACCCGCTGTTGTCCCCGCTTTGGGGGGTCTGGGTGACCCCCTGGGTGACGGTCACCCCGTTGTGCAGGCTGCCACTCTGCCATGCTGCCCGGTGGGTCACGGGTTGTGAATGGGCAGGATGCGGTACCGTACAGCTGGCCATGGCAGGTGAGCAACGTGGGTTGGTTTGGGTTGGAGTTGAGGTTTTGGGGTTAGGGCTAAGGTTGGAGTTAGGGTTGAGGCTGAGGTTGGGGTTAAGTTTGGGACTGGGGGTTATGGTTAAGGTTAGGGTTGGGATTAGGGTTAGGGTTGGGATTATAGTTGGAGTTAGGGTTGGGGTTCGGGTTGAAGTTGGGGTGAGCATCAGGATTGAGGTTAGAGTTGAGGTTGGGCTTATGATGAAACTAAGGTTGGGGTTGCAGTTATGATGAGGACCAGGGTTAGAATTAGGCTTACGGCTACGATTGATTGAGGTTGTCATTACGTTTATAGTTATGCTTAGGGCTAGGGCTGTCATTGGGGTTAGGCTTGTTTGGTGAACAGAGATGGGGACACTGCGGAGGGTGACAGCACCCTGCGGCCCTGCAGATCTCACTGCAGTACGAGCGTGACGGCACCTTCCGGCACACCTGCGGGGGAACCCTCATCGCACCCGGCTGGGTGATGACGGCCGCACACTGCATCTCGTGAGCCGTGCGCCTGCGGGCACAGGGATGGGGTGCGGGCATGGGGTGACGTGGCGTTGCTTGGAGGGATGCACGGCGCAGCGTTGAGGTGGCGAGGGTGCAGCAGGGGCAAGGATGGGGTGGGAGGGATGAGCGGGACGGGGAGCCCCAAACCCTGGGGTCAGCGGGCACGGTGTCCCTTGGGCAGCTCCACGCTCACCTACGAGGTGGTGCTGGGTGAGTATGACATGAGCTCCGCCGAAGGCCCCGAGCAGCGCATCCCCGTGGCAGCCGATGACATCTTCGTGCACCCCAAGTGGAACAGCTTCTGCTTGGCCTGCGGGTGAGCGGGGTGCGGCAGCAAGGGGATACTGTCCCCACCTGGGGACCTCTCCCCAGTGACACGTGTCCCCGGTGATGCCTCGCCCCGGTGTCCCTGTGTGCAGCAATGACATCGCCCTGCTGAAGCTGCAGCATAGTGCTGTGCTGAACGATTACGTGCAGACGGGGCAGCTGCCGCCTGCAGACACCGTGCTGCCCAACGGCTACCCGTGCTACCTGAGCGGCTGGGGGAGGCTGAGCAGTGAGTGCTGGGATGGAGGGGGGGGGGGGCAGGGGGAAGGAAGGATGAGGGGTGGAGGGAAGGGTGGGAGGCCGGTTGGGCCAGTGGTGGATGGATGTGGGATGATGGATGGGTGGTGGGTGGATGGATGGATGGATGGATGGATGGATGGATGGATGGACGGACAGATGGTTGGATGGATATGAAATGGATGTGGGATGAACGACGGATGGGTAGATGGACGGATGGTAGATGGATGGATGTGGGGTGGATGTGGGGTGGAGGGATAGCCGACTGTAGGATAGATGGATGGATTATGGATGGATGACTGTTGGATGGATGGGTGAATGAATGGATGGCTGTAGGGTGGAGGTAGGATGGTTGGAAAAACGGGTATTGGATGGGACAAATGGGTGGATGGATGGTTGGTTTATAGATGGATGAGGGTTATAGGGGTGGATGGATGGAGGGATGGATGGAGGGACAGATGGATTAGGTAGATGGTATCTCTATGGTAAGGATGATGGATCACTGGAACAGATTGTCCAGAGAGGTTATGGAGTCTCGTATGGAGACATTCAAGATCTATCTGAATGCCAACCTACGTGACCTATTATAGGGAACCTGCTTTATGAGGAGGGTTGGACTTGATCTCTTGAGGTGCCTTCCAGCCCTTGTGATTCTGTGACTCTGTGGGATGGAGTAATGGACATGGGATGCTTGTGGGATGGATGGATGGATGGATGGATGGATGGATGGATGGATGGATGGATGGATGGATGGATGGATGTGGAATAGATGTGGGATGCCTGTGGGATGGCTGAGGCTGGCGAGGAGGATGCTGGGCACAGCGTTGTCCACCTGGGTCCCTAACACCACCCCTATTGCCAGCGGGGGGACCACTGCCAGACAAACTTCAGGATGCTCTGATGCCTGTGGTGGACCACGAGCATTGCACGCAGTCCGACTGGTGGGGCAGCCTTACCATCCGCACCACGATGGTCTGTGCTGGCGGCGCCGAGCAGGCCGGCTGCAACGTGAGTGCTGTGCTGCACTGCGCCGCGAGGAGGGGTTAGAGCACCCCAAACCATCCTGACCCCCATCCCGTCCCCAGGGCGACTCGGGCGGCCCCCTGAACTGCCAGGCTGAGGATGGGCACTGGGAGGTGCACGGCATCGCCAGCTTTGTGTCTTCACTGGGCTGCGACACTCCAAAGAAGCCCACTGTCTTCACCCGCGTCTCTGCCTTTGAGGACTGGATTGCTGAGGTGGGTGCTGGGTGCTGGGATGGTGGGGTACAGAATGCCCAGGGTGTGGGGTGACGGGCTGCCAGGGGCCGGGACACCGGGGTGCTGTGGTGCTGGGGTGTTGGTGTGCTGGAGAATTAGGAAGCTGGGAACTGAGGTGTTGGGAAACTGGAGTGTTGGGGTGCTGGGACACTGGGATGTTGGCATGCTGGGGTGTTGGGGCACTGGGATGCTGGAATGCTGGGGTATTGGGATGTTGGGAAATTGTAGTGTTAGGATATTGGGGTGCTGATTGTTGGGGTGCTGAGATGTTGAAATGCTGGGCTGCTGGGACGCTGGTATGTCAGAGTACCAGAGTGTCAAGCTGTCAGGGTGTTGGAGTTCCAGCGTGCCGGGACACTGGGGTGTCAGAGTGCCCCGGTATTGGGCTCAGGGATGCTGGGACATTGGGGTACCGGGGTGCTGGGGTGCCATGATGCTCTGATATTTATGGGTGCTGGGTGCCGAGCTCCCCCTGAACCACTTCTTTCTCCCAGACCATAGCAAACAACAGCTGAGCAGAGCAGCAGCGACCTCCGTGCTTCACAGCGCGCAAATAAACCCACAGAGCTGACCCCGTGCGTCCCGTGTGCCGGGGGGGGGTAAAGGGGGGAGGCGGGGATGCGCGCACCTGGTGAGAGTGGCTGCATTGCCAGCAGATGGCACTGGCAGAGCGGGCACGGCAGCACGGCAGAGTTGGGCACACGGGGATGCCGGGCACTGTGGGAAGGATGCCCTCACGGCGCCCTGATGTCGTAGGAATGGGCACCTGGGGACATCCAGATATCAGAGGGATGGACACGGGGCGCTCTGGTGCCACAGGAATTGGTCTCCGACCTCCACCCAAAGGCACCTGAGGCCGTGGGGGTGGTTTTCCCAAAAGGTGCCACGGGGACAGGCACCGACAGCTGGGCCCTGCGGAAGAAGCGCCCCGAGGTGCCCCGATGCCGCTGGGAGGGGTCCCCTCCGGGTGCCCTGTTCCAGTCACACGGCCGTGGCAGCAGCTCCGTGCCCAGCTCTCGCCCGCCGCCTCCTGCCCTCCCGGCCCGGCCGTCTCCTCGCAACCACCGTCCGCGGCGCGTGACCGGGAACAAAGGGCCCTTTGATGGCGCCCGGCACGCATGGGGCCCCCGCTCCCCCCATCCCATCCCATCCCTTTGGGAGCCCCACATCCCTGCAGGGACGGGGCCACCCTGAACTGGATGGAAAATCCCCATCACGTCCCTCTGCAGGCGTAGGGCTGTAGGGTTTTATGGGCCCCTGTGACCATGAGGGGGACCTTTGCTCCCTGGGGGGGCCCTTTGCTCTGGCTGCTGAGGCCAGCTCAGCTCGTGACACCCTTGTGCAAGCGGTGCTGCCTGCACGAGGCTGGGACAGGTGGGTGGGCCAGGCAGGGGCAGCTGGAATGGGTGCTATGAGCCCCGGCATGGGCACCGCACGGCTGATGGGAGTGCTGCAAGAGTGGCAAGGGTGCTGCAAGGCTGCTACGGGTGGTGCAAGGTTCTACAAGGCTGGCACGGGTGGTGCGAGGCAGTATGGGTGCTCTGAGCCTGGCATGGGTGGTGCAAACTTGGCATGGGTGCTGAGAGCCTGGCAAGGGCAGCGTGGGGCTGGCACACGCACCACGAGCCTGGCTTGGGAACTTTGATCCTGGCACAGGCGCTGCGGGGCCTGGCACGGCTCCTGCAAGGCTGGCATGGACACCGTGAGCCTGGCACGGGCACGCGGCCCTGCAGCCCCAGGCAGCTCCTCCCTCACCGTGGTGCCAACCGCCTCCAAAACCCCCGTGTGTCCTCTGGCCAGACCCACCCCCACGGGTGACTCAGCCCGTTCCCAGCAAAGCCCGTCCCTATATAACACGGTGTCACCGTCGCACACACAGCGCCCGCCCGGCCGCTGCCTCAGTTTCCCCACGCTGCAGCCATGTGGATGGTGTCGCCGCCGGTCGGTAAGTCCCGCTTCGACACCCCGACGTCCCCTGGCCCAGCGCAAGGCTTCCCGTCAGAAAACGGCCCGTTCGGTGTGTTTGGGTTTCCTGGTATATTGGATATTGGCTGGGTGAGGTTTGCAGACGTGGGGTGGTTCGGGGTGAAGGTGCGGAGCAGCTCTGCGTGGCTGCGTGTAGCGCAGTGCTGTGAACCGGGGATGGAGAGAAGTGAGAGCTGAGCGCGCTCTGCCTGTGTGCTAACCTGCCCCGGAACTGCCTGTTCTGAGCAGGTGCCCCTAACACACATGGGGTCGATGTGGAAAGAGCCAAATCCATGTATTTTTCCCCCAGAAACAGTAATAAAAAGCACTGCCAGCAGTGGGGCTGAACCCCATTCTTTCTCCCTGTATCTCCGTGCCGTTGGGGCTGGGAATGCCAGGACTGGGCACGGCGCTGCGCGGCATTGTGATGCTGCAGAACACAGTGCTGCCCGCCAGGTGCTGCTTCGCTTCGGACCTGCGGCCACTTCGGTCAGACCCCAAAGTGCTGCCTTTTGCCCATTTTTCCCCTCCCTACAGCACGGGGAGAGCCCAGACAGAAAGAGCGCTCGGCCTTGAGGGGGGCACAGTGTGACTCATGGGCCGAGCGCCCCCAAAATGCCGTTTCCTGCAGAAAAACGGGGCTGGAGGTGAAAACCTCCCCACGCTCACCTCCTCAGGGTGTTTTTCCATGCACACCTGCCTGGCCCCAAACCGCAGCGGCGTGGCCTGGGGTGGGGTGGCCAAAGGTCAGCGGCAGCAGCACCCCCACCCTGCTCAGAAAAGAGGAATATTTGGAATATTTCCTTCCTGCAGGAGGGAGCGCGGCGGGGGGGAGCGGTTGTGGCTCTTGTTGTGCTCTGACGTGCTGTTTTCTTTCAGATGAAGGATCTCACCAGCTTGCCTGGCTTTGGGACCACGGCAAAGGCAGGGTGCAAAACACACTAGTAGGACATGACCCTTAACACTTTCTCTAAAGCGTAGCCCTATAGGTATATAAGATCAATAGAGCTTAACACTGGGGTTGGCTTTTATTCTGAGCTTGGGTTTGGCTTTTTTGTCTGTTTGTTTGTTTGGTTTTCCTTTTGTTTTCTTTTTTGTTTGTTTGTTATTTTGGAAGCGTTTTACTTTCTCCTTCGCCTCCCGCGGGCAGACAGAGGCAGGGGCTTGCAGAGCCTGAATGGTTTGGGGAGAGGTGCAGGAGCATGAGGAGGAGGGGGAAAGCGCTGCGCGAAGGCTCCTGCCCACAACCCTCCGCCGTCCCCTTCCCATCGTCGGAGGGGGGCAGAGCACCGACCTGCTACCTCGGGCGCTTAAATAACTCCCAGCCCCGAATCTGTGCCCTTGACCGGCGTCTCGGCGGCTTGCAGGTATTTTCCAGTACACCAAGAAGCTGTTCCTGAGCAGGCCGGCGGGACGGGCGCAGGCGCTGGAGTTCGTCCGGAAAAATGCGGCCAACGCGCTCTCCATGGCGAACCTGGTGGTGGGGCTCTCCTCCATCCTCTGCAGCCTCAACAGGTGGGGGACGGGCAGGCCGAGGGGACGGGCAGGCCGAGGGGCCGGGCAGGGAAAGCGGCGCGGGGCTGACGCCTCTTCCCCTACAGGCAGTACCACTGCTCCTGCTGGCTGCTCCTGGTGGGCTTCCTGCTCGATTTGGCCGACGGAGCCGTCGCCCGGCAGCTCAACGCCTGCTCAGCGCTGGGTGAGCCCCAGGGCTGGGAATGGGCCGGGGGTGCCGGCTGCCGGCCGCCCCCTCACCAGCTCACCCCCCGCAGGAGCCAAGCTGGATGACTTTGCTGACTTCACGTCCTTCGGGCTGGCCACGGCACTGCTGCTGCAGCCACGCGGCGTGCTGGACGGGCTGCTGGCCATCACCTACGTGCTGGCTGTCTTCGCTCGCCTCTGCTTCTTCTCCAGCGGTAAGGCTTGGGGCTCACAGGGCTGGGCACCCCGTGGGCTCCCGGCTGAGTGCACGGCACCCCGCAGGGATCCCCTTCACCTACCGGGGCTTGCCGTGTCCCTACGCTTCCTCGCTGCTGGCCAGCACCTTCCTGCTGACGGGCGGCCACGTCACGCTGCTGCGCGTCACCGCCATTGCCATGGTCCTCTTCATGGTTGACCGCGGCTTCTACCCCCACGACAAGGTGCTGGAATCGCAGTGCTGGAAGAAAGCGATCTACGCCGGAGGTAAGGAGCGGAGGTAAAACATCCCGCTCTCACAGAGGGTGCTCAGCCATCCCACGGAGCAGCGACCCAGGGAGGCATTGGAGCACCACTCTGCCCTCGCTGCTGACGGTTCCCCCCTGCAGGCATTGCGGCCGTTCTGTTCTCGCCCGCAATGGTCGCTCCCGTCTACTACCTCGCCTGGTCGGCGTCGTACATCTTACTCCCCTTCGCTATCTGGAGCTGCAAAGCCTAACGGCTGAGCAGCAGCAGCCCCGGCGAGGACGGCTCCGCCTTAACCTCCACCGCACGCATAGTAAAGCTCTCCTCTGCCTCACTAGGGTGCCAGCGCCAGGCTGTCTCACCCCCCGCCTTCGTTAGCTCTTCCCGGGAAGGAGAGCCGTGACAGCAGACTCCAAACCTAGCAGGCGCAATGCCGCGGCCCCACAGGGCTTCCCACCATGGCAGTCTGCTTAGAAAACAGCTGAGCTCCTGCAAAGGGGAACTTGGCGCCAGCAGAGCTCGGGCCGGGCTCCAACCTGCCCTGCGCACCCGCACCCCCAGCCAGAAGAACAACAGCCCTGCACCAGCCCCCTTCCCGGGGAACCACCCCCCAGGTGCCTCCTGCCAGTCCCACCAGCTGGGACAGAGATGGAGGTGCAACTAATGCATTCCCACTGTACATAGTAATTTATTGCGAGGGCACAGTTGCGGCGGCTTTACGTTCCCCAAATCAACATGAGGAGGAAGCGGCCCCCGCAGCAGGCAGTCTGTAGTAGGACAGGGGTGAGGGTGCCCCCTTTCCTTGCAAAGCCCAGCCTGAGGCACGGGGAGCACTCCGGTATTTATTTCTGACGTGTCGCCATAGGGAAATAATATCTGAAGAGTGTTCTTTTTTTTCCTTTCTGCGCCCGGTCGATGAGGTGTGGGAGGGAGGGAGGAAGGAATGTGGAAAGGAAAAATGGAACCTGAAACCCTGGGGCCGAACTCTCTGGAAATAAAAAAGCTGGAGAACAACTGCACCGCCCGCTCTGGGAGCGTGGGGTGGGGGAAGGAAGCGAAGGTCAGACCTCGCCGAGCAGCAGAGGAAGCGGAGCGGCTCCATCACTCCGCACCTCCAGGGAATCCTGCAGCTCCAGCAGCTGCAGACGGACAGAACGACCCCGTCGCGGGGCGAGCGGCCCTGAGACCCGCAGTGCTGCCAACGGGTGGAGGGGCTGCGCAGGGCGGCTGGCGGCCATCGGCTGCAGCTGCTCTGGCACACGGCCCTGCGATCCCGGGGGGCTCGGCCGGCCTGCTGTGTGTGAGCGGGAGGCGGAGGAAGGAGGAACGACCGCTGCTTTTATTTAGAAAAAAAGATAAAAAGAAAGCAGAAAATAACAACAAAGAGGCGTCTGTCAGCGTAAACAGCGAGATAGGGAAGGGCCGGCAGGCGGCGGGGCCGTGCTGCTCCGTGCCGCTTCGTGCCGCCTGCCGCTGCGACGGCGCCGGGCCCGGCCCGACCCTCACTCCCCGCCGGCCTGCATCTGCTTGCAGAAGGCGTCGAACTGCCGCTGCTCCAGCTCCGTCATCACGCGGTTCAGCGCGTAGATCTGCGGGGAGGGGCGGGGAGGCACCGCGGTGAGGCGCCGCTCGAGGCCCCGGCTCGGCCCGCCCCGGCTCGGCCCGCCCCGCTCACCTCCGCGCGCTGCCTCTGCTTCAGCTCCTGCTGGGCCGACCTCTGCTTGGCCTTCTCCAGGCGCGCCGCCGGCTCCCGGCCCTTCGGCCTCTCCTTCCGCCCCCCGCTCGGCTCCATGGCCGGGCCGGCCGGGCCGCGCCCCGCTACCGGCGGGACGGCGCCCGCTGCAAGATGGCGGCGGCCGGGCCCCGCCACCGCGCATGCGCGACCAGTGAGGCCGGGAGGCTAGAGCGTGCGCGGCGCCGTAGCGCCCCCTGGCGGACGGGAGGAGAGCGGCGGGGCAGCCACCAGCGGCTCGGCAGCCTCCAGCGGCGCTGCCCGCTGTGTCAGCCCTCCCAGTAGCGCAGCCCCGCACATCGCACCCCACACACGATCGCAGCCCACACATCATCGCACCATCTCCGCTGTTTATATTGCACAGCCCTACGCCCCACGCTTGACACCACTCCCCCAGGCCCCTACGTAACAGCCCTACCGCACACCCCCTGCAGGGCACAACTTCTGTCAGCACCGCTGCAGCCCCCCTGCACCATCCTCGCCGCCAGCCCCGCACAGCACGTGGCACAGGACGGCACGGCGTCCCTCACCCCGTGCAGGGGCTGCACCACAGCCCCTCGGCTCCAAATGCACCTTTTATTGCAGCGGCCAGAGCAGGGCCGGACCCACGGGGCCACGTGGAAGCACAGGACGGGGACACCAGCCGCGCCATGCCCGGTACCCAAAGTTGGCTGCGCCCTGCGGGCATCAGTGCGGCCCCGTCCCGCCGGCAGCCCGCGGGGTCCCGCTAGATGCGGACAGTGTTGATGCGTAGCGGTTGGACGTTCTTCCCGTTGGCGTGGCTCTGCCCGGGGCTGAAGTAGGAGCAGAGCTTCCCTGGAAACTTCTCCCGGAAGGTGTAGAGCCAGGACATGTCGTCGGCGTTGTAGAAGATGAGCAGCCCCTTGTCGTAGTCCAGGAAGACGCCCACCTTCTCCAGCTTGCTCTTGACGTTGAGCCGCGTCCAGGGCTCAGTGCAGGCGCTGTACTGGTTCCCGTCGTGCATGACGATGCAGTAGAAGCCACGGCTGGGCTGGATCTGGATGCTGCCCTTGCGGGTGACGGCCTCGTGCGCCAACCCGATCATCCACTGCGTCTTCTCAGACACCACCACCTCCCAGTAGTGGACGCCGCCGCCAAACGCCTGCGTGCCCAGCACCGACACCTCCACGTCGAAGCGGCGCGGTGAGTCCTGCAGTGGCTGCGGGTGCAGGTTGCCGTAGGCCACGATGGTGCAATCATCAGAGAGGATGAGGCGCTGGTGGGCCGTGCCGGGGTCCAGCGTCAGCGCCGCGGGCACTGCGGAACGGCAGGCGTCAGCATCCCCGCCCGGTGCCCCCCCCCGTGGGGCACGGTGACCCCCTCCCACCTCCCCGCCGGCCTCACACTCACCTGGGTGGATGTCCTGAAAGAGCGACTTCCAGATGGTGTACTGCAGCGGCCCCATGTACTTGGAGGTGGGGAAGTCCTCGTAGGTCAGGTTGGTCTCATGGATCTTCCCCTTCAGCCTGCGGGATGGGCAGCAATGTGCACGGAGCTCCGTGGGCACCCCCTGCCCCGCGGCACCCACCCACCTCTCAGACAGGGACGCGACGCCGGCCAGGAAGGCGTGCTTGTCAGCCTCGGCCAGGCGCTCCTGCAGGATCTGGCTGCCCTCCTGCACCTTGCGCAGCTGCTGGCTGTAGCGCTGGATCTTCTGCTCGATGTCGGTCAGCGTCCGCGCCGTGTCGGCCTCCAGCTCCTCCAGCATCGCCTTCTGCCGCTCCCGCAGCAGCCGGTGCAGCCGCTCGAAGGCCTCCCCAATGGTGGCCCGCAGGCTTTTGGCTGATGACTGAGGAGGCGGGGGGCACGGCCGGGCCGCAGCGGGTCCGTCAGCATCCTGGCAGAGTGCGTGGGGAGGGGCAGGGGAAGGGATTCGGGGCACGTCCCCGCAGCCTCGCTCCTACCTTGGTGTCGGCCAGCTGCCTCTTGAGGAGGTGCAGGGCCTCGGTGTGGCCTCGCTCGCTCTCCTGCAGGCCCTGCAGCTGCTCCTTCAGCTCCCGCTGCAACACAGAGCGCCCTGAACCTGTGCTCAGCCCTGGCCTCACCGCACTGCCTGCTTCCCCACCCCACAGCAGCAATGTTCCAAGGGGCGTGGGGAAAATGCAAAGCTTTGTACCCGCCCCATGCTCAAGCAGTGATCCCAGCCACCAGCAGCGCGATGCTGAGGTGCTGGGAGAGCTGTGAGGCAGCCCCACAGCCCCATAGATATCCACCACGGGGCTAAGCTGGCACTGCAGTGACGAGAGACCATGAGGGCCAGCACATGGCACAAAGCTGCCCCAATACAGCAGGTTTTGGTGCTGCTGTGGGAGGTGGGGTCCTGTGTGGGACAGGAGGGAGTCTGGTTTGGGGCTGCTTGGGGATCCCCAGGGAGAAGCTCAGCAGAGCCACATGTAGGGACAGACGGACGGATGGGTGGGTGGCCACACAGTGTGGATGGACAGATGGACAGAGGATCGCACTCCACTTGTGGGGAAGTGACAAGGGAAGCAGCACCCCAGAGCCATGCGCAAACAGGCAGAGGGAGCTCTGGCTGTCCTGAACGTTGACAGATGGACAATGTGCTGCATGGTGCACACGGATGGACAGACAGAGCATCCCACAGACAACACAACTCTGGGAACAAGGGGGGATGGATGTTCAGGGACAAACAGACAGACAGACAGATGCCTACCTGCAGCTCCTCGAAGGCATCATCCACGTTGGTGACCTGGTGCTGCTCGTGCATGGCCGGCTCATCGCAGAAGAAGCAGACAACAGTGCGGTCAGTGAGGCAGAAGAGCTTCACCTTCTCATGGTCCTTGCAGGGGAAGGGGCTGCGCTGAGCCCCTAGGATGGCATCCAGGGGGAAGGCGCTGTAGCGCTCCACGATGTTGGCCAGCTTCAGGCTGGGGGCCAGCGTGGGCTCGGTGAAGGTGCGGCGGCACTCGGGGCAGTCGCGGGCACCCTGCGGCTCCTGGCGCACCCAATGTTCTGTGATGCAGCGGCGGCAGAAGTAGTGCTCGCAGCCGAAGCTCACCGGGTCCTGGTAGATGCTGAGGCAGATGGAGCACAGCAGCTCATCCTTCAGGCTGCAGGCCATGGCCAGGGCTGCAGGGGGACGCTGGGCTGCAAAAGGGGGGGGTTGATGGGGTGAGAGTGCTGCAAATGGAGGCAGGATGCGGATGGGGGGCCACGGTGGGGCTGTAATGGGGGGAGCGGGGGTGAGGCTGCAATAGGGGGGTCAGATTGGTAAGGGGGTGGGGGTCAGGGTGATATGAAAGGGCTAAGGATCGGGATGTAATAGGGGGACTGGGGATGAGGGGATATGGGGGGTGGGTGTCAGTGTGATGGGGGGCTAAAGTAGATGTGGGTGATGCTAGGGGTCAGAGGGATATGGGGGGGCTGTGGTGGGTATTGGAGATGCTGGGGGTCAAGCTGATAAGAGAGGGTGAGGGTCAGGGTGATATGGGGGGGCTGAAGCTACTGAGGGTGATGCTGGGGGTCAGAGGGATGTGAGGGTGGGGAGCAGGGGGATATAAGGGGATTGAGGATGGTAATGGGGATGCTGGGAGTCAGAGGGATATAGGGGGGCTGAGGCTGACGGGGGGGAGTGCTGGGGGTCAGGATGGAATAGGTGGGCTGGGCGTCAGGGGCATATGGGAGGGCTGAGGTTGGTACTGGGGGATATGGCTGGGTACGGAGCCGCAATGGTGGGGTGAGGAGCAGGGGGCACGGGGGGCGGAGGTTGGCACGGTGGACGCCGGGGCTCGGGCTGCGGTGGGGCCCCGAGCTGCTGCTACCCGCGGGGCTGCAGCGGACACCCAGCGCTGAGGCCGCACTCAGAGAACCCGGGTTCGAATCCTGCCCCCGGTTCCGCGCCCCGCCGCCCTAAGGACCCGGGTTCGAGGCCTCACCCCACCGCTGCCGCCGCCGCCGCCGCCGCCCGCTGCCCGCTGCCGTGCCCGGGTAAGCGGACCCGCCGCCGCCTCATGCACCGCTCCCCGCCGCGCCGGGCGGGGGGTGGGCGAGGAGAAGGGGGCGGGGCCGCGCAGCACTTCCTGCCTTCCTTTCTCCCCCCTCCCCGCAGCCACAGTGGTACCGCCCCGCCCCATTGTCCCCCGCGCGGCGCGGCCCTGCGGCGCGTACCACCGCCCGGCGGGGGGGGTTCTTAAAGGGGCCGCGTCCCATCCCTCTCTTCGGCCGTCCCGACCTTTCCCTCTCCGTCTTATTATCACTGACGAGGGACGGGGGCACGGGGGGGGCACAGACACAGCGCTGGACGTGCAGGGCCGCCGGCATCCTAACAGCGCAGGTGTCACCCCCTAATTCTGCACAGACCCCAAATTCAGTGTTGAGCCCCAATTCAGCACTGTCCTCAAATTCAGCATTGCCCCCAAGTTCACTATTGCCCCCAAGTTCAGCGCTGTCCCTAAACCGAAGCAGTGTTTCCAAACTCTACATCATCCCCAAATTCAGCATTGTCCCCAAACTGAAGCATTGTCTCTGAGATTGGCATCATCCCCAAGCAAACCATTGTCACTAATTTCAGCCTTGCCCCCAAACCAAACCGTTGTCCACAGTTCAGCACTGATGTTAAACCAAAACATGATCCCCAAGTTTAGCATCATCCCTAAACTCAGCATCATCCCCAAATTCACCATCACTGTCCCTAAGCCAATGCTCTGTCCCCAAATTCCGTTCTGACCCAAACTCTGCATCATCCCTATCCTGAATAATTGCCCCCAGGTTCAGCACCGTCCCCGAAATGCAGCGTTATCCCCGCATTCAGTATCATCCCCAAACTCCACATCATTCCAAGATCCTGTATTGTCCCCAAACCAAATCACTGCCCCCAAATTCTTCATCTCCCCCAGCATTCAGCATCATCCCTAAACCAAAGAGTCCCCCAGCAATGACAGAGATCCCCACAGGGGCACAATGAGGGGGTTCCCCCTCCTGTGCCCCCCACCCTGTGGGGCTCTGGGTGCGGAAGGAAGGACAGACGGGGACATTTGGGGGCAGCTCACAGCCGCCCCACAGCTGGCTGTGGGCCAACGTTAACAGGGCAGTTCTGAGCCCCCCACACCCCCCACGCAGGGAATGACCGCCTGCTTTGTTCCTGCCTGGGCGGGAGGACGGCCCTGAAGGCTGGAAAAGGAGGGGGGAAAAAAAACCCCGACCACAGGGGTTTGTTATTTCTGCCTGTGTTTCTGCAGGAGGAATGCAGGGCTGCTCGCCCTGCCAGGACCCACTGGGACGGGAGAGATTTGGAATTAAATCATCAAAGCGCCGGCGGAGCAGGGAAGGGGCAGCCAGGCAGGCATTGTGCCAGCATCGCACCTAGCCCCAACCCCAACCCCAACCCAATCCAAACAGTGACCCAAATCTCAATCCTAACCCTAACCCAAACCCAAATCCTTATCCTAACTTCAACCCTACTGCTATCCTCCTATCCTCAACCCTAATGCTAACACCAACCCCAGTCCAAAATTAACCCCAACCCAAACCTCAACCTTAATCCTAAACCTGAAACCAAGCCAAATGCAAACCCTTAACCCTACCTTAACCCTAACCCAAATCCAAACCCTTACCTTAGCCCCCAAGCCCAACCCTAACCCCAACTCCATCCCCAACTCTCAAACCCAACCCTAACCCCAACCCCAACCCTCAAACCCAACCCCAACTCCATCCCCAACCCCAACTCCATCCCCCACTGCACTGACTGGTGTGGGCTGGACCCAGCAGCAGCGCTGTGGGTTTGGGGTTGGATTTGGGTATCCCATACTTCCCTTGTCCTCTATCTTCCCACAATTCATTTTCCTCCCCTGGGCACCCAGGGGAGGAACGCCCCACTGATGGGCACCACCTGTGTTCCTTCCAAATAAACAGACAAGACTTTTATTCTCAGCTGAGTGGGGTTTGTTTATGGGGTTAATTTTAGGGATATGCCTGGGAAGCTGCATCAGTGGGGAACCTGAGTCCATGTGGATATAGGATGCCACGGAGCTGCGGGCTGTGGGGTTAGGATTTGTGGTATGGTTAGAGTTAGGGTTAGGATTAGAGTTAGGGTTAAGATAGAATTAGTGACAGTGTTAATGTGAGGTTCAGGATTAGGGCTAGGTTAAGCGTTAGGGTTTGGGTCGGGATTGATTAGGGGTAGAGTTGGTCAAGTTTAGAGTTAGCATTTAGCTTATGTTAAGGGTTAGGGTTAGGGTTTGGTTTACTGTCAGGGTTATGGTTTGGGTTAGTCTTAGGGCTTTGGATTTGGGCTTGGGTTAGGGCTTGGCCTTGAGTTAGGTTTAGGCTTAGGTTTATGGTTTAGTTTTGGGTTAGAATTAGGGTTACAGTTAAAGTTAGGGTTGGGGTCATGGTAGGGTTAGGCCTAGAGATAGGCTTAGGCTTAGAGTTAGGTTCAGGTTAGCTTAGTTTCAGGGTTAGGGTAAATTTAAGGTCTGAGTTTGGGGCTTGTTAAGTATTTTGTTTAGGGTTATTCATGGGGTCCAGACAGGGAAAGTTGAGCAATGTGGACGCAGCCCATGAGGACACAGGAGGGCTGAGGGATGTCATGGGGTTGCTGGGTGCAGGATTAGGGTTTGTGATATGGTTAGGGTCTGTGGTACTTTTAGGGGTAGGTTAATAGTTGGCTATAGTTGATCATTGGGACTGGACTGAGAAACTTGGGCAATGTGGAACTTCACCAATGGAACCCTATGGAAATGAGCAGGGGATGACACAGAGCCTGTGGGTGTGGGGTCATCCATTGAAGCACCAGCAGGAGCTGGGTTCCTCCAGCACACATCCCTGCTGCTCATTAGCTGCCTTCGTTAGCACTGCAGGAAGGGAAGCACGCCCTGCCTGGAGCCTTGTTGTGGGTGAGACTGGCGGGGGAGCAGCGGCTGAAGCAGCGCGTGTGGATGAAGGGAAACCACACGGCAGGGCGTGTGTGTTAGGGCAAACAGGGAAATTAATCCTGGTTAATTGTTAAATTGGCTTCGTTATCTCCTGCTAACCCTTGTATGAGCACCCAGCGGGCACTTGCTGCAGTCGGGAATTGGGAGCATGCATCCCCTGCTTCTTTGGGTCATGCTTTTCTGCTCCTGGGAGCTGGGAAAGGAGGAGGAGGGACCAGGGATCTGTACTGGGGTTGGGGTTGAGATAAGGGTTTGGGTTAGCGCTGGATTTGGGGGTTGGTTTGGGTGGGGTGGTGTAATGGTTGGGGTTAGGATCAGGATTAGGGTTGGGGTTAGGGTTTGGATTTAGTTTGGTTACAGTTAGGATTATGGCTGAAGGGACCATCAGAGACTGAGTCGCCTCTGGGAGGGAGCAGAACGCAGGTGAGCTGGAAGCAGCGTCGTGTGTTGCACGAGCGCTGGGTGCTGTGCCGTGCGCCTCGCACGGAGGATGCCAGCAGGAAGGGAGGCCCCCGAGCCGCTGGAATTTTCCCTGTTGGTTCAAAGGATGCTGCCGGGGGTGCAGGCGGGGAGGGCAGGCTGGGACAGGCCGGCTCCCAGCACACACTGCCGCATCCCAGCGCTGCGCTGCCGCAGGTTTCAGCCTCGCCGGAGCAGATGCGCAGGGCTGCGTGCTCAGGGTGGGTGAGGCTTTGGGGCTCTCCTTCCCATGGAGCTACAAAGCCAAGATGTTCCCAGGGGCCTGGGGGGGATGCTGGATGAGCCCACACCTCCAGTTTCCCCCGGCGCAATGCTCCCCACTGTGCTCTAAGAGTTGCTGTGCTGCTGCTGTCGTTGCAGGATGCGGCCCTGTTCCCGCTGTGCACGGGTGACGTTTCTCCTCTTCATGAATTGGGATTTCAGGGCTTTTGCACCCAGGGTTTGACACGAATGTGCCTCTGCACAGAGCGGGGGCCCACAGCCCTCCAGGATGCACAAAGCCACTCTGTGCCGCCGCTTTTCATCTCTTAAGTGCTTTGCAAACATTAACTAATTAATCCTAATTAACTCATTACCTAATTATAACCAAATGTCCCTCCCATTTACAGGAGGAGAAAGGTAACAAATGCACGGCCGCTTTCTCTCACCCAATCACCCCTAAACTTCTGCAAGCTCCCAGCCCGCGGCCGCAGGCACCCTGCTCACGCACAGCTCAGCGCCATCAGGGCTGAGAGCTTCACCCATTTCCAGGGTGAAGAACCCACGCTGCAGCTCCGCTCGCCCGGCACAGCATCCCAGTGAGCCAGGATGGAGCATTTCCACGCGCCCACCCCCAGCAGCGCCCACCCTTGTGCTCACATGGCCGCCTGTGAGTCATTGCCAGCGAGCTGCTGTGCGTCCCACTGCCTGGGAAACACCTTGGGAAGCTCTGCACTGACTTGTTCCGGCCCTCATCACCGCCTGCTGTAATCATCTGCCTCTTGTGCGAGCACTTGTGGGGTGTTGCAGGGAATGTTTTATGGGGCAGGAACCATCTGCCCGGGTTGATGGCTCTGCTGCTGAACTCGGCCCAGCGCTAACTCTCCAGCCCCGCTTGACTGAAAGAGAGATTTCTTGCAAAGAAAAGGAAACAAATACGAAGTTAGGATAGAGAGAGGCATTTCCCAGAGGATTTCCTGCTTGGTGCCTGCTGCTGCTGCTGGCGGGGACAAAGACCCCATCAGAACGGCTGTCTGGCACCGAAGGTCTCAATGCTGGCTTGCAGCTTTCCCAGCCAACTTTCCCAGTCTGTTCCCTAGGAATACCCTTAATCCTAACCAGTCCTACTCCTACCCTAACCCAACCCCTACCCCTAACCCAATCCCTATCCCTAACCTTACCGTAACCCTAACCCTACCCTAACCCTAACCTACTCCTAACCCTACCCCTAACCCTAATCCCACACTTTTTGACCAGCATCTCCTTCCCACCCCCAGCTCCACGTCCCGGATTGCAGGAACGCCGCAGCTCGGCTCTGCGCACACACGGGCCGTGCCCTGGGGGCAGGGAGCCGCACCTCTCGAGCATCTCCTGCCCCTTCAGCCCGGCTCACTGCTGCATCCCTGCCGCATCTCCCACCTCGGGAAAGCCGCTGCCGTTCCCATTGCCGGCGGGCACGGCTCTGCGGGCGCGGGGAGAGCAGGTGGAGCAGCGCTGCCGCCCGCCCAAGCGCCCGCAGAGGTGATTTATGGCAAAGGCGGCATCTCCGTGCCGCGCCGAGCGCTCCCCTGCCTTCCTTCCCTTTTAATTGCGGTTGGATCTGCCCCGGGGGCAGAAGAGCCTTTGAACACCTCCTTTTGAATGTGAGCTTAGCAGCCAGCTCCGCTTCCTCTCTGCGGTGCCATTTTGCAGCTCGGGGATGGGGAGGTGGGCACGCTGGAGCCTCCCCAGGTCCTGTAGGCTGAGCATGGGGGTCCCTGCCTGCACCCAACGAGGTGGGGGATGCTTAAATCCACCCAGCACACGGCTGGAAGAGCCCCTGCAGCCTCAGCACAATGCAGCATCACCAAGAGACTTCTACTGGCCAGCCTGTCCCAATGGCTGCATCCCCTGCCTGCAAGTCTGGGGGTGTCCTCCAGCCACCTGGAGCCTTCCTGGGGGTGCAGCCCAAACCCCCCAGAAGTGCAGACAGAAGTGAAAGCAGCGGTGGAAATGCATCTCACATGCGGATGGAGGGGAACTTGGAACCAGGGGGTGGCAGGGGACAAAGAGATGCTGGTGGAATCTTGGAGGTCAGGGAGGGTCCTACATGCACCCATCTCCCAGCCCAGGTGGGAATGGACCCTCCACTACTGCTGGTACACTGCTGCACGACCAGCTCATCAGGGCCAGGCTGGACGTGGCTCTGGGCTGCCCGGTCTGGTGGTTGGTAACCCCGCCTGCAGCAGGGGAGCTGAAACCAGATGATCATTGAGGTCCTTTTCAACCCAGGCCATTCTATGATTCTACCATTCTATGATTCAACTCCTCCAGCCCCTGGAGCGAGCAGAAGGGTTCGGTGTGCTTCAGGTGGAGGGCACCCAGATGTGCACAGTGGGGTCGGCAGCACTCACCCCGTGTGCACGGAGATGTCTGCCCCACCACTCCGAGCCCTCATCCACTTCTCTTCCATCCCCTCATGCACGACTCTGAGGAGTGAGACTGGGAGCTGAGAGCACTGCAGCCATGCTGGAGGGCCGGGTTTGTTTAGTCTGGAGAAGAGCAGGCTGAGGGGAGACATCGCAACCGCCCTTCGATGCGCCAGGGGGGTGAGCGAAGCACCCTGTTCCTCTCCATCTGCCATGGGTGCTTTTGAGGAGCTGGGAAAGCACGCGGAGCTCAGGGTTGAGGTTTTTGCTTTTGTTTTTCAATGGCACAGTTGCTGGAAACTTGTGGGAAAGCCAGGCTGCCCCATGGAGTTTGCAGGAAGCAAGCGGTATGGCCAGCAGTGCTGCACCCCAACGTCGGTCTGCAGCAGGAGGAGATGGTGGGCACTGTCTGGAGAGCTGGGGGTGCCCCATCCCTGGGGGGACCTTTCCAACTCAGTCACTGCACCAGAGAGGGGCTGGGGGCCCCTGAGCATGAGGGGAGTCTGGGGACAATGTGGTGGCACGGTCCTGAGGGGGCTCCGGGGGGGGTGTGTGTGTGGGGAGAATGGGGGGGCACTGAGGGGGATTGGGGGCTGCTGGAGAGAACTGTGGAGCACCAAGAGGGGTGAGGGGCTGAGAACTGGGGGCAATGAGGAGAACTGGGGGGCACTGAGGGGGGCTGAGAGGAACTGGGGGTGCTGAGGAGAACTGGGGGGCAATGAGGAGAACTGGGGGGCACTGGAAGAGGCTGGAGACTGAGGAGGATTGGTGGGCACTGAAGAGAGCTGGGGGCACTGAGGGGAACTGGTGGGTGGTGGAGAGAATTGAGGGCGCTGAGGGGAGCTGAGGAGAATTAGGGGGTGTTAGGAGGGCACTGAGAGGGACAAGGAGCTGAGGAGAGCTGGGGGGCATTGGGAGAGACTTGAGACTGAGGAGGACTAGGGGGGCACTGAGGGAAACTGGGGGTTGCTGGGGAAAACTGGGGAGCACTGATAGGGGCTGAGAACTAGGGAGCAATGAGGAAAACTGAGGGGCACTGAGGGGGGCTGAGGGGAATTTGGGGCTGCTGGGGGGCACTGAGGAGAACCTGGGGCTGAGCAGAACTGGGGGGGCAATGAGGAGAACTGGGGGGCACTGATAGAGGCTGGAGGTGGAGGAGAATTGGGGGGCACTGATAGAGGCTGGAGGTGGAGGAGAATTGGGGGGCGCTGGGGAGAACTGGGGGGTGCTGGGGAGAACCGGGGGGGCACCGAGGGGGCTGAGGAGATCTGGGGTGTGCTGGGGGGCACCGAGGGGGTGAGCGAAGGAGTGAGGGGCACCGGAGGGAACTGGGGGGCACCGAGGGGGGCTGAGGAGAACTGCGAGGCTGCGGACCGAGGACTGGGGTGCAGTGGGAAGAACCGGGTGACTCTGATGGGGGCGAGAAGCTGAGGAGAGGCGGGGAGGGGGGGCTCAGGGAACCGCACGGAACCGAACCGAGCCCCGCGGCCGCCCCGCTGGCCGCCCCCCGCCGTGGCGCCGCGCCGTGCAGGGGGCGGTCGGTCGGTCGGTCGGTCGGTCGGTCGGGGCAGGGCGGCCCGGTGCTGCCCGCCGCGGTCCCTGGGCGGGCGGAGGCGGAGGCGCGGGGGGCGGGCGGAGGCGCGGGGCGCCCATTTTGTCGGTGCGGCGGCGGAGAGACGCGGGACGCGGAGCATGGCTGTTGGTATAGGAAGTGTCTTTTTTTTTTTTTTTTTTTTTTTTTTTTTTCCTCCTTCTTTCCCTCCTCTTCCCCCCCTCCCCCCCTCGCCCCCCCCTTCTTCTCCTCCTCTCCTCCCGCATTCAAAAAATAATAACACCCCCCCCCCCCCCGGTGCGAGCTCCGGTAAACAGCGATTGTGGGTGGGGGGGGGCAGGGCGGTGCTGCGTTCCTCCTCGAGATCTGGATTATTATTTTTTTCCTCATTTTTTCCCCCCTTCCCCTTTAATTTCTTCTTTTTTTTTTTTTAATTTTAATTTTTTTTTAATTTTTTTTTTTTTTTTTCCCCTCTCCCCCCCCCCCCGTAACCGCGGATCTGCAGAACATGGCGGCCCCCCGTTCCTCCCCGCGCTTTAAAAATAAGCCGGGCTGCCATTTTTGTTTTCCTTTTGTCTGCGAATTTTAATAAAACCGTCTGAGAATGTGGGAGAGGCGGCGGAGGGGCACCGAGCGGGGCCGCCCCCCCCATCCCCCCCTCTCCCTTCGGCCTTTTTGTCTGCGGAGGTTCCCCCCCTTCTCCCCCCCCCAGGCAGGAGCAACTTCACTCCGCGCCCAACTTCGCTCTTCTCTCGCGTTCTGCTTTCGTGTTTTTGCTTTTTTTTTTTTTTTTTTTTTTTTTTCCTCCCCCCCCTTCTATTTTTTTTTCCTTCTATTTTCTATCCCCCCCCCCCCCACTTCTTCTCTCACCCCCTCCCCGGGGGGGGGGCACCCCTCTGCGTGTGCCCCCCCCATCCCTCCCAACCCAGGAGGAGGAGGAAGGAGGAGAGGAAGGGGGGGGCAGCCAGGAAGATGCCCGCTTTGCTGGATTCTCTCTTTTTCTCCCTCCGGAGGGTCTGATGGAAAAGTTAATTGCAGCCGAACGGCCCCATCCGTGCGGCGGTGCTCGGCGAGGAGCGGCGGATGCGGCGTGGGGGCTCGGCTGCCTTTCTCTCGGTCGCTTCTCCCTCCGTCGCTTTTCTCTTCCATTCCTTTTTTTTTTTTTTTTCATTTTATTTCATACCCCCGCCCCCCCCCCCCCCCCCCCCCCGTCTGCTTTCTTTCCTTTTATTATTATGATTTTTTTCTTTTTTCTGTTTTTTTTTTTTTTTTTTTTTTTTTTTTTTCCGGGCCTTTCAATTTGCACGGTGGTGGTGCTGTGATGTGTGATGGGGGGCTGCTGTGCTTTATTTATTTATCCATCCACCCTACCCCCCCGCTCCCCTCCTTTTTCCCTTCATTCCATCCCCTCCCCGTTAACCGTATTTTTTTCGGTCTAACAGAGCCGGTTGGGGAGGTGGGGGGGGGATGTATCTTGCATCGCGCTTTAGCAGGAATGTGGAAGTCGCCGCTTTAGTGAGGGGACCCACATTTCCGACAGCGGCGGTGCCCAGGGAGCTCAGTGTCCTCCTGCACGCATCGGTTTGGCCGTGCCATAGCGTGGGGATGCTCACACCCCTATTTATACATCCATCATGCCCGGCCGTGCCGGCGGCGAGCTGCGGTTTGGCCCTGGATCCGTCCCTCGGCCCTTTTCCTCCCTTCCGCACCGTGGGATGCTGTGCGTGGGGACGGCGGGACGGGCAGCACTCCCAGCCCGGAGCCTTTGGGGACGGAAATGGGATCGGAGAGGAGAGGGAAAAGTTTTGGGCGCCCCTCCTGGCGTGCAGCCTGCGGGGCAGATGGACGGACAGACAGATGGATGGATGGGTGCAGGCCCTGCGGGCACCCCGGATCAGGGCGCCCAGGGATGAAAACACAGCTTTTCTTTTTGTCTGCTTTCAGGAAAAAGCCCTACGTTCCCACGGGTCGGGTCGTTGGGAGCTGCTCCGCTTTTGTTCCTCCGCGTGTTGTGTTTTTTGGGGTGTGTGAAGTTGTCCTCCTTGTCCCCCCGTAGAGAAACGCCCCGCGTGCGGCACCGGTTCCCAGCTAGATCTGGAGATGGACGCGGATAAGGGGAAGCAACGCCAGTACTCTCAGAGGTGGGCATGCCGGCGCTCTCGAGGGGAACGAACCGCGCTGAAGCTGGGAGCGTTGGGCAGTAGGGCCCCCGGGGGGCTGCCAGCCGGGTACCTGCCTGGGGGCGCGGGGAGGGATGCCGGACCCAGCCTGGGTTCATTGGGGTCCCGCTTGCAGCATGAGCGCGATCCCCGTCTCCTCTCCCAGGGCCGGCAGTCCGTGCGCTTCTCTGTGCGGAGCAATCCGTTCTCAGGAATCCCCTTCTCCCCCGGAGAGCGGCGGCTGGCCGTGCCTTGTGACAAGTGCATGCGTGTGTGGGGTCGGGGTGGCGGGGTTGGGGTTGGGAACCGCTTGCTGCCTCCTTGCCTGGCCTTGGGGCAAAGCTCTGCTTCGCCGCCGCGCTGTCCCTGCTGTCACGGCGCCCGGCTCTGAGCGTCACTGCCGGCTCCGCTTTGCCGTGTGTGTGCCGGGTGGCAGTGTGGCATCGCGGGGTGCCGGGGGTTCGGTGCCCGCTGTCCCCAGTGCGATGTCACAGCCAGGCCTGCACTGTGCTGCTCGTCCCTCTGCCTGGCTGGGTGGGCGCTGCTGATTCCAGCAGTGCGGCTTTGGTGTCTCTGCTGGCTTCTGTAGGGCACAGCTCTGTCCCTGCCTCCAGGGGCTGTGAGCTGGGTGTCCCGTCCTGCCTGCTCCCTGTTTCGGTCTCCAGGGTGGCTCCGAGGGAAGTGGGTTCCCTTCATTGCTCCTTCCACACCCGCTCTGCCCATCCTCTTTGCACCGCTTCCTTCTCCCCACTGCTTGCAGGGCAGCTGCAGAAGCCCCCCAGGCTGGGTTCCTCACCCTGGGCAGCAGTGCAGCCCTCGGGCCCCACATTCCTCCGTTCGGGATTCCGCTCTCTCCTCGTGCAGTGTGGGCTCCTCGGGGATTTGGGGCCCTGCAGGCAGAATGTGGGGCTCTGACTCTGTTCCCAGTGCAGACCTATGGGGTGAGGGCACACACAGCTCCTCACACCCCTTGGGGCCCCCGTCCCGCAGCCCCGGCCCTGCTGGGATGGGCTTTCTGCTCCAGCCGCTGTTGGCTTTCAGTTGATTTTGCTCGGGGAAGGAAATCTGAATGAGAAACGCCAGTCAGAGCCCTTCGGGGGGCGGAAACGTGGGGTTTAATTGGTTCCATCTTGGGTGAATTCTTCTGGCACACGATGCCTCCAAGCCGTTCCTCTGGAACGGGGATTTCTGAGCCTCCTGCCCTGGGTTTCACGTGTTGTTTCTGCTTCCCTGGCTTACGTTCCTTATGCTGTCTTCTGCCTTAGGGTAAATTCTTCCTGCTGAGGAAAAGCTGGGCCGGGGGCCGCGGGCGCAGGGCCCACGCGGGACGGTCCCTGGAGCTGGCAGCAGGATGGCGCGTTGCGGCATGGGGAGCCCGCCTGGGCACGGCATGGCAGCCCACGGGCACGTGGGTGGCTTTGATGCTGCTTCCAGCCCGGCAGCTCGGGGCTGGGGATTTTGCAGTCGGGCCTTTGGTTTCTCCTAAAAAGCTGCTCCTCCGGGCAGGGGCCGCTTGCACGCAGCCCGCAGAGATGTGCAATGGGTTCTGACCTGTGCTGGCTGCGTGCTGGGAAGGTGGGGATGGTGCAGCCCCTTCCCCTGACAGGGCTGAGCTTATGGGGCGAGAAGGTTTTGTGCTTTTGGGGGAAAATGTGGCGGAGTGGCTGGGCGGCATGAGAACGGGTGGAGTGCTGCAAATGGAACAGGACGAGGGGTGATGGGGGCACGGCTGTGCGGGTGCCACATCCCCAAGTCCCCTCCTGCTGGTCTGATGGCGCCCTGAGGGGACGGCCAGGGACACTGGGCTCTTTGCTTTTGCCTGCTGCAGTCTGAGGCTGTGTGGACTCGTGCTGCCCAGCACTGGGTGCTGCTACCCGGCTCGGCCCTGCGCTTGTTGCTCCGTGCCCAGCTTGCTCCTGATGGACGCTTGTCAGCCGGGGACCCTGCTTGGGGGAGCGAGGCTGTGCTGGTGGAGGGCTGGCTTCTCGCTTGGCCGCTGGCACCCCGCAGTACCCAGGCATGCCGCTCGCCTCACCCCCATCCCCTGCTTTCCTCCCCCTGCCCCATTTGCTGCCCTACCTGTGCCAGGCAGCCCTGTGGCCGCTCGCCGGCCCCGAGGGGCGAAGCGGCGCCGGTCCCCGGGAGCGAACCCTTCTCGTGGCGGTGCCGTGCCGTGTCCGTGAAAAGAATCTCTTGTTTCTTTTTATTTCAGCGAAGGCGAGACAGAGAGGGCTGCCAAAGTAGAGACGTTCCCTAGAGAACTGTAGCTTGACTTAGCGGCAGTTTGGTAGGAAGTTGGAAGGCTATAGTGAGCTGCGGGGCCTGGCGCTCGTACCCACCCGTGCCATCATCTACCTCCATCAATCTGGAGCCTCATCGACACGTCTCCCCAGGCAGCTGCGGCCATCTGGCTTCTGAGGCCAGCCTGTGAGTACCAAACACGGTGTGCACCATGTCTTGTCCGTGCCGGGCCACCGCCGGCCTCGCTGCAGCCGCCTGCGCACTCCTTCCCCTCCACGCGGCGCTGGGCCTTGCTCTGCCACGACGCCTCTCCCTTCCCCGTGCATCCGCTGCTTGCTCTTTCCACCTCCCTCTGCTTCCTTCCCTGCCTGGGAGCTCCGGTGCTCACTGATGGAGCCCTGCTGGGTGCCCACGACGCCTTCTTTGCCTCAGCAGCAGCTCCTCCGTCCCGCTGCCCGGCACACGGCGCCGTGCCCAGCAGAGCCGGGGGGAGACGTGCTGCAGCATTCCCCACCCTTCATCATTTCCATTTTAATGGATTTTTTTCTTTTTCTTTTTTTTTTTGCCGTGTGTCAGCTTCCATTTTTCATAGTTAGCTGAGAATCTAGAAAAAGGGAGTTTATGTATTTTTCCATCTGCTTTATATCCCCTC
The DNA here is from genome assembly GCF_951394365.1 of Tetrao urogallus. NCBI lineage: Eukaryota > Metazoa > Chordata > Aves > Galliformes > Phasianidae > Tetrao > Tetrao urogallus. The sequence goes on from NC_136834.1 coordinate 429,797, forward strand.
CGGCCCCCTCCCCCCGCCGTCCGAGCTCAGCCCTGGGAGGGGGGAGCAATCCCCCCTATGCTCCAGATGAGACACAGCACAATTTATGAAATTAAGCTGGGACAGGAACAGAGATTTTTTTTGGCACCACCACTGTTTCTTTTCCCTTTATTCTGGGCAGGTTTGCAGCGCTCCACACGCAGCGGTTGCAGCAGCTTTGCTGTTAAATAAGAACTGCTCAGGTGGGGCAGGAGTGGGAGGCTGCAGCAGGTCATGCTCCCCCCCTTCCATGGCAGCTGCAGGCTGTGCTGGGATCCTCCGTTTCTTCGAGCAAACGGGGCGGGCAGAGCTTTGCGTGGTCTGGGATGGGGGGGACAGAGGGCATGGGGCACCTGCTGTGAGGGCAGAGCAGTGGCTCGCTGGGTTGGCTCCAAAAACCTTTTCTAATCATAGCTCTGGCTTCCTGTTTTCCTGCTCTGGCCAGGCAAGAATCGAAGGAGGGCTGCAGCTTCCCACGCTGCGGGGCAGCCGCTGGCTGAGCCGTGGTGGCAGAACTCAGGCCATGGTGGCGGGATTCAGGCTGTGATGGTGGAGCTTGGGCCATGGTGGTGGGATTCAAGCCATAGTGCTAGGATTCAGGCCATGGTTGTGGGGTTCAGGCTGTGATGGTGCAAGGATTTGGGCTGTGATGGTTGGGCTCAGGACCTGGCGGTGGGATTCAGGGCTGTGGCGGTAGGATTCAAGCTGTGGTGGTGGGATTCTGGCTGTGATGGTAGAGCTCAGGCCATAATGGTGGGATCCAGGCTGTGCTGGTGGAGCTTGGGCCACGGTGGTGGGATTTGAACTGTGATGGTGGGGTTTGTGCCGTGATGGTGGTAATATTCGGGCCATGATGGTAGGATTCAAGCCATGGTGGTGAGCTTCAGGCTGTGATGGTGGTGGGATTCAGGGCCATGTGGTGGGTTTGGGCATCTTGGCAGTGGCAGGAGAGCTCTGACCTGGGGATGTCAGAGTGCTGTGCTTGTCCCACGCTGTGGTACAGGCGTTGTAAGCAGTGAGCTGTCACCTCTGACAGCATTTGCTGGCACAGGCTGGTGCAGGGCAGGGTTCCCTGTGGCTCTGTGCATGGCTCTGCTTTCATGAGAGAGCTGACCCCAGTGAAAGGGACTCTCTGAAGTGACGCCTGGGGCAACTGCAATGCAGTCTGCCTTGCTCTGGGTGCCCCGAGCTGCCAGAGCCCAGTGCTGGCCGGGACGGTCCTGCTTGAGGCTCTTAATCAGCAGCTCCCATCCTGCCCTCAGCTCCAGGTCCCTGGGCAGGGCTGCCGCTCCCAGGACCTCAAGCTGCTCAGCGCCACCCGCTGCCACGTGGCCGCTGCCCTCCTGCTCCGCGGTCTCGTCCCCACGTGCCATGCGGCTCAGCAGTCCCGCTCTGTGCCTCGCTGTCCCCGGCCTCCCTGCCCTCCTTTGCAGCAGTGTTCTGCAGGGAACCCGTGCTGATCTCATGCCTGGTTCTCCTGGTGCCGGCTGTGGTGGGGATGGGTCTGTGCCGTTCTGGTTTCTCCCTCCGTGGCCTGATTTCTGCTCCAAATGGAGGTCATCTCCCTGCAGCTCTGTCGCCCGCAGAGCTGGGGAAGGTGCCGAGGAGCTCCTTCCTCCTTGTGGAGCTGCTCCCGGCGCTCTGTGCACAGACACGGGGGTCCCGCCTGCTCCCAGCTCGTGGTGCAGCCAAAATAACGTGTGCAGTGTCTGATGGCAGTGCTGGCTGAATCGGCATTGGGTGTCGGGTGGGGAGGAATCAGAAGTGCTCGTGCCTCAGCGTACCCTGCCAGCTCTGGCTGTGATGTGAGCAGCAGCACTGCCTGCTGATGTCGGGCCGCTCCGCTGCCATCATTTTCTCGCCGTCCCTGCTCAGATGTTTCCTATTAACTAAAGATGGATTTTAGAATTCATTTTTCCAAAGTATTTAGCGTCTCCATAAATCTCCCAGCCCCGCTGCAAGCAGGGCTCGTCCTGAAGCGAGCTGAGCCGCCTGTGGTTGCTGCAGGTGCCCTTACTGGGGCTCCTTGGGGTCCTTGCGTCGCTGCTGTGCTTGCGCCGTGCTCCGTGTCCTCCTGCAGCCTTCCCCAAGGTGCTGGGGAGCAGCAGTGATACCTGCGGGTGTGAGGGCCGGGGGAACCCGTTGGGAGCCCTGGCCAGGTGCTGTGGTTTCAGCAGCAGTTCTCTCTGTGTGGATATGAGCTGCCCAAAGGGCCGGCTGCCCCGCTGTGCTCTCCTCCTCTGTGCTCCGTCTTCTGGAAGGGTTTTCTAGGAAGCATCTCCTGGTGGTTGCTGTGTTGCTGTCAGTGTGGCTCAGCCCTGTGGTGGGCCCTGGGGGCTCCTTCCCATGGGAAGCACTGTTGCAAAGCCCTGTGGGGAGGCCGGAGGGGGCTGCCGGGCTGCTGCCCCCCGTAACCCCCATCTCTCCCTGCAGGATGGCGGAGCCTCGCTTCAACAACCCCTACTTCTGGCCGCCTCCCCCAACCATGCCCAGCCAGGTGAGACGGGTGTTTGGGGAGGAGGGAGAACCAATGGAACAGGGCACCTCTGACCTCTCTGCCTCCACCCCTGCCAGCTGGACAACCTCGTCCTGATCAACAAAATCAAAGAGCAGCTGATGGCAGAGAAGATCCGGCCCCCACACTTGCCCCCCACCTCCGTTGCCTCCCAGCAGCCCCTCCTGGTGCCCCCCTCTCCTGCTGAAAGCAGCCAGTCCATCATGTCCCTCCCCAAGCTGCAGCAGGTGCCAGGCCTCCACCCGCAGGCGGTCCCGCAGCCCGACGTGGCCCTGCACGCTCGGCCGGCCACCAGCACCGTCACAGGTACCAGCGCTGCCTGGGGGGGACCCAGAGGGGCCTGCTTTGGCTCCTGCTGCCTGAGGGCCACTCGAGTGTGGGGGGAGGGCGCGGGGCGGGCAGCGTGTGCCCCGCTGACCCCCGCCTGTCTCTGCTGCCAGGGTTGGGGCTGGCGTCCCGCGCGCCCCCAGTCAGCACCTCCGAGTCCAGCACGGGCACCACCACCCCTTCCACACCCACCTCCACCAGCCAGAGCCGCCTCATCGCCTCCTCGCCCACCCTTATCTCAGGAATCACCAGCCCGCCCCTCCTCGACTCCATAAAGACAATCCAGGGCCACAGCTTGCTGGGGGCACCCAAGACGGAGCGGGGCCGCAAGAAGATCAAGGCGGAAAACCCTTCGGGGCCACCTGTCCTCGTGGTTCCCTACCCCATCCTGGCCTCGGGGGAGACGGCCAAAGAGGGCAAGACGTACAGGTAGGTGGGCGCCTGGCGTTGGAGCCGGGCTGCGGCGGTGCTGTGGGGATGGGGGTGGAGATGAGGGGTGCAGTGAGGCGTCCTGCCCAGCCCGGCCCCCGTGGCTCTCCTGCAGGTGTAAGGTCTGCCCTTTGACGTTCTTCACCAAGTCGGAGATGCAGATCCACTCCAAGTCGCACACAGAGGCCAAACCCCACAAGTGCCCCCACTGCTCCAAATCCTTCGCCAACGCCTCCTACCTGGCCCAGCACTTGCGCATCCACCTGGGCGTGAAGCCCTACCACTGCTCCTACTGCGAGAAGTCCTTCCGCCAGCTGTCCCACCTCCAGCAGCACACCAGGTGCCAGGAGGGGCTGCGTGGGGTTGGGAGTCTCCAGTGGAGTGGGGTGGGATGGGATGGGATGGGATGGGATGGGATGGGATAGGGTGGGGTGTTCACTCAGCACCACCTTCTTCTCCTTCGCCATCTCCAGCTGTGCTCTCCAACCCACGCAGCTCTTCTGGGTCTCAACCCAGGGTCTCCTTCCCCTTGTGCCCCATCACTGGGTCCCTTCTGCGCACATGGCTGTCACTGCTGAGCTCAGTGGCCGCGTGGGTGCTGGGAGCTTTGCAGGGTTCGGGGCTGTGTGGGTTCCCAGCCTTGCTGGGGCCGTTGCCTGACACGTTCCCCTCCCACCATACCCACATCCTGTGCAGAATCCACACCGGTGACAGACCCTACAAGTGCCCACACCCTGGCTGCGAGAAGGCATTCACACAACTCTCCAACCTCCAGGTCAGCAGCTCCTGGGTGACGGCGGGGAGGGGGGCACGGAGTGCCGAACCCCACAGGGGGCGAAGCAGGGGGGGCTCAGGGCTCTCCCGGCCCCACACCCCCCCTAACAACCCACCCCGTGCCGCTCTCTGGCAGTCTCACCAGCGACAGCACAACAAGGACAAGCCCTACAAGTGCCCGAATTGCTACCGGGCCTACACGGACTCGGCCTCGCTGCAGATCCACCTCTCAGCGCACGCCATCAAGCACGCCAAGGCTTACTGCTGCAGCATGTGCGGCCGCGCTTATACCTCGGTGAGGGGCTTTGGGGGCACGGCGCGGCGCGGCCCCTCCAGCACCCCAACCCCCTGCTCACCATCTGTCCTTGTGCCCCGCAGGAGACGTACCTGATGAAGCACATGTCCAAACACACCGTGGTGGAGCACCTCGTCAGCCAGCACTCTCCTCAAAGGACCGAATCCCCTGGCATCCCCGTGCGGATCTCGCTCATCTAAGTGGGCTCTGTCCCACCCCGCTGCTGTCGGGGGGTGGCACCCCGTTGGCCCCCCCTGACCCGGCCCCCCTGCTCCCCCCGGGGGGCTGCAGGTTTGGTGACATCCAAAGACGGTTTCAGAGCACTTTGAATCTCTGCAGTTTTCTTGGGGGGGGGCGAAGCGTGTGGGGGGGGGGGGTAAAGGAGGGGGTTCTCCTTCGTCAGCCCCCCCCCTCCGCCTCCTCTCATTTTGGATACAAATATATATATATATATTTATTGGCCAAGAAGTTGGTGCTGCTAACACAGAAACAAAATCAGACGTGGAACGGAGCACGCCAGACCCCCTTCTCCCCCCAGGACTGTGCTGGAGCAGAGCAGGGCTCAGAGGGGGCTTTGTTTTAAGGGGGGGGGGGGAGCTGCTCCGCGTGGGTTGCGTTTGATTTTTAAAGACGTTTTCCCCTCTGGTTTCGCTTCCCCCCACGCCGGACTCCGGGAGCAGCGGGGGGTGCGCGTGCCTCTGTGTGTACATAGCCCCGTGTACAGAGCCGAGGGCCCCGCGCCCCGGAGAGACTCGACAGAAACTCATCTATATTATGTACTCTTTGGTTCCGTTTTGGATATTAACTGTGTTATTTTTTTATACACTTTTTAAGCCTTAACTCATTGTTTTGCCAGGGTGTTTATTACCTTCTGTTTATTAATTTGACTTCCCACAGCCTTTCCCCCACCCTCACCTTTTACCCCCCCCCCCCCCGTCCATCCACCCTTTGGCTCCTCGTTTCCCCTCGGTGTTGTACGATACTCAATATTGTAACCTTTTTTGTCAGCATGTTAATACCGTGTAAATACGCCTCTTATACACACTGTTAACGCCTCCCTCCCCTTCCCCCCCCCCCCCCCCAGCCCCGTTTGGGGCCCTTTTTTTTTATTTTCCTCGATGGAAATCCAGGCCACGTGTCCCTAGAGCTAGCAATTACCTTATTAAAAAAGGAGAAAAAGAAAAAAAAAACAACACACCCCTCCCCCACTTCTTTCCCTATTCCCTCCCCCCCCACCCCCCCCCGGTCTTGCATTGTGGCTCATGGAGAAGCCGGGGGGGGGCTGTGGCCACACGGAGCGTTTTTGCGGGCAGTTGGAAACAGCGGGGACCCCCCCGGCCCTCCGCAAAGCAGCGCCTGTTTTGGAGCAGAAAAAAGAAAGAATAAAAGGAAAGGAAACAAACGATGGGCTGTGTGTGGTGTCACTGCTGCAGGGATGGGGACACAGGGCAGCACGGTGACGAGGAACCTGGGGTAGGGGGGGTCCACAAAAATCCCCTCGATGTGGGGATGGTGGATGATGAAGCGGTGGGGAAGGCAGCTGCTCTGCTGTGCTGGGAGCTGCTCTGCTCTCTGGACGAGCTGGCACTGCTGGGGCAACATTGTGGATGTGAGCAGCAGGGCACAGAGCCACCACCTCCAGGGATGCATCACTGCCACGGCCACCAGCTCCAGGGCCTCCTCCCCATTGCGGCCACAGGCTCTAGGGATGCCATCCCTGACCTCCCCCCCAAAGCCTTTGGGCCCCCCCAGCCAGACACAGCACTGGGCACGGGGACCTCACTGCTCCTCAGCCTCACCTCTGGATGCCTATTGGGTTCGGGGTGCCAGCAGGGATGTGGGGCAAGGGGGGACACACAGGGGCACAAAGGGAACCAAAGGTCCCAGTTGTAGCAGTGCCCCCCCAGGGCGGCCACCAGCAGCCAAGCGTGTGATAGTGCTGTCCCACTGCGGAGGGGGGTGGAAGGTGATACAAAGCCAGGACCCCTCAGTTTACCCAGAGGGGATGGGGGCTGCGTGTGAGGAGGAGGCAAAGTACGGGGGATCAGTTTTCTTTTTCAGTGTTTATTAGAAACAAAAACGGGAAAAAAAAAAGGGTTGTGGTTTCTGTGTTTTTTTCTTTTTTTTTTTTTTTTTTTCCTTTTTTCCTCCTTTTCTTAGAAAGACCGTGGCGGCTGACGGCAGCGGTGTGGGCTGAGGGGGGGGGTCCTTACCTGCTGGGGGTATCAAGCCCCCACCACCTCCATCCTTTACTGAGGTGCCCCTGGAGCAGCCCTGCTGGGGGCAGTGCCATCTCTGTAGGCACCCCCACACCCTCCCCCCACCCCAGGGTGGGCAGCCGGGCCCCAGCGGGGCCACGCATTAAGGCAACCATCCTGCTGTGCCCCGCCGTGCCGGGGGGGGCTCCCTGCCACAGTGGGGCCACTATCGCTACGGGTTATATGTACACACCCTGCAGCCGAGGGGGGGCTGCCCCGGGGCTGTTTGTGCTCAGTGATAGGTTCCACCCCCCCCAACCAGGACAGGCAGGGTTGAGGGGGGGGCTTGGCTTGGGTCTGTCCCCCCCCTCCCCACCCGGTGGGAGCGTCCATGCGAGCCGACGGTGCGGCTCTAGGAGTCCTTAAGCATGCTGATACGGGCGTAGATCTTGAGGGCCGGCCCCAGTTTGATGTTCATGGTGCTCATCAGGTGATCCTCCTTCAGCAGCAGCAGCGCCTGCCCGTCGATCTCCTGGGCACGGAACTCCTCTGCGATCTCCTGGCAGCCTACAGGGTGGGGGGGAGGAACATAGCACAGTCACTCAGCACAGCCCCAAAGCCAACAGGGCCCTCGTCCCTCGACGCCCCTCACCCGGCAGCGAGCGGATGAACTCGTAGACATCCTCCACGTTCCACTTGCTGGGCTCGCTGGGCAGGAAGCGGTGCCCGATGCCCGCCAGCTCCCGCACGTGCATATCAGGCAGCTCCATGTCACGCAGCTCCATGTCGTGCAGCTCCAGGTCACGCTCAGCCTGGCGCCGGCGGGAGGTGGACGAGCTGGCCGAGATGGGCGACAGCGGCTCCTCGTAGCTCGAGTTGTCCGAGCAGCGGCTCGAGTCCTCCTGGCTGTGGTTGAGCTGCAGCGACGCCGTCACCGAGAGCGGCCCCGAGCCCGGCGGGAGGGACACCGGTGTCTGCGGGACGGAGCCACCGGGCAGCACCGGCCCCCGCGGCTCACTGCACCCCTCGGGTCGGACCCACACCCCCCCCTCACCTGCTTCTTGGTGTCCTTGCTGAGCGTGGGCACTTTGCAGGTGCGGCGGCGGCTGTGGGGGGGCCCTCCCGGCTTCTGCAGCTTGTTGCGGTCGGGGTGGAACAGCCCCACACGCTTCGTGCAGCCCACGTTGTACCTGCAGGCAGCGGTGAAGGGATGGGTGGGGGGGTGAGAGCGGGGCCGGGGAGGGGCGCAGGGGGCCAGAGCCCAGTACCTCTTGGCACACGCCATGGAGCAGAAACGCTTGGAGCGCTTGAACTTGTAGGCGAAGTCGACGCGGCCGCACAGCTCACACTTCAGCTTCGGGGGAGCCCCCTCCTCTTTGGACACTGCCGAGAGAGCAGTGGGCAGCTGAGCCGAGGCGGGACAGAGTCCTCGCGGGGCTCCCACCTCAGGGTGCCCCCTCACCTTGCAGGTAGGGCTCCTCCATCTCAGAGTCGGTGGTTGTGGTGTTATCGTGCTGCGGGGCGCGCTCTGCCAGCAGCTCCTGCGCATACTGCGGCTTCAGGCCCCCCACCAGCAGCGAGGAGCGGCCCACCTGCGTGCCGTGGTGGCGTCAGCGGGGCCAGGAACGGCCGGGAAGGGCAGGGGGGAGGGAGGAGCGCGTTGCGTTAGGGATGGAGGGGGCGAGGGAGGGGGGACGGACGTACCGGGAAGGGCTCGGCGCCCTCCTGGATGACGAAGCCCTCGATCACGTGCGTGAGGATCTGCGGCTTCACCACGGCCTGCGGCGGTTTGTTCTCACCATTGTGCGGGGCGGCGCCGGCGACGGTGGAGGCAGCGCTGCCGCTGCCCGAGGTCATACCGGGGGCGGGGGCGGCGGGCGGCGCATCCACGCGCTCCGCGCCCGGCTCTGCGAAGGAGGGAGAGGGGAAACAGGAGGGGGGAGGGGGGAAACCGTCAGCTTCCACGCGGCGCCGCCCGCCCCCGCCCCGCTAGGCCGCCCCAGGCCCGCTAGGCCGCGCCGCTCTGTCCTAGGCCGCGCCGGGCCCCGCCGCCAAGCCCGGGCCTCACCTGACCGGGCCGCGGCGGCTCCGGGCCGGGGGCGGATGCGGAAGTGAGGTCAGCGCCCACCGGGCCGGGCCGGAGCGGGGCGGCTCGCACTCACCGGCGGCGCTCAGCGGCGCGGCAGCCCCATGGCGGGGACAAAGGCGGCGGCGGCGGCGGCGGAGCGGGGACAAAGGCGGAGCGGGGCCGGGCCGGGCCGGGGCGGCGGCGGCGGCTGCGCGGGGCGGGGCGGGGCCGGGCGGTGACCACGCCCATCGCCCTCATTGGCCGCCGCCGCGCGCGCGCGCTCCGCTCGACGGGCGGGGCCTCGGGGAAAGGCGCGGGAGGGGCGGCGGGAAAAGGGGGCGTGGCCTCGGGAGGCGTGGCCGTGCGGCGCCGCTCCCCGCGTGCCTCAGTTTCCCGCGCTTACCGTGCGCGGCGGCGCTCTCCCCCTGCGGCGCTTCGGGGCCGGGGGGCGGCGGGGGGGCGGCGGCGGCGGCGGCGGCGGCGGGAGGCGCGGTGGCGGGGGGGCTTCTGGCGGCGGGCGGCGCGTCCCGGCGGGCGGCCTCTGCGGCACCCAGCGGCGGCTGCGGCGGGGACAGCGTCAGCGGCACGGGATCGCACCCCGCACGTGGGCAGCGGGGTGTGAGGGACGTGGCGTCTGTGTGCGGGCGGCGCACGCGGATGCGCGGCTCTGGGTGACGCTGCTACACGCGGCCGCGGGCCAGACACACGCGTGCAAGGGCCGGCAATGCGCTCACGCGCCCGTGGGCCGGGCAGAACTGCGCACATGGAGGCAGCCTGCAAGCGCTTGCACGTGCGTACTTGTGCGTGAGCCGTGGACACGCGTGCAAATGTGGCCCAGAGCACAAGCCCTGTGCACAGCTGTGCGTGGGCCATTGCGCACACATGCATGTGGCACAGCTGGACACGGAGCAGGCAGCGGTGCACGGGTCATGCACACAAGCAGCGCGCGCGTAGCTCAGGAGCGCACCAGCCGTGCATGCACACACACGTGATGTGGCACAAGGGTTGCACACGTGCACAGAGCTGACATGCACACAGCACGTAGCGTACCCACCCGAGTGCACGCCGGTGCCCCCCATGCACCCCGACCCCCAGCACCCCTGCTCTCTGGGGCCGGGGGGGCCCTCACCGTGCTGCTGGCGGGCTGCAGCTGCAGGATGACGGCGGAGGCGTGCTGGAACTTGCGGGGTGCCCCATAGCAGCCGGGGTGCCCGTTGGGGGCTGTGCCTTCCGCCCCCGTCCCGTGGGGGGCTCCCGTTTTGGGTGGGGGGGCTGGGCTGGGGCTGGCAGGGGGCAGTGACTGGAGCTGGGGGGCAGCTGGACCCGGGGGGGGCTGCCCGCGGGGTGCCAGCTGTTGCTGCTGCTGCTGCTGCTGCTGCTGGATGACAAACTGCTGCTGCATCGGCTTCGGTGGTTGCTGCAGGAACTGGGGCTGCTGCAGCGGGGCGTAGGCTGTGGGGGGGAGCGCGGGGATAAGGCCCAGGGGCTTTGTCAGCAGTGCCATCCCTGAGCCCCCTCCCTCCAAGGTTGCTCCTGACCCGGCAGCATTCACTCTTGGCTGGGGTGAGGCTGTCCTGGGGGGGTAGCAGCAGCACCCTGAGGTTGGGTAACCCCAGGGGACTGGTGGGTGCTGGGGAGGGGAACAGCCTTCACCCCCAGAGCTGAGCCATGAGGAAGAACCTCCTCCCCCTCTGATCCACCGTACACTATACAGGTCCCTGATACAGATGGGGTACCCGGGAAACAGCAGGGAGGGCCATCATTAGGTTTCCGAGTGAACGCCTGCTGCCCTTTGCAGCACCCAATGGTCTAAGCCCCCCCCCAGCACAGTGCCTTACCTGGGGTGACGAGCGGGTGGGCGGCAGCAGGGGCAGTGGCAGTGCGGGCCATGGGGTGAGTGCGGGCATCGGGGCCCTCAGCCTTTTTGAGGTGGTCAGCAGGGTTCTCGGGTGGGGGGACCCGGGGGGGTCCGGCCCGGGGAGTGCTGCCAGGGGGTTTCATGGCGAGGGCAGGGAGGTGGGGGCCGGTGGGGCGCAGCGCCAGGCTGTGCACCTACAATGGCAGCATGTCAGTGGGGTGGGGGGGATGGAGGATGTGGAGTGCAGGGGGGGCTCACCTGGGGAGTGGCAGGCGGTGGGGCGGGTGGTGGGGCTGGCGGTGGGACAGGTGCAGGGCTCTCGGGCCGGACGGCGCTGACGGGGCCCGTGGGCGTGAAGATGAGCTGGGGGGAGAGAAGGGTGAGTGTCTGTATATGAGGGTTGTGGGGAGCACCCCGAGTGTCCCCCCATGTCCTCGTGTGATGGCAGAAGTGCGGGGCACACGGGACACTTGCCCATGTCCCTGCTCAGTGTTGCCGTTCCCCATGTCCCTTGGGTGACCCTGTGGGGTCTGGGCACTCCATATCAGAGTAGTGGCCCTCTGTGGGGTCTGGACAAACACTCCGTAGAATGTAGGTGTCCCATGGGATCCAGATGCCCCCCTACCCTTGCAGAGGGTACCTTCCTGAGGTGGGCCTCCAGCAGTGAGGGTGAGGAGAGACTCTATAGGTCTGGGCATCTCTTGGGGTCTGGGTACCACCCGCTGGGTGGGGACACCCCATGAAGCCCACACAGCCCATAGGATGAACAGCCCATGTAGTCTGGGCACTCCCAGGGGACAGTGGGCTCTCAACGGAGTCCGAGGAGATCTCAGAGCAGTGTGTAGTCACCCTGGGGGGTCTGGGCACCCCACAGTAAGGTGAAACATGCCCTGTGGGTTTGGGCATCCCATAAGGCCAGGGCACCTCAAAGCAGGGCAATATTCACCCTATGGAGTCAGGTGCCCCCTCGGGGGCCTGGCACCTCACAGCCAGGTGATGCTTTGGGTCTGGTCAACCCAAGGTGGAGCAGTGGGCAACCTGGGAGATCTAGGCACCCCCCAGCAGCACAAAGGGCCCCCTGTGAGCTCAGGGTCACCCTACAGGGCCTGGTTACCCCACAGCCAGGTGACAGGAAGCCTATGAGTTCTGTAGGCTCTGGTTACCGTACGGTGGAGTGATGGACTCTGCATGCATCCAGCCCACCCTGCAGCACAGCGATGGGCGCCCTATGAGCCGTGGGGCAAAGGGGACCCTATAGCATCTGCTTCCTGTGGGTCTGGGCCAACTTGCTGCAGGGTGATGGCCAGCCAGCAGCTCCAGCTGCCCCATAGCACCGCGGGGACAGGCACCTCTTACCATCTGTGCCCGCAGGTACATCTGTGCCTGGCTGGCTGTGAGGGCAGGTGAGGCGGCGTTGCCCAGCAGGACAGCTTGCTGCGCGATGCCTGACGCTCCGGGGTTGACGCTCTGTGCCCGGTTCAGGAGCTGGGCTGCTGCTGGCGAGGTGGCCAGGTTGATCTGCAATGGGACAGTGGGTTTTGGGGCTGGGGTGGGGGCTGCGGGGTGCTCCTGGCGAGCCGGGGACTCACCGTGGGCTGCTGCACAGGCGCCTGCTGCGTGCCATTGCTGCCAGAGGAGCCGCTCTGCCTGTTGGCTGCCAGGCTGGCCTGGGGATGGGAGCAAAGCGTTGCATGTGCATTGCACTGCGGCACCTAGGGGTGACCCCGGGGGGCGGTGTACCTGCTGCACGGCCGCCAGGCTCTGGAGCTGGGCGCTGGTGAGGTGCTGCTGCTGCAGCGCGGCCGTCTGCAGCATCAGGTGCTGCTGCTGCGCAGCATACATCTGCTGCAGGTACTGCGCTGCCGTGTTGGGCTGCCGGTGCAGGGCCTGCTGGATCACCTGTGGGGCAGCAGTGAGACCGTGGGACGCAACATCCCAAAGCCAACCCGGCCACAGGACCCTGAACGCTGTTCTGCCTCACCCTGTATCCCGAGCCTCCCAGTGCATGCAGCGTTCCTGCTCTAAACCCAAGGGGAGACCCAAGCACCCCAACCCCAGCCCCATTTGTAGGGTGAGGGTAGGGTTAGGGTGCGCAGCACAGCCCTACCTGGACGGTCTGGCGGTCAGGAATGCCGCTGTAGACGGAGATCTGCGGTGCGGCTGGGCGCGTGGTGCCGGTGCTGCTGGGCGTCGTGCCGGTGCCGCCGGCGCTGCTGGAGGGCGGAGGTGCCGGGAGCTGCTCGTTCTCCATGGTGGTGGCAGGGCCACACGGGGCGGCTGGGGTGGCCTAGAGCTGGGGGAGAGCGTGGGGGTGGGCGTGGGGGTCCCATGGGTTGGGGGGAATGAGGGTGGCAGATGGAAGCAGCCCTGTGTGCTCCCGGCCCACCCCTACCCACAGCGACACTTCAAGACCTCAGGGAAAGGAAGGAAGGAAGGATGGACAGACAGAGGGATGCAGGAGAGGGATGAGGGGAGGAAGTGAAGGACGGAAGGAAGCGGGATGGACAGAATGATGAATGGGAAGTGCAGCCAGGAAGGGTGGAAGGAGGAGAAGAGTGAAGGGAGGGACGGAAGGAAAGAAGGAAATGGGAAAGGACAAAGCGCAGGAGGGAAGGATGGACAGACAGACGAGGACACAAGTATGAATGGGATGGATAGAGGGATGGGTGGAAGAAAGGACGGATGGATGGAGGTAGAGAAGGGATGGAGGAATGAAAGAGGATGGAAAGAGAGGAAGGAAGGGAAGGCAGAACAGATGGAAGGAATGAGGGGACAGACAGTAAGGACAAAGGGACAGAGGACAGAGACAGGAGCAAGGATGGAAGGAAGCAAAGAGGTAGGAGTGAAAGATATAGGGATAGGATGAGCAGAAGGACAAACAGATGGAATTAGGGAAAGGGTGAAGGACAACAGGGGAGAGAATGACAGAGAGCAAAGGAAGAAAGAGAAGGATGGACAGAAGGATGGGAGGAAGGACAAAGGGAGGGAAGGAGGACAGACGGAAAGGTGAATGCAAACGTTGAGAGGGATAAGAGAGAGAAGGGAAGGATGAACAGAATGGAACAGGAAAACAAAGGAGTGAGGGAAGGATGGACAGACATGAAAAAGTAGACAAAGAGGAATGAAGGGAAGTAGAGGGATGAAGGGAGGGAAGGGTGGACAGAAAGATGAGAGAAGGATGGAAAGAAGTAGGAAAGGTGTGAAAGCATGGATGGACAGACAAAAATACAAAAGGAGGGAGAGAAGGACGGACAGAAAAAAGTAGGAAATGAATAAGGGGGAAGGAAAGATGGACAGAAGGGAGGACGGAAGAAGGAAAGGAGTGCAGGGATGGAAGGACGGCCAACAGGATGGGACGGGAAGAGGAAAGGGACTAAGGGAAGGGTAGGAGGAAAGGGCTGAAAGGTGTGAAGGAAGGACAGAGGGATGGAGGAACAGAAGGAGAAGGACAGGAATGGAGGGAGAAGTGCTGCGTGCTGAGTGCCACTGGGGATGGTGGTGAGCAGCAGGAGCACCGCCACCACCGCCACCACCGCTCCCAGCAAAGGCCGTGCCCACACTGCCAGGCCGCGGCCCCAGCACCCCATGGCTCTGTGGGCACCCAGGCTTTGCTGCAACCACGTGGGCCCACAGACCTCCGATAACCAGCAAGAAACCCGAGGCCCCGTGCCACCAGGGCGGGTGCCACCAGAGCGGGTGCCACGGCCAGCACCAGGGACAGCAGCGCCGGGCGCTTCACCATGGACAGCAGCCGCGGTGCCCACAGCAGGTGGCCGCGGTGGCCGCGCCAGGTGACCCCGGAGGCCACGCCACAGCCTGGCAGGGACGAACACAGCGCGAGGCGGCGGCAGCGGGACAGCAGGACGTGGCAGCGCGACGTCCCCGCGCTCAGCGGCGTGAGGCCACGGGGCCACGTCCCCGGAGGGCGCTGCTGCGCCGGTGCGGAGCGGGGACGCGCACAGGTGGGACGCAGAAGCACGCTGGAGGTGGCTGCCGAAATGCCCGCCGGTGGCCGCGTGCCCGCGGCGTGGCCGTGACATCCGCCGCGCTCCGCTCTCAGCGCCGCAGGGTTTGGACGCGTGGGCCGTGGCTTTATCCGTGAGCTGTGCCGTGACATCCCGACGGCATCGGGGCGTCCTCACGCGCGGGGTCGCGACGGAGCCGTGAGCGCAGCGAGGAGCGTCCCCGCCGGTCCGCATTCGACCCCGTGTGAGGGACAGGGAGGCGGCGGGGCGGTGACACGCACGGCGGGGCTCCGCGGCCTCGAACCCCACGCGGGGCGGAGCGGCGCGCGGTGCCTCGGCAGCCACGGGCGGCTCTCGGTTCTCCCACCGTCGCACGTGGAGCGGCCGCGCGGGTCCGGCCGAGCCCCCGCCCGGGGCGGTGGGAGCACGGGGAGGGAGCCGGGCGCACGGCGGACATCGGTGCGTCCGCCTCCCCCCCCGCCCCGCGCGGCGACGGGGAAACTGAGGCACGGCGGCCGGGACGCGCGGACACCCGACAGCCGGACGCGTGCGCGGCCCGCCCCCCCCCCCGCCCCCCCGCGGCCCAGACAAAGCGGCGGAGCCCGGCGCTCGGTACCTGCGGCCCCGCGGCCCGGCTCCCGCCGGCCATGACGGAGGCGCCTCCCGGGGTTGCGGCCGCGCGGGCCGGCGGGGCGGGGCGGGGCGGGGCGGGGCTACCGGGGAGGGGCGTGGTCAGCGCGGAGGGGCGTGGCCTGCTTCCCTCCCGCCGGGGCGGCGCGGCGCTCCCTCGGGCGGCGGCGCGGCCATCGCTCATTTGCATTCCGCCGCTCGTCACGTGCGCCGCGTGGCCAATCGGAAAGCGGGCCGGCCCGCCGGCCACGCCCCCCGCGCCAGCGGCTCGCGCTCGCTATGGCAACGGGGAGGAGGGAGGGGGAGGGCCGGGCGCCATGGCAATGGGGGGGCGGGGCTGCCCGCGCGCTGCCCCGCGACGGGGCGGGGCCGGAAACGGGAACGGCGACCCCATAGGGAGTGGGGGGCGGGGGGAGGGGGGTGCAGCCTGCTGCAAAGCGGGTTGCGAGTAGGGCGTGCGCAGGGAGTGGGGTGCGAGTGGCTGACCTGCGAAGGGCGAGGTGCCCGAGGTAAGCGTGCAAAGTGCAAAAAGCAGGCGTGCAAAGTGTGAGCACGAGAGAACAAGAAATGGGGTGCAGGCTGCAAATGTGGAAAGGAGTGGAGATGGTAGTCTCGCAGGGAGCAGGGTGCAAGAAGCTAGCAGAAAAAGAAATGGGTGCAAATAGCAACCCTGCAAAAAAACGGGGTGCCAAGGGGAAGAGTGGAAAAGATGGGGTGGATGGGGTTCAAAGCGCAAACCCACAAAGGGCAGGGGGCGCACGGCCAGATTGTGGAAAATGAGGCGCATACAGCAAATCTGCAAAAATTTAGGTAGCCCTGGAAGCACGGAGCCTCAAAAGCCACGAGCAGTGCATGCAACCACAGTGCTCCTAAAGGGCTCCTGGATGTGCAGTGGGACCCCGGGATTTGCAGGTGGGTTTGTAAAGGGGATGCACGTGGGGCCTGGGTCTGCTGCGAGATGCATGGATTTGCAGGAAGGGCCTGGGAGTTTGCAGGTGGGCACGAGGGGCTCACAGGATCGGCTGTGACCGCAGTGTGCCCTTGGTGCTCGGGCACAACAGTGCTGCTCACACCTGGGGACACTGCCAACACTCAGGGCTTGGGGACGGAGCTGCCCGGGGTTTGGGGAACGTTACGGCTGCGCGGCTGGAGCCACCAGAGGGCAATGGCTGCCCTTCAGTGAAGCCTGCATAATGAGGATGGGGCTGAGCGTTATCCCTTCCATTTTTTTTGGCTCCTTTTGCTATGCAGGGAGCCAACAACTATCTCTGGGCAGCGAGGAGCGGCGGGGGTGCGGCCCCCAAGGGACATGCTGGGGGTGCTGCACCCTGCCACAGTCTCATAGCAGCACGTGTCCCAAACTGCACGCTTTTCAGCCCAAAAAGGAGATGACTCGCGAGGCCACCACCAGTGCGGATGCCAGGAGCCAAATGGCCACGCTGTGCCGGGCACGTGGCAGCACAGGGTCGGTGTCCCTCTGGTACCAATCACGTTGTGCTTGGAGGGACTCAGCCTGGGCGTAGCGGCAGGCCTCAGTCTTGTCTTGGCTGCTGTCCCCACCGCTGTGCTGTGCGGCGCCATTGCTGTGAGGAGCGCCCTGGGTGCAGGGTGGCGTGGAGACGCGGCTCAAAGTACAGCATGGCCTGGCACCAAGGGCAGCATGAGGCCTGGCACTGGGCCTAGCACAGGACCAAGCACCGGGCCCAGCACCAGGCCTAGAACCGAGCCCAGCATCAGGCCAACATCGGGCCCCAGCACCGAGCCCAGCACCGGGCCAGGCCTTGCGCCTGATGCCATCTCCCTTCTCGCACCGGGGAGCCGGGCGGGAACAGCTTGAAAGCCCGACTGCTCATTGTCTGCACCCAGCGGGGCGGCCATTCAGGCCGGGCCGCGCCGAGGGCTGGGTTTCCACTTGGAAATTTCCCTCCGGACGCGATTGGGGGCCGCTCGTCCCTCCCGCTGCCCCGCGCGTGGGCTCGGAGGGCGCAAATATTTGTGTGGACACAAAGGCGCGCGGGTGCCGGGGGGAACAAAGCACGGACGCGGCGCATCCCCGTGAACAATGGGGCCGGATATTTGGCGATGTGAGCGGGGCGCTGCCGGAGCTGCCTCACATCCGCCTACCTGCAGCCCCTGGGTGGGCCCACGGCATCCCGCGGCCCGGCAGCCTTGCAGGCAGCATGTCAGCTCCGAGGGGGGGACGAAGAGCCCTTCTGGGTGGTCCTGTCTCCCTGTGAGCATTCTGCCCCGATGTGGGGTGCTGCAGCGGTGGAGAGAGGCGCCGCCACGACCCGACTGCTCTGAGCGCCGTTGGTCCTCCTTTAAGAGGGCTGTCACCCTGCTGTCTGACTCCCAAAGCCCTCCCCTCCCCTCTGAGCCCTGGGGGACATCCTCCCATGGGGATCACTGTGCTCCTCCTAGGGTTTGTGTTTCCCCTGACCTCTTTTCTGGAGCAAATCACTTCCAAATTCTTCCCCTTTGAGCTTCTTCCCCCTTGAGCGCTGCAGTAGCTGCTAGTGGCATCCCAAAGCGCTGTCAGCCCCCACGTTCCCAAAGCATCACCCTCTGGGAAGGCTGTTGGAAGGGGTCCAGAGACAGCAGAGCCTTGGCGAGAAGGCAAGAGAAGGGGATGAATGGGTTATGCAAGTGCGCCTTGTCACATTTTGGGTTTTGTTGTATTTCTGCACCTTGGATGCAGGTATTTTTCCAAAGGAAATCGCCCGGTGACACAGCTCCTCCTGCGCCGACGCCTCCGTCCCCAGCTTTGCTGGGTCCCGGCAGGGGGCTGGAAGGAGCAGATATCCCGCTGGGGTTTGGAGCTTCTGGGTGGGGGAATGGGGGGGGGGTTGGCAAATGCTGGCTCTGAAAGGGCTCTGTGGGGCTGGGCGCTGAGAAAAGCCCCCCCTGGGAGTTCCTCTGGGGGTGCTCCAACTCAATGCGTGGTTGGAATGTCTGAAGGATGGGCTGTGGGAGAGGAAAGCTCGCCCTCAGGGCTCTGCATGGCCAAAACTTGAGGTTTTTTTGCTTTTTATTTTTATCTTTATTATTTTTTTTGCACGACTTCGGTGGGCTGTGAGATCTGCTGACAGCTGGGGAGTTTTCTAGCAGTCCCCCAGCTTTTAACTCAAACCTTCTGTCTGCCGTCACTGAGCAGAACTTTCAGCTTCCATCCACTTGGTGTCAGCTCCAGCCTCTGCTCCAGCCCCACTCACCGTCCCAAATCACTCCAGGCTTACCCATGTTGACCTTGCTTGGAGTGATGATTTAATCTCACTGCAATTAAAGCCTTCTTTTACCCGTATAAATCACTGCCCCATCTTCTCCTCGCCGTGAACATTCACAAGCCCACACTGGAGCAAGCAGTTCTCATTTGCTCGCAGTCGAGCCGATGCACATCCCAACCCTGCACGCTGTCAGGCTATGCAGCGAGGTGGTGGGAATTGCATCGTGTCAGACGAAGCCTGGCTGATGCAATGTGAATTTTCTCCAGCACGTGGAAGCAGGATGAGCCATGAGCTCCTGGGGGTGTTCCTGCACCTGTGTGCATGGCGGGGCACTCGGCGTTGGTGCATGTGAACACCTTGAAGTTGCAGTGCTGGATAATGGGCACCAGTGCTGGGCAGAGGCTTGCAAGGAACTGGGAGAGGGTCACAGTGCTGTGGGATCGTGGCTGCCTGCTGCCCATGATCCCCATCCTTGCCACTCCTCTGCCAGCTGGCAGCAAGCTTTAGGTGTGCTGAAAGCAGAGATGTGGGTTTTGCCGATGATTCCGGGTTGAACTGGAAACAAAAATTGCAATGTTTTTGCCTCGTGGTGCAGCTGGGAAGGGAGAGGGCAGCAGAGGGGCTGAGGTAAAGATTTACGGGCAGAGTCAGCGCTGGTAAGAGCAAAGAAAAAAAAATATACTGTAAAAAACCTGGATAAGCCTCTCTATTAAATTATTCTGCCCCACTGGAGCCGGACTCTCACCGCCTTTGATCCTCCCAGCCCCGTCCCGTTCCCAGCCCATAGCACCCAACTCCTAATGGGCGCTGACAGCTCAGGCCAGCAGCCCTCGCAACCGTGGCGAGACTGACGCTTCGTTAATGAGCCCTAACGAGGCCTGGCGGGGCTGTCAGTGGGCTCTGCTGACCCGGCCGGGTTGGTTGGAGTTCTGCAAGTGGTGGGGGGCAGAAAGAACAGCTTTTATTTTCTCTTTCTCCTTCGTTCCTCCAACATCTGGCAGCAGGAGCACAGCAGCACTGCAGGAAGGATTCATCCCTTCTCTCTCCCCCCCCCCCCTTTTTTTTTTTTTTTTTTTTCTAAATTACTTTGGATTTAACAAACTCCTGGCTGGGTCATAGGCTGGTCCATGCTGTTTGTGCGGCCTGAATCCCATTGGGCAAGGCTCACATGCAGAAAGGGCAGATTTGGTGCCCTGGGGGAAGTTTTAAGTGGGCAGAACCTGCTGGCGACTGCCAAGGCTCTGCCTCCCTGGTAGTATTGGTCTTATATAAAGGTGGAGATTGGTGGGCTGGGGTCTTGGGTGTCTTCTGCAATGGGTGGGATACAGGGAACTGGCAACACACCCTTGCACTGGGTTTGCAATGGATTTGCAGTGGTCTTGCATTGGTTTGCAATGGGTTTGCAATGGGTTTGCAATGGGTCTGCAATGGGTTTGCATTGTGTTTGCAATGGGTCTGCAATGGGTTTGCATTGTGTTTGCAGTGGGCCTTCAGTGAGCTTGCAGAGGCCTCTCTCAGTCCTTGTCCTTGTTTTGACTGAAGGCAAAGCAAAGTCTCAGGACGCCTGATCCCAGCCCCTGGTTTTGGTGCAATGCCCTGAAGAGCAGCCTGGGCACAGTGGGCACCAAGGCTGCTCTGACACTGCAAGACCCTCAAATAGGCTGAATCCTGACCATCTCTGTGATGATCTCAGCTCCCTGCGCTGGGACAACAGCGCTGTTTTGCACTGGAGCTGGGAAGGTTTGCCTGCACAGTCAGTCAGGAGCACCCAGCCTGACTGCAGATCGATCTAAATTGCATCTCTGCAAGTATCTGTGGCTGTGTGCAAGCTTGGCTATTAATGAAGCTCTTCCCAAGAGCAATGAGGTTTTCCTATCCAGTGCAGCAGATTCCTGGAGGCTCC